>NW_006256829.1:9906250-9933461 GCF_000478725.1 Eutrema salsugineum
TCTCTCTCTCTCTCTCTCTCTCTCTCTCTCTCTCTCTCTCTCTCTCTCTCTCTCTCTCTCTCTCTCTCTCTCTCTCTCTCTCTCTCTCTCTCTCTCTCTCTCTCTCTCTCTCTCTCTCTCTCTCTCTCTCTCTCTATCTATCTCTAATTAGGGCTTCCATTTGATTTTGAGAGGAATCAGTTCACAGATGTTCTCTCAATTCCTAGAGAATACTTTTACAACAGTACTCTTTGTGGTTTTTAGTTTTCTACATTCGCTATATGGATTGCTATTTATGATTTCTTATGTTTCTTTTTGTTCTCAGGCTAACTTTGACACATTCATCTCTTGTTGATAATATGGATGGGATAAGTTTCTTACCTGATGACTTGCTCTTGAAGATATTGTCATTACTTCCTACAAAAGATGCTGTGGTCACAATGATTTTGTCTAAACGATGGAAACCTCTTTGGATGTCAATACCACACCTTGAATATATCGATGATACCTATCATAAAACCACGTACGACAGATTTCGGCGCTTTGTTCAAGGCTCTTTGTCTCTCCATGAGGCTCCAGTAATAGAAAGCATGTGCTTAAAATTAATTCATAATAATCCGGAGATTCGTACATGGGTTAAACACGCACTTACACACCATGTACGTAAGCTGGACATTCATCTTTCTTACAATCATTGGCCTATCACACTGCCAAAGAGTCTATATACTTGTAAAACACTCGAGTCCTTGCATCTTTGGCGTGCGGTTATTGGTGATGTTCCTGTTCTGGCCTGTCTTCCGTCTCTCAAGGCTTTGTTCCTCATTGGTGTGACGTGCCCAAACGACGAATCTGTTCATAGGCTTTTGTCTGCTTGTCCTATCCTTGAATCCTTGGTTGTGCTACTAAGTGGAAGAGTCATGACTTTTACAGTAAATGTCCCTTCTTTGCTGACTCTAGATATATCTAGAGAATCAAGGTACAAAAATAACAATCATTTGACTGTGATCGACGCCCCTTCCTTGACGTTTCTAAAGATTAGAGATCACTTAGGCAGCATTTTTGTGATTAAGAATGTCTCTATGGTGAGGGAAGCGGATGTTGATGTTGATTATGACAGTAATGAAAAGCTTATCGAATCTCTCACCCTCGGTCGAGCGTCTACGGTTATGTATGTGGATTCCAAAGGTATGATTATCCAACACTTTTCTAGAGGCTTCTTCTTATGGAATCTAGTCTTTCTTTTCTTTGAAACAAATGGAACTCGTAATGTTTTACTACAACAATTGGTTTTACATAAGTTGTGTCTTTGTATATATGCAGCATGCGTATCCCAAAGGAATAAAATTTCATAGACTTAAACACTTGGAGCTATGCACATGTTCAAAAGGCTGGTTGGATCTACTTATGTCTCTATTGCAAGACTCCCCTAGACTATAAGTTCTCAAACTCAAATTGGTAACATTAAGAACGAGCGCTCGTCTTTATCTCTCCAAAACCTCTCCTCCCAAACTCAGCGCCGCCAAACCCTAATTCTCTTCGATCTGTCTCCTCGGTGGCCGGCGCTCCTCGCTGCCGCCGGGGAGGCCTTTGTCCTCCTTTGTGTTTCGTGTGCCTTGTGGATTGCGACGGTTTGGCTCCAGTGACCTTTAACAGAGGCGGATTCGAGGGAGAAGTGTGGCATCTCGACTTTCCCTCGGTGAGGTCTCTGGTGGAAGCTTCGGTGGCGCATGGTGTGGGATCTTCTGGATCTCGGTGTGGCCGCTGCGCGTCTTTCATGGTGGAGTGGATTGACTAGATCTTGGCTGCGCGTGGTGTGAGGTCTCCGAGAACGGGTCTCAGCGTGTTGTTCTTCAGATCTGATTCTCTTCTCCATCGTCGGCGTGTTGGAGAGCTCTGTTTCGATGCGGTGTTGGCTCGGTTTTCTTCAAGTCTTTGCTTCCGGTGGCTCCTTGTATCATCGCTGATGGGTTTGCTTTGCATGTTTCTCTCGGTTTGGTGTAAGTGTTTCCCTGGTGTTGTTTGATTGAGATTACTTGGAGTAATGTTTTGTGTCTTGTCTTTCTTACTTTCGGAGGAGCTAGTAAGGCTGATGAGTTTAGAGGTTGTTCGGTTTTGTGCTGCTGACATCGGGGAAGTATCTTGGCAAAGTGAGCGAGCGTTTCTGATTCTGATAGTTAGTGTAGTCCTGTCTTTATACCGGATCTTTGTTCGTTAGTTGAGCGTCGAACCGTAGATTGAGGGCTGTCTCTGTTCGGGCCTCCACCGACTTCTTAGAGGAAAGGTTTTTCTCAGGCTACCGGATGAAAGAGCTTCCGATTTGCGAGATATGCGTTTCCCAATCTTTTCTCCAATGATTTTATATCTGACCTTATCTTGGTCTCATCTTTCCTTCGGGTTTTCAGGCTCCTTATCGCTACTTGATTCCTGTTGCTCTTGAGCTTCGGTGTCGGAAAAGTACCGATTGAATTTGCTTCCATGTTTTTTATTCTTTTTTTGCCATGGGACCAAGAATTTTAGGTTGATCGATTGTTAACTCAATTTGTAACACCTAACATTTCATTTTAATGAATATTTACAATTTAGCAAAAAACAAAAAAAATTGGTAACACTAATCATATATTGTTTTCTTTTCCTAAACTCAAATAGTTTCTTTGATACACAAGTCCGGTTTTGTTCATGTTCAAAAGTGTCCACACGGAGATTCTTATTAATTGTGAATTTGTATCTCAATTTTCATCACACATGTAGAATCATTTTGGGGTGAAGGCTCGACCTGCTTGGAATCAGCCAAGTTGTGTTCCTGAATGTGTCTTAGCCAATCTGAAAACATTTGAGTGGACAAGATATAAAGGGACTCAAGAAGAGAAAGAGCTTGTGAAATTTATCTTAACAAATGGTCAGAGACTAGAGAAGTTGAATGTCCCCCTTAATCGTCAACAACTAGCGGATATTAACATAGCCACAACTAAGCTTCACATCCACAAGGCCAAAGTGCCTAACCAAATCAAGTGAATCCTAACAAGCCCACTCCACCTCATGAGTCAAAATCAGTATCGGTCAAAAGCAAAACGGAAAACAGAGGATGTACCGGTTCACCAGAAAACCAGATACAGATTGTGAATAGATTTAATGCCCTCATAGACAGAGAACAATGAGCTGTTTGATTGAGAATATCCTTATGGTGGAGAAATCGATTATAATCTGGATTTTGTTATATTGCTTGTCTTCAACTAAAATTATGTAACCAAGAAGAATACTAGCGTAGTATGTGGAAGGTGTTTTTGTGGCCCAACTATTTTTTTTTGGCAAATTGACCTTAGATTTTAAGGGACCTTATAAGAGTTACGTGTTCTATAAGTTAATTCATGTTTTTTAAACATGTGAATAGTGCTTTGGATTCGAAGGATTGCTTTATTTCAACTTCGAAGCATTATTTATTTATTTATTTTTCTTTTTGAGCAGTCTAATTTAACCAAAAACTGAAAAACAGGTTAATGAGGTTGAATTGGAATCCGATTTTTTTGCATTCGTTGATTTCGTTCCGAAAATATAGTTTTATAATATTTTTTTTTATGCCAACTAAAACCTAGGGTTTGGACAAAAAGAAAAAGGGTTCGGAGGTGACAGGTGAGTCATTTTCTTATTCCTAATGGTTTCACGGTGAACTTGAGAAAAGCATTCGGAACAAATAAAGAAAGTTGAAACCTGTTCGTATCTAAGTTAGGGTTTTATTCTCTCTTTTTTTTGTGCTAAATTTAGGGTTTTCATCTTTCTGTGTTGACAGCAAAAATCATTGGAATAAGGATCTGGATCGAGTGCTCTATGGACAGAATCAGTTTCTTGCCGGATGATGTCCTCTTGCAGATACTTTCACTGCTTCCTACAAAAGATGTCTTGACCACAAGTCCTCTGTCTAAACGATGGCGGAATCTTTGGAAGTTGGTTCATAAGCTCGAGTACATGTACTGTGTTAAGAATAATGATGATCATGGGAGATTTGTCCGGTTTGTGGACAGGTCGTTGCTATTAAGCACAGCTCCGGTCTTAGAGAGCTTGCATTTCAAAATCCGTAGGCAATGCAGCGACGTAGATATCGGATTTTGGGTTAGAATTGCAGTGGAACGAGGTTTGCGTGACTTGAATTTCGATTACAATACTCATAGTGAGCCTATCAAATTACCCCAGAGCTTGTTTACTTGCGGAACACTCGTGACACTTAAACTAACCGAGGTGTCGCTTGTGGATGTTAAACTCACCGAGGTATGTTTTCAGTTCCTCAAGACATTGCACCTTCGTTATGTGATTTACTTAGACGATGAAACCCCTCGGAAGCTTTTATCAAGCTGCCAAATTCTTGAAGTCTTGGTCGTGAACAGAAAAACGAATGACAATGTAACAACCTTTTGTATTATGTTGCCTTCATTGCAAAAGTTGATCTACGATGCAAGATGTGATACTCATGATGGTGTTTATGATTTTGTGATGAATGCTCCTTCTTTGAAGTGCTTAGAGCTTTTAGATCGCGGGTACTGAGTGTATGGTTGAGAAAATGCCTCAGCTCGTGGCTGCAAATGTCGCAGCTTGCTATACGAATACCGACAATATCTTGACTTCTCTTACATCAGTCAAACGTCTCTCGCTATGTTTACCAAAATCTTCATTTCCTACTGGTGAAATCTTCCATCAGCTTGTAGACTTGGAG
Source organism: Eutrema salsugineum (assembly GCF_000478725.1). Taxonomy (NCBI): domain Eukaryota; kingdom Viridiplantae; phylum Streptophyta; class Magnoliopsida; order Brassicales; family Brassicaceae; genus Eutrema; species Eutrema salsugineum. Next base: position 9,910,932 of record NW_006256829.1, read on the forward strand.
TTTTGCACATATGGTACACAATGGTTTCTACTTATCTCCATTCTTAAACATTCTCCGAAACTACGAGCTCTCAAACTCAACGAGGTAAAACATTTTTAACCCTTATAATTAACTTTGTGGAGTTTTTGTCGATATATATCATCATCTTTAATATTTATTACTGGTCTATTGAATATTCAGAGACATAATAGTTTTTTTAGAGAAAAAATGCAGCACTGGGATGAGCCAAGTTGTTTTTCTGAAACGTTGATGTTCGGTCTTGAAACTTTGGAGTGGAGAAACTACAGAGGATGGGAGATGGAGAAAAAACTCGCGACGTTTATCTTGAAACATTCTTGTCGTTTAAAGACAGCGATTATCTCACCAAGAGCCACCACTTTGGAGCATAAACATCAAATGCTCACAGAGTTGGCACTTTTGGATGACAAAAGTGATTGCAATCGGCGTCGATAGAGCACGGTGGTCCGACGCCTCTCCGTGATCTATCCACCACCACTGGCGGTGGAGAGCAAATACAGTTCACTGGTGACATGCATTTGCACTTTTGCGGCGTCCGCATGGCAAGTAACCCTGTTCCATCATATATATACAGTTAATTATAAGTTTCGAAAAGTTAATTACGTATGAATAGAAAATAATAAATATAGCTAGATTTTCAGATAGCTATCTTCACAAGGGGAAAACATAAAATCTGATCACTTGGTATGTTTGATCAAAATTAGATAATGGTTCGATGCATATGACGATCAGGAAAATTTAACAAATGGAAAGGTAAACAATTACACAAAAATTGCATTAATGATGGAATTGAAGAGATCGATATGGAATAAACAAGAACAGACCAGGTGATAGTATGATGTAGATGGTTGCAGACATAGTTAAGTAGAAAGTGATCTTCATGTCTAGTGTTTACCGTTTGTTGGTTTTATTTTATGGTGATTGCTATATTTTTTTTTTTGAGTCACCTATTTATTTTTCTTAGAAATATAGCTATAATGATTAATATATAATATATTACTAAGAAAATAAAATTATACACCTTTACTCATATAATTAACTAGTATTTATCACAAATGGATTATATTCCTCACCCTAGATATGGTTTTTCACTTTCTTTGAAGACTTTTTCCTCAAGTTAAATAATAGTGGTCTTATTTTATCAGCACGAGAATTTATTTTTATTCAAATTAGTTATGTTTTCTTTAGATATATAATTCTTTTAATAAGTGATAAAGATTTATTTTTGTGTTAAAATATAATTTTTCTTTTAAAACTTTTTTCTAATATTATTATGACCACGATCATAAAAACGTAATTCTAATCCAGTCATTTTATTTTTCAAAAAATAACTATTATTATAAAAACATATTTCTAACTCGCTCATTTTATTAATCTAAAAATAACTGTTGTTATAAAACCATAATTCTAATCCGTCCATTCATATTACTATATAATTTAAATATTTACTAATTTTAAAATAATTTTTATATTAATATTTTGCATATTTTGATACCTAACCCGCATAAAACCAAAATTATAAAAAAAAATTCTAACACATCCCATCAAATTACCATATAATATTAATATTTATCAGTTTTTAATATGTGAAATTTTAATTTGATTGAATATGATTAAGAAACTACAATAACGTAATCGTTAATCATATGTGCTATTTTGAAAATATTATTGGAATTTCAAATGTTAAATTAAATTTAACATATATTTAAGGACTTCTAAAGTAATTTAAATGAATATCTATTTTTCAAAATTAAATTTAGTTATAAAACAAAATTAATAGTTTGAATTTTAAATGAAATATAACATATATTTAAAAAAATTTTAGTTATCTAAATAAATATCTTAATTTTCAGAATTAAGTGTATATAAAAGAAACAGTTTTTTAAAAAATATTGCAATAAATTAGGATAATGTTAAAATTATTTTTAAATATAATTTTTTTTTAAAAAATTGAGAGTGTTTTTAGTGCTTCTGTTTTAATATAATAGATATAAGACGGATGGCAATGATAATAACTTTAATATCTTCTACCAGCAGCAGTGACCGAGGATGATGACAACCATCATTTAATAACCCCGAAAGCCCAAATTGCAACTTTTTTATTTCATCAAAACCAAAACCAAAAACTTGATAAGATATTATCATTGACAGTAACATCCTCCAATTCCATAATTACAATAACCGCCATTTGCACCACAGGTGGTCACGAACATATCGCCGGAGCAGCATGGTGGTCCAGGACATTCATTTTACAATGTGCACGATTTTATCAATGTGCCCTGAAATTTTTATTGCGTCATTACTAAAACACATTACAATTGCATTTAGTTGCAGTTAGAGTTTTAAACGTTGCTACACGGAGACCAATTCTTAGGAATACAGTTAATATCTAGTCTTACCCATAGTTGTGAATCTCGTATTAAATTAATCGTATACATGCCGAATCAAACTTATAAAATTTTTACTAGTGTGTTTGTAATGACACAGTTCAGCTTAAATTTGGTACAGATTGGTAATACATGGTGTATCTTAATTTTAATTAATGGAACTCTAATTCATTGTTTAGGGTTTAGAATTTAATACGGCCTGCTTAAAGTTCTATGGATTTAAAACTTGAGTAACTTCAATTCTTAGTTCAATACTAATATTGCGACACAAATTTTCGAAGTTATATGGCGTATAATGAGATATAACGACTGTAAAGAAAACTAAGGCCTCAGAGATCTTGGTGGATAAAGAATCATCACAGAAGAATTTCTTCATCAAGAGTAGCAAATATTTTTCTTACATCACCGGCCACCTTCAAAATTAGATAAATCAAGAAAAAAAAAGCATTGATGATGATGAGTCAAAAGTAGCTGGTAAATAATCACATCTTTCCCGGAGGAAATCAATGGGAATCCGAATGATTTTTTTCATCACCCTCACCATCAACAATAACTAGATTACTAAAAAAAAAAACAATTCCACAAAGAAAATAACTGATCTAATAATCTAAAACAAAACAAGTGGATTTTACAAAAACAGAAAAATTCGATACAGAGAATGATAGATGTATCTGCCTAGTCACCGAAAATCCTTTGGAAAATAAATAAGAAAACTCGGAGCTTACTAGGCAGAGCAAGCTAACGGAGGTTCGTAAGCTCACCAGAAAAATCAAAATCCATCATCTCTTTTGCCTAAGGATAGATTCCTTGATCCATTACAAAGAATTTGTAGATCAAGTAATTGCAAATTAGGCCAAAATCGATAATACTAAAATACTGCAAAGAAAAAAAAAAAAAGTTTATCATCGTCCCTATATCAATTGACAAGAAAAACGCGCCGTATAAAAATAAACAATTTTATTGGAAGAGGAGAGGAGTATATATATGAAGAGGTGGACTTCGAAAACCCTAGTTCTTAAGCGTAACGAAAAGCCGTCATAGGCCCAACTAGATAAGCCCGTTAATATAGTGAGGTGAGGCAATTACTAATTAGCCTGTATGTCGGCTTTTTGTAGCTTCTTTACCTCGGCTTTCTAAAATTAGGAGATTACTAAAAAGCATAGTAAGGAAGAAAAGACGTCGTTTTGGTAATGACTTGCAATGAAAAAATATTGGCCCATGCAGGTTTCGAACCTGCGACCTTCGCGTTATTAGCACGACGCTCTAACCAACTGAGCTAATGGGCCAATTTGCGAGTTTAGCTAAATTTATGTATAAATCTATAGTAGCCATCGGGATGAACATCGTTTTGTCAAACTTGTTCTCTCTCAGACACTTTCACTTCAATTTTTTTTGTTGTTCCGTGGCCAAATCTGTGCTCCGTTCTTCTCCGGTTTCGATCTCGAAGAAGATGAGAGTGGTAGTATCTTCCTCTGTCTTCGTCTCTTTGCAACTATCATTTCTTCTTCTCGTTGCTTCTGCTATTAGATCGAGCTCGTCTCCGTTGAACGATCCGTTTCTCGGCATTTCTCCTCAAGGTTTGTTTTCTCTTTCTCCTCACTGTTTATTGAAGATCCGATTCGTTTTGCTAGAGATCTTCGCCAATAATGCTTCGATTTGATCTTTGATTTTCACCTTTTTCTCGTTGGTTGCTGCTGTTTTCTCGTTTAATTGGTTTCGTTTCTGTGGATGTTGTAGATGAGAAGTATTACAAGTCATCTTCGGAGATAAAGTGTAAGGATGGATCAAAGAAATTCACGAGAGCTCAGCTTAATGACGATTTCTGTGATTGTGCAGACGGAACTGACGAGCCAGGTTCCTTTCATCTTCCCAATTTCTCTTCTTGCTATCTCCCCTTTGTCACAGTACTTAGTTTTCTAATGGAGAGCTCTTATCTGTTGAACAAAATTATGAATTTGAAATAGATTTTTGAAATATAGTTTTCATTTATGGATTGTAGTATAGATCATCTGCTGACTTCGCTCTATATGTTTGACCTCCAGGTACCTCAGCTTGTCCAAATGGAAAGTTCTATTGTCGGAACGCAGGCCACTCTCCATTAGTTTTATATTCTTCCAGAATCAATGATGGTATCTGTGGTATGTGACTCATTCTATACAATACGTTACATTTAATTTCTGTTGAACCTCCTATGTTCAAGTTATGTGCTTCAAATGCTATACGGAGGAAGACATGTTTAGCCTATCAGTATGTACTTAATGGTTGCTAATGTTTTGTTTCCCCATGAGAGCAGATTGTTGTGATGGAAGTGATGAGTATGATGGTAAAGTGACATGCCCAAATACATGCTGGGAGGCTGGGAAAGCTGCTCGAGAAAGCCTGAAGAAAAAAATCGAAACATATAGTCAAGGGCTTGTGATAAGAAAGAAGGAAATCGAACAGGCGAAAGTGGGTCTTGAGAAAGATGAAGCAGAATTGAAGAAGCTGAAAAGCGAGGAGAAAATTCTGAAAGGCCTTGTTCAACAGCTTAAAGGTTTGTACTTCTTTCTTTTGATGCAGTATGTGAACTTCTGTTGGCTGATTTTGAAAATGGCTTGAGAGTCGAGATATAGATTTTATTTTGGAGTAACTTATACGGACATACGTTAGTAGTAGTACCATGAGATAATCAGTGTATTGGAAAGGTGTAGTTAGATGCCTGATTTGCCTCTGGATCAGTTCTAAAACTTTTCACTTACCACCGAAGGGAAGGAAGAAAGTAAGAATAGATATGAGCTGTAGTTGAAGTAGTGCAAGTTGATAGGATCGGATCATCAACTTCCTTCTCTTTCATTTTATAACTTGCTATGATGACTACAGATGATAGAGAAGGACCTGAGTCTTTAACATTGTCGGCATTATCAATTAAAAAGCTTGACATTTTCTACATTTCCCTCGGATTACTTCTTGTGTAGAGCGTAAAGAACAAATTGAGAAGGTAGAGGAGAAGGAGCGTCTACAGAAAGAAAAGGAGGAGAAGGAAAGAAAAGAGGCTGAATTAGCAGCCCAGCCAGGAAAGGGGGACGGTGAGGAGAAGACAGATGGCAGTGAAAAAGTTGAAGGAAACACAGATGATGCAGGGGTGCCCGAAGTTTCACAGCATGATGAAAATCCCGATGAAAGCGCACATCATGATGAGATTGGTAATTACAAGGATTTTCCTTCTGATGAGGTTAGTTCTTCTCTACTAAATTGAAATAGATTTGCATGCTTTCATCGTTGTGTTTTTGTTTATTTTGCTTGGTCAACAAGTTAAGTAGTCAAATTGTTTTACTTTACGGTCACAATTGCTGTATCTTTCACGTGGGTACTGAATTAGACTTAAATTTCAGGAGCCAGCACCTGAAACTGAATCAACAAGTATATTGGAAGAGGCTACTCACACTAATCCATCAGACGAGGTTTGAAAAACTATTTGTTCATATGTTCTTTCCAGAAGTGGAGCAATTTGTTACTTGGAAGTTAGATGATGATATAAGGTTGTCTACAATGCAGCATGTTGTGGAGACGAAGGAAGAACCTCCCTCATCTGAGGATTCGGTCACAGATGGATCTCAAAATGATGGCAGTACCAAAAAGGAGGAATCAGACGAGGTGAAGAAAGTGGTAATTTACTTCCAATTTTTGGCCAATTTACAAAATATTGTCAGAAATCTTAGTATAGCTCTCTCAACTTCCATGATGAGAATAACTCTGTCCTTTTGAGGCTTGTCTGTTGCATTTTCTTTCAATGATCTGCCGGTTTTTAGTTATTTCTCGTAGATTATTGAACTTCTAACTTTATCTTGACGTCCAAGTACTCTATGTTCTATCTATAGGAGGATCTTGTATCCGAGAAGAAGGAAGAGTTGTCAAAGGAAGAGTTGGGGCGACTTGTTGCTTCTCGTTGGACAGGAGAGAAATCTGATAAGCCAGCGGAGGCAGATGAGAGCCCCCAAGCTGATGATCAGAAAAACCATGAGCATACACCCATCACTCCACATGAAGTAGATGAAGATGATGGATTTGTTTCAGATGGTGACGAGGATACCGGCGATGATGGAAAATATAGCGACCATGAGCCCGAAGATGATTCCTATGAAGAGGAGTTTCGCCATGATTCTAGTTCGTCCTACAAATCTGATGCAGATGATGATGTCGATTTTCCAGGTTTGCACTATTACCACAGATATTTGCATTCTTTAAAAATGCTAATCAGCTATCATTGTAAGTATGACATGATTCAATTTTGGTACGTATAGAGACAATCTCAAATCCTACTTGGTTGGAGAAGATACAGAAGACAGTCAAGAACATTTTACAGGCTGTGAATTTGTTCCAAACCACCCCAGTGGACAAATCGGGTAAACTAATAGTACAGTATAGCCCTTCCACTAACAGTAAAAGCAAGACTCAAATTCTTCAGTGATCCATCTGTTGGGCTGTGGTATGTGCAGAGGCTGATCGGGTACGCAAGGAATACGATGAGTCTAGCTCAAAACTGAATAAAATACAGTCAAGGGTATCGAGCTTGGAAAAGAAGCTTAAACGAGACTTTGGTCTGTATGATAAGACTCCTTAGCTCTTACTTACGTTTGCCTTTCTTTGAGTTAGTTTTTGATATATTTTTACTACAGGACCGGAGAAAGAGTTCTATTCATTCCACGGTCGTTGTTTTGAGAACAAACAGGGCAAGTAAGGAAAATTATTTATTGTCCTCTTCCTTTCTTTATTAGCATTTTCAGGGATTACAATTACGTTTATCTTATACGTTATTACCGTAATAATTTCTAGGTATACTTACAAAGTCTGCGCATATAAAGAAGCCACACAAGAAGAGGGCTATTCGAAAACTCGGTTAGGGTAAGTGTCGCTGCCACTGTATCTTTTCCGTGCATTCTGATTTCTTTCATGATACATATATTAAAGCTAATATAACGAGGAATTAGTTCGAAGTTGATTATCAGATTTCAGTAGCTACTTTATCTGTGTGTTTGTATTTATCTTTTTACGCTCGTTTGCTTCGTTTAATGTGATTTGCTAAATAGGGAATGGGAAAAATTTGAGAACTCCTACCAGTTCATGACATATACAAACGGAGATAAGTGCTGGAACGGTCCCGATAGAACCCTAAAAGTAAGTGTTTGGATATGTGAAAGTTAAGAAATTGTTCAAACATAATTAGCTCGAACTATCAATAGAATAGTATCTAAGAGTTGAGTTTTGGGCTTGCAAATATCACAGAGAGATGAAAAATAAAAAGCTTGACTAATTCCTGACATGCAGATTAAGCTTAGATGTGGGTTGAAAAATGAGCTTATGGATGTCGATGAACCAAGCCGTTGCGAGTATGTTCTTGTCTAAGTCTTTACCTCTCACAGTCTCCCATGTCATCGCCTTTTATCTCCACTACTACTCTTTTTTCGTTATTGCCCCTAATCCATTACTTTCTTGTTGCAGATATGCAGCGGTCTTATCTACTCCAGCTCGGTGTTTAGAAGACAAACTTCGAGTAAGTATCTGTGTTTATCTCAAATCTCAAAGCATACCTACACTCGTTAACATTCCCTAAACCCTGTGTTTCCTATTTTAATAGGAACTACAACAAAAGCTCGAGAAGATGATGAACCAAGATCAACCTCAGAATCACGACGAACTCTGATCGTGTTCACCTGAAATAAACTTTATCGGATGCGCACCACTTAGATATGTGTCAGTTAGCTACTAACTTGCCCAATCTCGAAGGTCAAGAGGACAAAAAAAAAAAACTATGAACAGAGACCTTTTTTGGTCGGAAGAGAATGCATGATAGGGTCAAGTTGCCTATTTAGTTCAGTGGAGGTCTATTTATCGACAGTATTTTAGACAATGTTCAACTTTTGGTTAAGCGCAAAAAACAATTCCTATATATATAAACATGAAGAATGACTAAATCTTTCTAGTTTTTCGGGTAATATGATTCGTGATAAATTTGGAACTCGTTAATAGAAGGTATCTTATCAAACATTTGCAAAGTTCACTTTCAGAAAGTAGTTTTTTACAAGTGCCAAGTGGTAGGTTAGGTTCGGTTAGTTGGAATACTTAACTTTTAAAAATTCGATTTCCAAAAGAGACAAACTCTAACATAGTATCTTTTTCTTTTAAATTCACACAAACAAATCATTGCATTTAACACTACATGCAAACCAACATCAAAGCTAGAAATTAAGAAAGAATTATTTTTGGACCAAAATATAATTTTTCTCATTTTTCAAGCTATATAAGTTAAAATTCTGACAAACAACATGTGAAAAATATGTAAACGTAATGTATTTATCAAATTTTGCAAGTAAGCACTAATAGGATTGGAATTTTGACAAATATCTGAAAACCGTGGCCCGACAATGAATCGAGAAGGCAGAAAAAGGTAAAAACGAAACGAATAAATTAATGTGCGTCCCTCCTTTATGAAAAACGTAAACCGGGGGTAAGCAAATACTATAAACGCAATCAGTATTTTGTTGACCCAATCCTAAACCGGTAACAAGCAATTAATGTATGGGTCAACAATTGACCCAATCTAAACCAGCGACCTTAAATTTTCATTTTTTTTCACCTCAAAAGTCAAAAAAAGGAAGAGAAATAGACTCACACTTCGCTCATAACCCCGAAATCCCCAGATTCTATATCTCTCTCTCTATTTTCCTTGTTCTCCAAGCCAGATCTCTCTCCATAAATCTCTCTTCATCTCTTTGTCTTCACTAGAATCTGCGATCCTAGCTTGTATCTGTGTATTTTTACTTTGTTTTTTGTTTCTCCTACTTGCGATGGCGATGGCGATGATAGAGCAAAGGCCGAAGACGAAGATCGTGTGTACTCTGGGTCCAGCTTCCAGATCCGTTCCGATGGTCGAGAAGCTTCTCAGAGCCGGTATGAACGTCGCTCGGTTTAACTTCTCTCATGGATCTCATGAGTATCACCAAGAGACTCTCGATAATCTCCGTCAAGCTATGCTCAACACTGGGATCCTTTGCGCCGTCATGCTCGACACCAAGGTGACTGATTCGTCTCACTTATAAACTTCCATGTCTGAAGATTCTGTGTTTGTGTTGTGAACTGTGCGTTTTTTTGTGTCTCTATTCGCGTCTGTTTCTGATTCCAATTTCATCTTCTTTGACACGGATTCGATTGTGATCTTGATTTCTAGGGTTTGTGAGATTTCTGTTGTATTCTGATTGGTTTATTTTCCAATTTTCGATCTGCAGCACTGACGCGTGTATGTTTTATTTTGCTTTCTGTTGAATGTGTTTTATGCCTCTTTTGTACTCATCTATGTTTGGTAAATGTTTTCTGTTTTGTCTGTTTATGCCCATTAATTTGATAGACTCTTTTCTGTTTCAACTCTGCTGACTAAGAGCTCTTACAAACATTATTTTTATGGGTTTTTACTTTCTGGGGATTGCTAAATATGTTTTGAATTGTGAATCTAGATCTGTGAGACGCTGGTTTTAGTGGTATTGTAAATGTATCCAGTTAGAACTTGGATTAGACCAAATTAGTTGAGAAGAGTTAAAGCTTGTTGTGGGGACAAAAGGTCGAAGTTGATGTTGTCGCTTAAAATCCCTAAATATAGTGAAGAATGTGTAGTTGGAGATTAAGAAACAAATACTTTTTCGCTTGACATGTTTCTTGTATATGCAATATGTATGTTTAGATTGAGGCAGGCATGTCCACAATTCAAGAAACAAGAGCCTCATAGTTGTCGAGTCATAAGAAGATAGTGTTGATAGACAATGTTCTTGAATTGTTCTCTCTTGTCTGTGATTATGGTTCCTTGGCCAGAGAATGTAGCTAGTATGTGGAGTAGAAATTATAGCCAAATTTCAACTGATACTCTTCACATGATTGGTGTTTGAAGGTTTCTCTTGTCAACTTCTTTCTTGTCTATGTAAATGTCTAAATTGTGGCAGATCTACTTGCTTTTCTGACTATACTAACGGATGGTTTTTGTATTTTCTCTTATAGGGTCCAGAAATCCGAACCGGGTTCTTGAAAGATGGGAAACCAATCCAATTGAAACAGGGCCAAGAGATCACCATTTCGACTGACTACGACTTGAAGGGTGACGAGAACACGATTTGCATGAGCTACAAAAAGTTGGCTGTAGATGTAAACCCAGGGATGGTCATACTGTGTGCTGATGGTACCATTTCGTTACTGGTCCTCTCTTGTGACAAAGAGAATGGTACAGTTCGTTGCCGCTGCGAGAACTCAGCGATGCTCGGTGAGAGGAAGAACGTTAATCTCCCCGGTGTCGTCGTGGATCTCCCAACTCTAACTGAGAAAGACAAAGAAGACATCATTCAGTGGGGAGTCCCGAATCAAATCGACATGATCGCTCTGTCTTTTGTCAGAAAAGGTTCAGACTTGGTTCAGGTCCGGAAACTACTCGGAAAGCACGCTAAGAACATTCTTCTGATGTCAAAGGTATGTTAAAACCCAAAGCTCTCTTTCCGGTTTCAGAAATTACAGGAACAAGTTTATAGATTGTGATGGGATTGTGTTATCTTTGTTTTGATGGATTAGGTTGAGAACCAAGAAGGTGTGGCGAATTTCGATGACATTTTGGTCAATTCCGACGCGTTTATGATTGCAAGAGGAGATCTCGGCATGGAAATTCCGATTGAGAAGATATTCTTAGCTCAGAAAGTTATGATCTACAAGTGCAACATCCAGGGAAAACCTGTGGTCACAGCGACTCAGATGCTCGAGTCCATGATCAAATCTCCTCGACCCACAAGAGCTGAAGCAACAGACGTAGCAAACGCGGTCCTTGACGGTACAGACTGTGTCATGCTCAGTGGTGAGACTGCAGCTGGAGCTTACCCAGAGCTAGCTGTCCGTACAATGGCTAAGATATGCGTTGAAGCCGAGAGCACGCTCGACTACGGAGATGTCTTCAAGAGGATCATGCAGTACTCACCGGTTCCAATGAGCCCGCTTGAGTCACTCGCGTCCTCAGCTGTCAGAACCGCTAACTCAGCTAGAGCCACTCTCATCATGGTGCTAACAAGGGGAGGAAGCACAGCGAGGCTTGTGGCCAAGTACAGACCAGGAATGCCTATATTGTCTGTCGTTGTTCCTGAGATCAAAACCGACTTCTTCGACTGGTCTTGCAGCGACGAGTCACCGGCGAGACACAGCCTTATCTTTCGCGGTCTGATCCCGGTACTCTACGCAGGGTCTGCAAGAGCCTCGCACGATGAATCAACAGAAGAAGCTATTGAGTTTGCGACTCAGTATGGGAAAGAGAAAGAGCTGTGTAAGACTGGAGACTCTGTTGTTGCTCTACTCCGAGTTGGTAATGCTTCCGTTATCAAGATCTTGACCGTCAAGTGATGATCCCGAGTTTAAAAAGAAAAATCCCGTTTTTGGCGTTTGGCGTGTTTGGGAACGCAACGCAGCTATAAGCGTTTTATTATGAATTTATTCAAGATTGGTGATTAAAATCTTGAGATTAGAAAACTCAAGTTCTCTTTCTTGCTAATTACTACTACTGTGGTGACCAGTGAATCTACCACTTACGGTTCTTTTTTTTGGGATTATTATTGGTTGTATGGAACTAATGGATCATCATACACGTACCTATTATCATGATTTCTTTTTGTTTTTTAAGTATTTCTTAAATATAATACGATGGAAATAATGGTGATACTATAATTTTTTATATATCATGCTCTCATTCTTTGAAAGACAGAGCATGAAGACAAAAAGAAAAGGAAAAAACGAAGACAGCGCATGAAACATCGCCCATACAATTATCATTCCGACAAATATCATTATTTTGGCTTCAACTGAATTGAACTTTTATATTTAAAACACACAGAAAATTTGAAAACAAAATTTTATCATCGCTGTACAAAGTCTTTAAACATGAAAGATTGAGTCATCATCGCCCATACAAAAACCATTCCGACAAAGATGTAATCATTCTCTCTATTTTGTAACATTTTCATCATTATTTGGACATCAGTTGACATATTTATTTCATATTTAAAGACAATTGTAAAAACAAAAACGATACAAACACACTAACCGAATTTGATCATCTCTGTACAGAAACAATGAAAGAAGATTTGAAACAAAGAAACAGATAATACCTCCAGGCTCCATGGATTTTTTTTTTTTCAACAATCTTAGTGAAAGAACATCATTATTATGTACATAAAAGCTGAGAATGAAATGCAGAGAACAAAACAAATTCAGATGCTAGAAAATGAGAAAAAAAAATCGAGAGATTAACAAAACAAAGAACATGAACAAGAACAAGATTTTTGGTTTTTGGATGTTTTGTTCTCTGATTCTTTTATCAGCGAGAAGAACCAGAGGACGAAGAAGACGAAGAAGAAGAAGAGAATAATCCACTGAATGGCCATGGAAACGAAAACCTTCTTCCATTCCCGCTCCTCGCATCATCCTCTCTTCCTCTCTCCGCATTTCCCACATTCTCAGCAACGCTTCTGCTATTGCTTTCCGGAAGAGCTCTTGTTCTCGCTGGTCTATCAGATTCAACCTTAACCTCATCATCATCATCATTCGCAGAAGGAAGCTCGAAACGACACACAGGACACGAGCTATGAAGCTCAAGCCAGGGGACAATACAGGGGACATGAAACTTGTGCTTACAAGGCATCTCTTTAGCTTCAGTTCCTTTCTCAAAATCATCCAAACAAACCGAACATTGCAACGGTTCCATGATCTTGACCGTTGGTAAAGCTTCAACGGCTTCTTTGCGAGCAGGTGGAGTCCCTTGCCTGTTAGGATCATTCTCAGCCAAATGCTGAAGCAAAAGATCTAAACCTGGACCAATGAAGTAATCTCCAAGTGAAGTCAATGCAGAATGGTTATGAGTCTGATTCGAAGATCCCTGAACAACGAGAGATTGGTTAAACGGATTGATCATTATAACTCTATTGCTGTTACTATCCCTCTCTCCATTGTTATTATCAGAGCTTTCATACTCAGAAGCAATCCCTGCACGAATCCCTTGAAGTAACTGCGCTATATTCCCCGAGCTTCTTCGTCTTCTCCTCAACATGGATTCAAACTCTCTGTCCAAATCAATCTCACCACCGTGTCGTCTAGCTCGGTGATGACGATACACATTGATGTTGCTACCATCATTTCCATCAGCATTAGTTGATTCATCACCATCATCATCATCATTCTCTTCACCAAGCTCTGCTCTCCTAAACCTTCTTCGTCTCCGAGTGCTGCTCATCATTCCAAGCAAGATTGGAGCCCATAAAGACATTGCATGTTCTGTTCCGAAATCAGTTTCTGGGTCTTGAACGTCTCTTATGCTTCCTCCACCAACACCATTACCGCTCATTTCTTCCACGAACCCGCTTTGGCAAAAGGGACATTTGATCTCAGATTCCATTATCGGGTTCACCATTTGTGAACACATGTGACACCAATACCTAGCCGCCATTGTTTCCTCCATGCCTCCTCCTTCACCTCCCCCCAAAATCTCTAAGATTCTGCAAACAAGAAGAGGACACAATGAAACCCTCGAAATTTTGTTATATTTGCTTATCATATTCCTATTCGGTTTTTTCTCATTCAGATCTAAGACAAAGAGAATCGTATCCTTTAAAAGTTTCTAGCTTTACACTAGTACACCCATCTTAAAATGAGGAAACTTTGCCACCAATATCCAAAAAGTATTGATTTTGACCAATAAAATACAAGATTCAGACAAGAACATCTTTGAAAAGGAGAGGAGAAGCCAAGCTTCTTACACAAATTTGGATAAAATCCAAAACCCAAAAGAAAAACCCAGAGAAAAAGAAAGAACCCAGAATCTCGTAGAAGATCAAAGAGAAACAAAAAAAAAAACCTCGAAAAAGGGAACAAATTTCTAATTGTTGGCCTCCTTTGGCAACAATTTGTATCAATTAAACGAAAAAAGAAAGAGAGGCTAATATCCATGAAAGAAAAACGCAGAAATTCCATACCTTTAAGGCCCTTAAGACCCAAGAAAATTCAAATCTGATCTTCCTTCTTTTGATTCTTCTTGAGAGATTAAACCCCAAAAAAAAGCTCAATTTTTTCCCTATGTAGCTCTCTTGCGAAGGGTTTGAGAAATGGAGAAGAAGGAAAAAAAAAAAAAGAGGAAATGAAGAAGAAACAAGAAAGAGTGGAAGGGGAAACAAATCAACCCAACCACGTCCTCTTCTAACCCAAACTCGTTCCTTGTTTCCTCTTACTTTATGTCCTTTTCTTAGTTAGCATTTATCAGCTTTGATTACTAATATTTAATTAATTAATCAAGTTTAAGACTTTTGTTAATTATAGTCTTCCCTCACAAATTTTTGGGTTTATTACTAATTTATCATTAGCTGATTCAACGCCTGTGGTCTCCGTTTAATTACGTTTCCATGTTATTTGTTTTGTCATATTATAATGACTACTATATATGCTAGTTGCACAGAGGTATCTACTATGTAAAATGTATGTAAATATTCGTTTAATGTAGACTTTATAGACGCGTGAACTTTCGTTTAATTGACATAAGTTTTCTTTCTACGGAATTTAGATAACTTCTTTTTGACGGTATTGGACCAAGTGTATCCATTATAATCTTGAATAATGTGTTTGGAAACTATTCTGGGGTTCACAAACTTAATCAAATTAAATATTTGAGAAATACAAAACGTTTACTCTGCTTAAGTATAAATGTGGAATCAATCAATACATATAATATATATATATATATATAAGTTTTAGACAAAATAATTCATTTAACTCGATGTTAAATAAATGAAATCAATTCTCAGATCATTTTAAACTTGGTGAGCGAAAAAACAGTTAACTAGCATTAACATATTTTGAATTACTGTGTTGCTCAAGACTTAAGCGCCTAAACTATAATTCCAAAACGCGAAGGGTTGACGCATAGGACCCGTTGGTTAATTCTAATCTGGGCTTTTAGACTTTTAGTCTATTATGGGCCGACAAACTGGGATGAATGCAATCAAGCGTATGAATTCGAGAAAAATTGTGATCCTGGTTAACCAAAAGAGTTGAAATCATGGGTGTGGAGGAAACCTCAAATCTAACTGCGGATTAAGTCATGTGTTTATGAACACTGACACACGTATATGTATACTTTAAGTAAAGTAGTAAACATTTGACTACCAAACCCAATACATTATCTAATTCTCTTTTCCTTTTTTAAATAATCGAGGTAAATCATAGGTATTTGAAAAAAAATGCAGATATTTTGCCATTTAATACGTCTACAACATTTAATTAGATGATCAACCGTAAAGATCTGTAATTAGTGGAATTCGAAACATGGCATTGACTCATATATAGAACAAATTCACGAGTTTACGACCATTTGTGTCTCTTTTATTCTTAACTAAAAGTATAAAGAAATATCTTAAAATATCATGCATTATGTGAATTTGATGTGGGTAATAACACAGTCTAACATGAATCATTAGACTATAAGTCACAGTAAGAGACTCAGGCGTGTTCAATTTTATATAATATACAAGTAGCGAATAGCTAGTATAAAGTGTTTAATGTTAACATGAAGAATATAAAGATTAGTAAAACCTTACTATTTCTTCATTTTGGTTTGTAAGTACACCACACGCTTATTGATTGGTTGAAGTGGTCTCGCATTCGTATTTGAAGCCTGTAAAATATTGTTTAAAATATTGAAAAGGAATGAATCAATTTGGATGATAAAATATCACACTACAAAAAGAAGGCTTTTTTTAAAAAAAAAGGTTATCTTCATTTATAGACTGATCATGGTCTTCTTCAATATTCTATTAGACAATAAACAATCATATTTCCACACACAGACAGACAGACTTATATCTCGATATATATACAATTCAGATATGGATATAAGTATATTATAGTTAAAGTTATGATAATGATGCTAATTTTTACTGTGTAATTAATTAATACTAATAGTAACAAAGTATGGAAATTGATGATAAACTAAACAAAAAGGAAACTTACATCGTGTACAGCCACGCGGAGAAGCTTCACTTGCTGACTTGTCACGGTTCTAATCTGAAAGTTTATTAGAGGATATGATATTGTTATTGCTTAGGTAATAAAGAGCAAACAACATTTTTGAACCCAAAGAAAAAGAGCTAACAACATTATAATAATAAGATGAAGATGAACTGAAGTAAGTTACCTGTCTGGAAATAGACCAAAGAACATTTTCAGAACAGGGAGGAGCTGTAAGTGATCCCGAATATCTATAATATTGTTTCGATTCAAAACTGATTTTTTTGGGATCAATACTTCCGACATTTGCCTCGCCCTCATGTGTATCAGTTATCCTCTTCAAATGTCTATCCAACTAATCAATATTAAAAAAAAAAAAAAACTGAATTACTATTTTTTTTTGTCAAAAGCGTAAACTAGTGGTAGTTGCCATGATTAATAAAAAAAAGATTGAGATTAGGAAATACCGAAAGGAGAAAAGCGTCAGGTGCTCCTACATTGTATAAGAAAGCGACAACAGCGTACTTTCCATTTTTGCTCTCATGAACCAAGTGTGCCTCAAGTGCAAACCTATTTAATTATGTCTACTATATAGTATTATTCACATTTTGCATGCCCTAAACCTTTAGTAGTTTTTATTTATTTATTTGAAAAACCGATTCCATAAGTATGATTATATACAAGTATAATTAAAACACTTTGCCATTACGATCACTCACATTCACATATATAAATTAATCATTATCTTACATCCAGAATAATCTGCCAAAAGACATGTATTCTAAGCCGAAATTTTCTAAACGGCGTAGTCATTATGTACTAATCCGTGTACGTCACGAGGGTCAGGAGAGGGTTACCCTTTTCTTAGATTGGTTTTTGTTTTTAATAGTGAGATGACAATCATTGCGTTATTAAGATATGGTAGAATATAAGTCTACGAGTAGAGATACCTTTTGCCATTGATTGTGTGTTCGGAAGGAGAGTGCCAGTGAAGCTGTTGAAGTTTATATTTAGTATTACCGATAATGATACCAAAACCTTGATTTCCTCCTTTAAATTTCAACTGTCACAATAACAAAGTAAAAACAAAAAAAATACCAATTAGTATGACCAAAAATGTAATTTATTTACCAAAGAGTGGTGTGGTCCAATGACGCGGCGTTTGAATGGTACAAATTTTCATGGTTGAGGCCAAAGACCAAGTCTCACCAATTATAGATTTCTATTGTTGGATCCCTTTTTAGCCTCATATTTTGATTTTTAGCAGTTTAATCAATAAGAATTTTTTAAAAATGTATAAACTATATTTTTCGATATTCTATTACCAATGCATGAAATGGTGAAGTTATATATATCTTTTATCTACTAAAGCACAAGTCACTTGGCCAATCAAAATCTGCCACATAGATTGTGCTTCAATTCATAGAAAAAAAAACAGCACAATAATAAATTGCAAATACGATAGCAAAAGAAATTACAAATTAAAAAAAAAAAATCTCCAACTTCCCCACTCCTCCACTATATCTGCAGTTTAAAAAAAAAACTGCAACAATTTATCAAAGAAAAATAAAACCATCCTATCATCATTTTTGTTGTTCGTTTACTTTTACTGCAAATTTTGTTATTCCTCTTTTATACACAATCTTCTTCATGTCTTTCTTTCAAACCAATAAATCAGCCTTTTAAAAAAGACAACATATCATATAGTAGTTATTTTTCGTTTTTTCTTTTCTCAAATTGGGTAGAACACGAATGCGACTAAGCAAACTGAAGCAGCAAGCAAGTGCTCCATCGAAGGTAACGAAATACTCACGCAAAAAACTTCAATCAAAAAAACATATTGAATTTTTGTTTTCTAGCAGAACAGATGCATCAAAGGGAAAATTATTGGACGCATTGTACTTTTTTCACACTTTTATTTCTAATTTCTACATAAATTTTTGTAAATTACTTGACTGTGATTTATATTACACTATAACTCTTCATTCACTATTTGTGCTACAATAAAAAAAATATATAGCTCCGTCTCTACGTTAAAATAACTCTCCTCTCGCATCTCAGTCCAACCATCTAATTATGTTTCTCTTTTAGAGGTGGGATGACTCAGCCATTATGGCATAACATAAACAACGATGTGGATTAGAAGACTATTCTCCTTGCTGATGTATCTAAGAAACAACCAAAATATCAAGACCATGGCTAACAGTAAGGTTCATCTCTCTTATATGAATTTCTGTGATTTGTTATGTTTTTAGCTTTAAATTGCTTTTTGTGTTAAAGATTTTGTAATATAAGTATTCCGCTAAAATAAAAACGTTGGCATAAATAGAGAAAAAGATGCTTCATGAAAAAAAAATAACTTAAAGTATTTTTGAAGAATCAAGCAAGTATTAATGGTTAATATTTCATATTTATTTTTCACATTTTATTCTTCAATGTTTTTTCCCGTACAAAGTACGGGTTCTAATACTAGTATATATATAAATGAGATGATTTAAATAAAGAGTAAAACACATAATGGAAAAGGTAATATAGTTGATTAATTTACCATGATATCATGGCCTCTGTTCTTCATGGTGGTATTGGAAGGTAAATAATGGCTACGAAGAGATCCAAGTTTATAAGTAACTACGACATTTTTGTCCCTAATATCGATCGGAGATTGCATTTTTCCTGTTCCACACATTTTCCAGTCTTCCTTTAGTGTTCCCCTTTTCGCTGGCCCCTTCTTTCCTAGCGTCTCGTAGCTAAACTCCGTTTCGTCCTCTATTCGATCGAACCTCCCGATTCAATTGTTATTTTTTTTGTTATATATACGAATGAAAAAAAAAATTGTTTGTATAAGTACGTAGTACTGACAATAATTTATATAGCTTACCAACTTCTCCACCTGGTGGTGGTGGTGCACTCAAAACAATGGAAATAGTGACGATAATAAGGAGAAAAACGCATCCAGTTGATGATATCTTCATTTTCTTATGCTATGTCTTGAAGAAAGAGAGATGAAAAAAAGTGGAAATAGCTTACTTCAATATTTGGGCTCATAACCTAACAACGTGTTCTAGATGAAGAATATAGAGTTGTGTACATAAACAAACACAAGGCATATGATGTGATTTTTTTTTTTTAAGTAACTTGTGGAAAATCTGTGTACACATTTACGTAAATACAATGGCATGCACATTTTTATATACTCTAACAGTATATCATGGATTACATTTCGTTTCTGATTTTTTCTGTAATACATGTTCATCACACTCTTATTTTGGCTATTGTAATTATAGATTTATCTATTCTATTAAAACAGAAGCACATTTAGTGCTTGCATCCAAACACTCCTAAAGTTTTTTTTATAATATTTTATATTTTTATATTTAATTTCCGAAAATTAGTTATTAATTTAGATATTTTTAGATTTCCTAAAATCTAGGTCATCTTTAATTTAAATTTCAATTTAATTAAATTTAGTTACAAAAATTTGCATTCAATTTAATTTAAATTCAAAAAATTCAAAAAAATTATAATTAAATTTTATTACAAAAATTTAGATAATAATTTTAATACTTTAGAATTTCTTAAATACAGAAAAGATTTAATTTTAAATTTTAAATTTAAATAATATTTTTATAAAAATGCATAGTAAATAAATATTTTATCGTATTTTATCATAAACAATCGATCTAAAATATTAAATATTTGAGATTAATAAATATTTATATTATACAATAATATGATCGAGCTCATTAGAGTTATATATATATATATATATATATATATTTAAGGTCCATGAGTTAATTTATTAAAACATGTAAGATATTAAGATGATTTGAGACGGTTAAACTAACAGGTTAGCCCATTTATATATATATATATTTTTTTTTTTTTTAATAGCACAAATAGTAAATAAATATCTTTTTATATATTTTCATAATCAATTGGTCCAAATATTCCATATTAGTAAATATTTATAGGGTTATACAATTATAATTATAGTCTTATACGGGTTAGTTTGTCAAAACATGTAAGATATTAAAAATGATTTAAGACAACTAAACAGATGGATTAGCAAATTCATAGATATATAGATTGTTTATGTGTAAATCTAAATTCACATAATAACAAAGTTTATAATTAAAATTAGATCAATGTATACTTAATTAATGTATATTCTTATTCTACTAATATACAAATTTTACTGTTTAAAATTAAAATATGATAACAATTTTTTGATTTAAGAAAATAAATAACAAAAATAAATTATATCTAAACAAAAATGATAAATGCAACTTATATTAGAAATCATATATATTATAAGCAAAGTAAAATTTTGAGTTAAAGCTCTCTTATTCATTCTTAGGATGGCTAATTACCTTTTACCCCTCCTTATATTTTTAAAAAATTAAATTTAATAAAAAAATTATTAAAAATCATAAATTAATTAAAAAATTATTAAAAATCATAATTAAATAAAATATTAAAAATTGTAAATTAATAAAAAAAATTGTTAAAAATCGAAATTTAATCAAAAAACATTTAAATTTAATAAAAAATATTAAAAATCGAAATTTATTCAAAAAATATTTAAAAATAGAAAATAACGAAAATTTAAAAATTGGAATTTAATCCCAAAAAAAAACATTTAAAATCATATCATATATAATCTATGCGAAGTAATTAAAAAATTATTAAAAATCGTAAATTAAATAAAATATTAAAAATCGTAAATTAATAAAAAAATTGTTAAAAATCGAAATTTAATCAAAAACATTTAAATTTAATAAAAAATATTAAAAATCGAAATTTATTCAAAAAATATTTAAAATAGAAAATAACGAAAATTTAAAAATTGGAATTTAATCAAAAAAACATTTAAAATCATATCATATATAATATATGCGAAGTAAATTTTTCGCTATAAGGTCTCTCATTCAATCTAGGTAACTAATTCCCCTTTATTCGTTAATAATTTTTTTAAAAATATCCTTAATTAATTAATTTATTTTTGTAGTTTGTATAACAATTTTGCTGCCACTTTTAGTTATTTTGATAATATTAAGATAATTTCAATCGGATTATCTGTTGAGCAAGGTTATCTGAAAAAAAATATACATGTGATGTGGGAAATCTTAGCTTAAGTTGAGAGCTATATATAAATATATTACTTTTTTAAATGTATCTTAAACTCAATTGTGGTTTGGTTTCTACATTGGTCGGCTTTTCGTTGTATTGTTTACCATCTTTATTTTTTATCAATCAATTTTTCGATTTTTTCTATTGTTTTTTTCGTTTTTCAGCACCAGTAGTAGTGTTCCTCGATTATATGTTGTTGTTTTGTGTTGTCAGTTATTCTTCCTTACTTAACGTGATTAAAACCATGTCAACATATCATAAATCATTTTCATTGTCTAATGAACAGGTTTTAAGTCTTTTTTTTGTTTGTTTTAAGTATGGCTTTCTGAATTCTGTTTATTTTTGGAATAATGTAAGAGAGGCCAAATACACTAGCAGGGCGCATAGGAAAAAATCGAAAAAGAAAACAGAAAAAGGAAAAAAGGGAAAAACGAAGTAGAAAAAGTAGAGAAAAAAAAATAAATTGAAACATATAGAAGAACATAGAGTTAACGAAAACGTAAAAAAATGAGGAAAAAATGAACAAAAAGTCCTAGACCATGAACGATAAGATCAAGATGGGTAACACAAAATAGTGAAGAAGAAAAATGATAAGGAGATGAAGAACTCAAAGTTGAAGAAGAAAACTGAAAGAAAAAGAAGAACAAAAATGGTAGATGAAGAAAATAAAGTATAAGAAGATGAAAATCTGACGATGAAAAAGAAAATAAAAAAGAAGAAAGTAAAGATGCGAAAAAGACAAACAAAAATTAGAAAGAAAAAATGTTTGGATAGGACAAAAATGATCAAGAAGAAGTAAAAAGCAGAAGATAAAAATGGCTAATAAAACCAAAAGAAGAATAATAGAAGATGTTGAAGAATAAGAATTTAGAGAATACAAAGACCATAAAATAAAACAAGAGAAGGGGCAGACAAATAAACAAAAAAAAATCAACAGAAAAAACGAAGAAAAAAA
>NW_006256829.1:9933561-10092227 GCF_000478725.1 Eutrema salsugineum
CAATGCACGATATGAAGAACTCGAAATATAAGGAGCTAACTGAATTTCGGATTGTATACTCCTTGTGAGGAGTAAAAAGGCAGATAAGACCAATATCTTTAACATATGATGAAGAATTTGGAGAGAGGAAGAATAACTGGAAGAAGAGGAATAAGAATCTATTGAAGGACACAAAAAATAAATTAGAAGGCAAAGTAGAAGAAGAAGAAGATAGGGAAGAGAAAAAATTGGATGAAAACCTTAAAAGATGAGGAATTGGATAAAGTAGAAGAATATGAAGATGAGGTAAAAGCCGAAAACACCAGAAGAATAGGAAGTCGGTGATAACGAAGAAGACGATGACAATGAAAAAGGAAAAGAAAGAAAGAAGAAGAAATAGAATAATAAAACATTGAAGAAGAAGAAAAAAGGGAATAAAACCTGGAAGAGAAGAAAATCAAAAGATGTATGAGAGGGAAAAGGAAAAGATGTGAAGAAGAAGAAGAAGACGTGAAAAAGAAAAACCAGCAGAAGAAAAAGTAAAAAAAAAGGACATAGAAAATAAAGAAGAAAAAAAAACAAAAAAACAAAAAAAGAATGAAAGAAGAAAATGATAGTGAAAAAAAAAATAAAAGATAAAAAGAAAAAAAGATGAATAATTTCTATAATCTTATTTTAATTTGTGTTTATTGATTTCATACACTTATTAGTAGTGATTTTAAAGTTTTTAATGTTAGACAATGATTACTTTCATAGGTTAGCTTTATTTTAATTTTGTATGTATCAAATTTTTGATCTAATTATTTTTGATTTATGACATAAAATTTTATTTTAGGTTTCAATGAAACATGCTAAACACCTAGTAAAAAATAAAATATATTTTCGTGCGGATGCACGGGATTAAAATCTAGTTTTTCCTTAAGTATAGATACGAAAGAAAAAAATGCAAAGTTATAAATTCAAGATGTACTTCTTTCTTTGTCTGACCTATTTATAAGAAAATGTGTGTTCTCTAATTTATTACTAAAAAAGTTGTGTGCGATCGATTCTGTACTCATCAAACTACTGAAGAAACAAAGTGTATAAAAAATAATTATTGGAAATAAGGAAAAACCAAAGATGAATCCATAAACAAACCCTAGAATCCAATAAACAAAAACCGAACCAAACGGTTTCAAATTCAATGAGCTATAAATGAAGAAAATATAAACATAAAAAGTAGTAATCTCTTCTCCAGAAACCAACCATACTCTTTAGTCTTTACTCATAACTTCACTGGAATGCAAGCTGACAGTCTGGTGAACGCCTCGATGAGGAGAACAACTCCTTGATCTCCTCAAGTTTCTTGTCACTCTCAATAGCTTTAGAGGAGATATTAATAGTTGCCTTCTTCAAACACTTTGAGCTTCTAAAAATAAACGCTACTGCTTCTTTCTCTTCTTCTGTTCCTAGATAAAATACCCACCTGAAAGTTTCAAGACTTGATAACAAACATTCTGGAACTGAACTCTGTTCATTCCAGCACGTGTTCCAGCACGGGCGCGAGTCTTTGGCTCGAAGGGTATGACACTGATATAAAAGGGATACAATTACAATGCACTAGATCAATCATACTGATTAAAAATATATATATACCTTGTCAAATTTAAGAAATATTGGGGTGAAAATATTATATACCTGATCAAGTTTGAGAGCTCGTAAATTAGGGGAATCTCTGAGCACACGCATAAGTAGGTTCAGCCACTGTGTCTCGCATGTGCATATCGTTAAACGTACAAGACTGTTGAAGACACTACCGTCGGGATACACATCCTGAATACACCAAGATAGCATTAAGTTCATGAGCAAACGTAGTGTACAATAGTTTTGATCACAAGAGAACTCGCTCTTCGAAGTGGATTAGAGACTGTAACGATTGATTAGTCTCAAAGAGAAAAACCAATAATGAATGTGGCAGAAGAGTAGAAACAACATCATATATTACCTTTGAGGATGGTACGCACAGATACAAGCGCTTGAATGAAGTAATAGAACCCAACTTCTTCCAAGGATGCCAAACATTAGTGACAATGTTTGCTTCCACAATCTTAGTCATATTAGTCTCAATGACACAAAACCCATTTGTATGAAAAACGTCCAAGAACTCCAGAGAAGGAGCATCTATCACAAACCCTGAAGCCTGGATTGCAAATTTGGTTTCGAATCTATGCAAAACTAATCTCTTTAAGGAAGGCACTCTAACGCTCATAATAGCAACACTGTCATCTTCACATTGCTCCACAACCAAGTCTTCAAGAACAGGACAACTCGATAAAAGCTTTTTGACGAATGCATCACCTCCGTGCTTCACGGTTTTAAGACACAGTTGCTTGAGAGATGGGAAAGAAATTGGAAAATCAACATCCACGAGAACCGGGTTATGTAGTTTCAAGGTCATAAGCATTTTGAAGCATGTATACAAACTCACTGGAAGTGTGACTGGAGTAGAAGTCTTATAGATCTCAATGATCAGCTCATGCACACAGTGCTTCTCTGCCGCTCTGATCCACGCTTCAGTATCTCCAGTACCACATATCTTACCAATTTTGAAATGCAAAGTTTCTATAACTGGAGCCTTGTGCAGAAACAAAGATCTCTCTACAAACCGCGAAAATCTTTCATGCTCGGGGTTCAGATAGCCATCATCGAATACGAGTTTTGGCATTAACATCCAAAGAAACTTCCAACGTTTTGACAAAACCATTGTGGACACAACATCCTTAGCAGTAGGACTTAATGACAATATTTTTAAGAGAAGCTCATCAGGCATATGACTTATACTGTCCATAATTTCCGTAAATAAGAACTAACCCTTTTTTGATAGTCCAAAGCTTCGGCGAAAAAAACGAAATCAGAGACTAAAGCCTGAAAACATCAAATAAAAACACAACAAACGAGGGATATGAGATTCTCAGGAACCAAAAACAAATGGTCATAAGCAACGAATTAGGGTCGAAGCTAAACCCTAGCGAGGCACAGAACAATACACAAATCGAAAGAGAAGCACATAAAATCTAAACTCACCGAGCCGTCAAAGTAATACAGATAAAGATTATTTATCAAACTTACTCTTTCGAAAGCAATAAGAGGACGAGAATAATAAAATAAACAAAAAAAAATCACAGAATAAGCTATTACCTAGAATATCTCCATTGATTATTTTTTAACACCAAAGAAAATATCTGAAAAAGTGTTATACTTATCTTTGAATTTATAATTACCATCTAACTAATGAGATATTA
This sequence comes from Eutrema salsugineum, assembly GCF_000478725.1. Taxonomy (NCBI): domain Eukaryota; kingdom Viridiplantae; phylum Streptophyta; class Magnoliopsida; order Brassicales; family Brassicaceae; genus Eutrema; species Eutrema salsugineum. The sequence goes on from NW_006256829.1 coordinate 9,936,822, forward strand.
AAATATTAAGTATTTCTACAATTAAAAAAAAAACAATTGCGTGATTGATATATATGTATTAAAGTCAAAAAGATACTCTTTGTCAAAGGGATGAAGGAAATAGGAAATTCCTTACACTCTTACATGACAGAAAAACTGAGAATCCAACAAACAATAAATATGATCCCTTCCTTTCATCCAAAAATAGTGTACAAGAAGATCATATAAAGTAGAAAAAGAATGGCCTTGTTCGTTTGTGCCAGCATCCAAAATAATTCATTGTACACAATTTTTGTATTCGCATGCACCTTTTAAATTTGGCAAAACCGAACAAACAAAGAAAAATAATATATAGTTCAATTCCTTATCTTTCTTTTCTTTTCGAGCAAAAAAAACATAAGAAAATCAAAGATGCTAAGTCTGGAAAAGATAAAAACATAATAATATAATTTCCTAATAGCAGGCCGGTCCATCACTTTATATAAAGTCCATAGTTAAAAAATAAAAAATATGACTTTTTATTGATTAAATAAAAATTAAACATTTAGATTTTTTTATTAAAGAAAATCCATAATTTTTTTTTGGGCCCTAGTCAGCTGTCTACTTGGCCTACCCTCTGGGCCTACTCTCTGGACCGGGCCTGCCTAATAGCGATGTTAGTTATTGAGACCATAACTTCAATCAAATACAAGCTGACAAGTACGTGAACCCCTTGGCCACGATGCCAACTCTTTGACCATCTCAAATTTCTTGTCGCGATGAGTGTGTTGAGGGGAGATGATAGTTGCCTTCTTTAAACAGTTTGCATTTCTTAAGATAAATGCTGCTACTTCTTTCTCTTCTTTTGCTCCTTCATATTGTACCCATTCAAAAGTCTCAAGGCTTGTTAACAGACATCTAGGAACTGAACTCGGTTCACTCAGCTCGGGCGCTGTGGCATGTTGTGAGCCCTATTGTTATGGCACTGATAGAATTCATGCGGATTAAAACAACATATATATATATATATATATTATAGAGTGGTCAAGGAAAATGAAATAATAATATAGGTTTAGAGTCTTTTTGACATATACGTACCCGCCGTTCAAGTTTGAGAGCTCGTAAATTAGGGGAAGCTCCAAGCACATGCATAAGTAGGTACATCCACTGTGTCCCACATGTGCATACCCTTAATTTTTCAAGACGTAGGAAGACAACTGGACATGCATCCTACATAAGAGACATCATATATGTACAAAAGATTATTCGTTTCAATATTGTAAAACAGATGCATACGGTATAAAGACAGAAACAATATAGACTGCAGTTGATACCTTCGAAATTTTTGATGAGCATAGTTCGAGATGCTTGACTGACTTAATCGGATCCAGAGAATTATGGTGACTGACGTCTAATATTGCCTTTTCAAGCTTTGGCATATTACTATCTTCGAAACGAAACAAACCATAATTATATATCAACAATGTGCAAGCACTCCAAAGAAGGAGTATCTATACAAAACCAACGAAGATACTTGATATATTCTGATTTATGCACGAATAAACTCTTTAGGGAAGGCACTTTAACCCTCCAAACAGCAATGAAGTCATCTTGAAATTGATCATGTATAACCAAGTCTTCAAGAACAGGACAACTGGATAAAAGCTTGTCGACAAAGTTACAACTTGCAAATTTAATGGATATAAGACTCAATTTCTTGAGGGATGGGAAAGAAATCGAGGAAGAAACATCATCCACAAGAACCGCGTTACTTAGTTTCAAGGTCACAAGCATTCTGCAACTCCTAGGGAGTGAGACTCGAGTTGATCTTCTGCCACCAGGAAAAGAACAAATATCAATGTCGATAATCAGCTCAAGCACACACCGTTTATCTGCATCTCTAATCCACACTCGAATATCTCCACTAGAACAGGCTTGAGAAAGTTTGAAATGCAAAGCTTGTATCACTGGAGCCTCGTGCCTAAACAAAAGATCTGTCCACAAACCGTGAAAAGCTTCCATAATTATGGTCTTTCTTATAAGATCTTCCTTTCCGGCCTATGTTGTGATCTCTATAATCGTATACGAGTTTTGGCACCATCTTCCAAAGAAACTGCCACCGTTTAGACAAAACCTTTGTGGCCACAACTTGTTTCGTACTAGGCAGGAATGACAATATTTGCAAGAGAAGCTCATCAGGCAACTGACTTATCCTGTCCATAATTTTGAACTAACCCTTTTTTGAAAGTCCAAAGCTTTCAGCTTCTGCAAAAAAAAATCTGAAATCAGAGACGAAAGCCTGAGAACGTTAAATAGTTAAAGATTAGCATTCAAACAAATATTCATTCAAAGCATATGCTTTTAGGGATAGAAATAGAACTAGAGATCCTGATTTAGGAATACTCTTGTAAAAACTAAATGAAACAATAATTAGCAAAAGAGGGCTGTATATAATAAGAACTAAAAATCTTGACAACCCCTAATTAAAATAGAACTATTTATTTATATAAATAATATATATATTTATCTTCAAAATAATAATATCAGCTATACGTCTGCATTACAAAACCCTAGGTGTAGAACAAAAGCACAAAAAGAAGGACGAGACGAAAACAAAATCTAAACTAACTAACTCCTTCGAAACTAAACATGACGACGAGGATAAGAAAAGATTCGCAGAATAAACAAATACGTAAAACTTGTACGACTATTTAATCGCTTATTCAGGGATGCGCAATTCAACGGAATATTTAAACCATAAGAGAGATTATAACATATACTTGGGAAATATAGGTACTCTGCTAATAGAGAGAGATGTAAGAAGATCCAAACTTTGGTTTGAGCTAAGAAAATCTTACGAAACAACTTCAAGGAGTATTTTTATTTCCCTTATTAGAGATTACAAAATTTTTATCTGTTTTCCTTTCTGCTTTCAACTGAATTTCTCTAGTTTTCCTTATCTTTTTTCTTCCTTCTAATTTTATAGAACTTTTGTTTCGGTTTTCCTAAAGAAACCAAATCCAAACCAAATTGAACAAATTTCAGTTCGGTTCGAGATTTATGTCCAGGCTTCTGAGGCTTTGACCATTTTATTTAGCATATATATACTGTACAATTAAAAAATAAAGCTGAAATAATAACCCACAATTTTGGCAAAAAAAACACATCAGCATAAGTAATAATTATCTGACACGATGCATATGATGTAATCTTTCAGAAGAGGGAAGTCAATCTGTTTCATCCAAAAACAGAGAACAAGAAGATTATTTATGGTTTTCTCTAAAAGTCTATCAGTTCATTTGCTGCAGCGGATAACCGAACCAAACGGTTTCAAATTCATATTTAGCTATAAATGTAGAAGATATAAACATAAGAAGTTGTAGTTTGTTGTCCAAGATTCAGATTCAAAATACCAACCATACTCTTTACTTATAACTTGAGTGGAATGCAAGCTGACAGGCTAGTGAAAGCATTGCATGACAACTCCTTGCGCATCTCAAGTTTCTTGACACTGCCAATGGATCTAGAGGAGACCATAGTTGCCTTCTTTAAGCAGCTTGCACTTCTTAAGATGAATGCCACCACTTCTTTCTCTTCTATTGTTCCTTCATAACATACCCATTCGAAAATTTCAAGACTGGATAATAGAAATTCAGGTACGTTCAAGATACAAGAACTATGCACTAGATCAATATTACATATGTATCAGTTTAAGATACTTAATGAATCTGGACATTGTTCCAGAGCCAACTCTTCAAGGCATCTACATAACATCATGTAATGAAACCAAGAATTGACATTAAGTGAAATTAGATGAAAAACATAAGGAAATTAACACAAAGACATAGATTAGCACCAAAATCGAAAGAGATGATGAAAGTTTATTATAAAAAGCTTGAACAAAAGACCATAATATTATATGCTGCATATAAACTAAGGAAGATAATTAATATAGTTGTTCCTTAAGTTTCGTTCTTCGTACTACGCAAAGATACACTGCCAAAAACATTACAAAGTTGTTTGGAAAAAGAAGACAGAACAAGCACTAAGGGCTTCCAACATCTCAGACCAAATACCAACCAAAATGACAGTAACTTAACTGACTGTTAAAGATGCTTTCTCCTTCAGAGCTGGACCTGTAAGTAACATCAGTTAAACGCAAGCCGGAAAGTAGGCGAACGCCTGGGCGAAAAACGCTAACTCTTTGATCATTTCAAACTTCTCGCGGTGGCTGGTGGATTGAAGAGGGTTTATAGTTCCTGTCTTTAAACAGCTTCCGTTTCTTAAGATAAATGCTACCACTTCTTTCTCTTCCTCTGTTCCTTTATACTTCACCCATTCCACGGTTTCAAGGCTCGATGACAGACATTCAGGAACTGCACTCGGTTCAATCCAGCTCTGGCGCGGTTCAACATTCTCAGGTCCACGGCACTGAGATAAACGAGATGACAAGTGTAAGTTCATTTTAGTATAGGATCATCATACTAATTTGGGTTGAAATTCTTGTACCTTTTCAAATTTGAGAGTTCGTAGTTTAGGGGAATCTCTGAGCACATGCATAAGTAGATTCAACCATTCTGTCTCGCATGTGCATATCTTTAAAGACAACAGACAGCAGAAGATACTACCAGCAGGATATGCGTCCTGCATAATAGGCGGCATTAAGTACACAATGCTATATAGCGGCAACAGAAAATCAAGAAATGCAAATGGCAGAAACAGCATATTACCTTCACACATAAACAGAGGCGCTTGACTGAAGTAATAGAGCCCATAATTTGCTCAGGATGGTCACAAGAAATTACAACATTTGCCTCCACAATCTTAGGCATGTTACTCCTAATGACGAAAAAAGCGTTTGTAGTATCTAAAACATCCAACAGCTCCAAAGAAGGAGCATCTATCACAAAACCATGAGCCTCGGCTTCAAATATCCATGGTCCATGCAAGACTAAACTCTTTAGAGAAGGCACTATAATGTTGAAAACGGCCACATTATCACCAGTGCTTCGATTCACAACCAAGTCTTCAAGAACAGGACAACTGGATAAAAGCCTGTTGACGAATTCATCACCAGGGAAGGATGGGAAAGAAACCGAGGAAGCAACATCATCCACAAGAACCGCGTTGCTTAGTTTCAATGTCACAAGCATTCTGCAGCAAGTGTACAAGCTCTTAGGAAGTGTGACTGGAGATCTACTACTAGGGTAAGTAACGATCTCGATAATCAGCTCACGCACGCAGCATTTATGTGCAGCTCTAATCCACACTTGAATATCTCCACTACCACAGATCTGACCAAGTTTGAAACGCAAAGTTTCAATGACTGGAGCCTCGTTCATAAACAAAGACCTGTCTACAAACCTAGAAAATCTTCCATACTCAGGATTCTGATAGCTATCATCGTATACGAGTCTTGGCACCAAAGTCCACAGAAACTGCCATCGTTTTGACAATAGCATTGTGGCCACAACATCTTTCGTTGGCAGTATCGACAATATCTTCAAGAGAAGCTCATCAGGTAATTGACTTATTCTATTCATAGTCACAAAAGCTAAAATAAAAAACCTTTTTTTCAAATTCCAAAGCTTTCACCTTTCACAGTTTTCTCCGACAATGTCAGAAATTCGAAACCAGCAACGAAATGGCTAAAAACTGGAACCTTTTTATTTGTTTCCACAACACTGAATAAACCTGTGAAAGTAGCGTAAATGAGAAGAGGGTTAGATGAAATCAAAAGTGTGAATTTCACAGGACCCAAACAATGAAACAAATTGTCATAGGCAATGCAGGTTTCTGACGAAATCGTAGCGAGTTACAGAACTCGTATCAAGCGCTAAAAAAGTTTACACAGGACAGATTTCTCATGAGCTCGCTACTTCGAAAATCAAACAAGTAAGATGAGAATCAGAAGAAATTCACAGAATCAGCAAATACCTAAGACCCCTCCGCTAATTTTCTCTTCTATTCAACGACGAAAGATGATGAATTGAGAAACTAGAAAAAAAAAAAAATGCACTCAAGGCACAATTATTTAACCGACGAACCAGGGACCAACTCAACCAAACCAAAATTAGCCTTAACCGGAAATCAGTAAGCCAATTTTAAAAATTAGATTATGATAAAAGACTTGGGATATTGACAGCTGAATTTCTTTCTTGCCACATTTTAGCATTACCATTTGGATTTAGGAAATTGAAATATTCTCATCCCTTTAGCATAATTTTTTTTTTAACATGAAGCTCAACATAAATTCATTTTTAAATAGAATATGAATTTTTCGTTTTGTTGGTCTTTTACAATAGTTCATAGCCTGAAACAAAATATGAAATTCCAGACATAAATTTGATGAACTAATCTATCTGCCGCGACATTACATTTTCCTGGCATAACATTAATAAAGAATCTGTCAAAATATATTGCTAAAACTAGATATCTTGTCAATAAGCTTGACCGGTCGACCAAGCTTTAGAACTTACAAACAACAAATTAAAGAAACAAAACACATGATGATAATTTGTAGCTTAATAGTTTGTGGTAGTCCCGTCGATTTGTCACCAACCGAATTTAAATCCGCATTGCTGATAAAAAAAAAAAAAAAAAAAAAACACTAAGCATATAAAATTATACTGTAGTAAATTTTATTTCTAGTTCAATAGACAATACCTTAAAGAAACAGACCATTGAACATCTTAAAGCCAGATAAAATACAAAAGTGAAAAAACATCAAGCAAAAAAAAGAAAAAAAAAAGGAAACGCAATTGCTCAGGCGGCGGGTGAAAACACAAAGCTCTTTTATTCCCTTTCTGTTCACCTCAGCCTCACCGGCGTATTACAAAAGCTGCCGGTGAAAGAAAAAAAACTCCATTCCCGCCATTTAGGTTATTTAATTAAGTTTCTTCAGTTTTGGTTAATTAGGTAAATTCCGAAACTTTTCCAAACTAATCAAACTCTATAAAATTCCAAAATCAGTAAAATAAAGTAAAAACTTTTTCTTTCTCTCCATAATAGTGTTCAGTCCACGTCATCACCTCTGAGACCGGAACTGTTTGCCGGTATAAGTCTGTCCGAAGCTCCAGTTACGAGGAGTAGCGTTATTGGAGACGACTGTGCGGCCATCGCTGGTTGTTACTTTGAAGGAGAGAGCTTGACCGTCGAGATTCGCGTTGCTTTGCCAGTTCTGTCCCCAGTTTCTCGACATGCTTTGCCAACCTGTCCTTGTTCCTTTAATAGAGACGGAGACAACATCTCCGGCGCCGGCGACGTTAGTTACGAGTACGAGGTTGAAGTATGAGTGTCCGTTGATCGTGAATCGCATCCCTCCCTTTCTCCGGCAAGCCACTCTGTTTCCATCAAAAACAGAGTATACAAAAAGATTATTTATTTTATTTTTTTTTGGGGGGGCAAACACATGAAGATTAATTAATCTGCCAATTTTCTTGGATTTTATAACTTTTTCTGAATCTGATCAAACCTTTTTCTGAGTTCATGCATTTTCTTTTGGAGAAAATTCAGATGAAAAACGAAACCAAACGAGAAAACATTAAGTCTGTGTCAAAAATTTTGATTTTTCCTCCAAAAATTGATAATTTTTTAAAGGTTTTAAAATGCATGTTCTCGAGAAAATCGATTGTGGACTTTTATACACTCGAAATTAAAAAATATACTCCATCAAAATGAAAAGTTGAAATGTCACTCTAGTCTGTGATTTCAGCGAACCGAGCTAAACCGAGACCGGAAAACGTACCGCCGGTATTGGACAGGGACGACGCCGGCTTTGTATTTAGCGATGCGGAGAAAGATGGGCTGAGCCAAATCGAAGTGATGTTGCGGAGGATTACACCAACCTCCGGCGTTGTTGGCCTGAGCAAAGTTCGGCGGACAAAAGTTTGTTCCGGTGACCGTGATTGTTCCTCCAAGACACCATTTTGGATCGTTTACACATTTTATCTGAAAACAAGCGCCGCAACTTTGGCCGCCGTTGAACAGAGCCGTACTTAGCGCCGCCGTGTTCGTGCCATAACCTTGACTGTATAAATTCCCGTAGCCACACGCGCCGCCTGATCCCAAAAAAAGACCAAATATTAACCAATAGAAAAATGAGTTTTTGAGAAATTAACAAATTAGTGTAATTTAGAATCTTCAAAGTAAGTATAAAAACGTCATTAAGATTTTTTTGTTTTACTATTCAATAGCACTAAATTGAGTCTATTATGAAAAGGATTCGTCAAAGGTTTTAAGTTTGAATTAAGCTGGAGTATATTATTAGTTTGAGTCTTTGAGAGAAGAGGAAGAAAATTACCCATGGTGCCAGAAGCATCAGCACCTCCATAGAATGTGGCTCGAGCACTGACCCAACCACTACTGTAACCATCTACACACTTCCACATCACCATCATCATAAGACTCAATGACATTAACAATTTTCCAAAAATCTCCATTTTCTTCGCCTTTTTCTGCACAAGAAATCTTAATGACTAGTTAAATAGAAACAGAGATATATGTGTGTGTGTGTGTGTGTGTGTTAATGTAAGAATAGTGAAGATGGATGAGAAGAGAGACTGTGGAAGATTGAAGCTTACAATGGCTTGGATAAGAAAAAAAGGAACCACAAAAAAAAATGTAGTAAGATTTTTTTTTTGTTAAAACCAAAATGTTTAGTGAGGTTAAATGAGAAGAAAGGGTTTATTTGGTAGGTTGTGAGTTGTGAGGAGATGGCTATATATATATAGAAATTCCTGCAAATGAAAACAAGTTTATTATTATTTCAACTGATTTTTTATGGATCTATTAAATCCATTTTTATATAACACTTGCAATTGACTTTTATATTTGTAAACACTTTTGATTTTTGTACATATACAACACTTGCAACTGATTTTTATCGGTTTAAATGATTAAAATTTTTAAAAATAACTGCTTTTTATGGATCTACTAAGTCCATTTTAACAACGGAGGAGTATATCAGTATGATCCAATTCCACTAAAGCACATTGGCAGCACAAGTAGAATTAAATATTAAGTTATTATATATAGAGATAAATATAATGTATGTTCACCATTTGTTTACACTTTGAAAAAAATAGAATTGATAACATATTAAATCGTTGTTCAAAAAATAATATTCTATTATTCATCTATTTATTTGCTATAGTATATTGAATAATAAAACTATAAAATTATATGTTTGTATTAAAATGAAAATACATTCTTTTTGAAACAATATTTCAAAAACCAAACCGAAAATTATATGAAGCTCAGTTTTGTGTGATAATTCTTATATATAAATATAGTGGCCATCTCATTACACATTTCTCCTCTATATTCTTTTATAAAGTAATTTTTATGTTTTGTTAAATTAAATAATTGAAAAGTTGGACAAATGATATCCAATCAAATGCTTTATTTTAAAGTTTTGAATTTAGACACAGATTTTTATATTGCAATGGAGCGCAATAAATAGCTAGGTGTGTGCTACTTGGGATTAATATGTTTTATTTTTTTGGAGTTTTGCTTGGGATTTAAGTAAGGGAATGTGAATATATAAATCTATTCTAATAAAGCTCGAAATTTTGGAACGAAAAAGCAGCATCGAGAGTACCTCATATAAGCTAAGTTGACCATTTGACCTTCCGTATTCCTAATTCCAAAGTCCACAGTCACAGAGATATACATTGAAAATATAAAATAATTTATTTTGACCGGAGATTTTAGATGGAAATCAAGAATAGATTTTACAACAGTTATCTGAATTTTGTAGTTTCTGAAAACGTGCATCTAACGATGATCGATCTGTTGTCTAGTGCAACTCAATAATGATCATTGTCTTTAGTAAAACGGGTTATCTGAAATCATATTCATACAAAGCCGGTTTAATTAACATTATTAGGGTCCTTGCGTGAATTTATTTTTAATTAAGCTATAATAACTATTATTTATTTAATATTTACTTTTAAATTTTATCGCAAATAAAAAAACAATTTGCATTCTTTGAATGTGAATTTTTACAGAATCGTTATGTAATATCATTTATTTTGTTCAAAAAATATTTTCCTATAACGAAACCCTTATAATGTCATATATATTTAATGGTTTATAGTACGTATGATGTCTCACTATTCAATTCAAAATCAAAATAACGCATTTTAAAGTTAATTTGCTATTTCTTACTAAACTTAAAGTTGGGTCTCAAAGCATCAGACCTCTTACACCATTATCCTCAACCGGCGCTATATTCATACATCCACTATATACTGCGAGATTCCTCTTCGTTATCACATTTGAATTTAATCACGATCGATATTTTTTTGTCAAACCAATATCAAAATTGTCCAATATAATCATTAATCAAGGACATAAAATATTCGATTAAATTTTCATATTGAAAAAGTTGACTAAACCCTAAAAGAAGTTAAATGTCTTGCTTCAAAAACAAGGCTTGGGTAGCTGTTTCTGTTTTCTTATAAAGTTATTAACTGAAAACCGCAGGAACAGAACATATGCTCACATTCAACTACTTTTTCCAAAGTAAACAGAAAAAAGAAAGCAAGAACAAAGCATTAGCATATTACATAATAGATAAATGATAAAAGTATAAAACAAAGAAAACCAGGATAAAGAAGAAAGTAAAAAAGTGCAAAGAACACCGACCAAAACAATCTTTTAGGCTTAGTCGTATAATTCACTTGGTTCACTGTATTTTTCAAATCGGGTTTCTAGTTGACGAATCTTTTCATCCACTATACAAATAGACAAATTGTTGTTCATGCCAAAATAAATTTCTTTGATTATTAGTACTACCATTCGAAGTTTCGAACCCATAGATATATTCTTGGCACTTGTATTTATTATCTGAAAATGGAATCAAAGCCTGACTTTCGGCGACTGTTCCGTGCAACTGGAAATAATATTTCTTTCAGTACAAAGCAATTTTAAAACATAAATAATTAAATACAGATGAAAAAATAAATTGACCACCTCAATTTCAGGATCTACAGTGACGTTCATGTGACACAAATCGTATAACTTAAGATTTGCTCTCAGAACCAGAGCCGGCCCTGAGGCCAAGCAGTATAAGCATAGACTTGCGGCCTTATTTTTTTACATAAAATTTTTCTTTAACTTGCAACCATTTTTTTTTAGTTATAAAATTATTCAATTTCTTTAGTTAAAAAACGGCCCATTTATTTTTTTTAGCTTGCGGCCACTTAAAACTCAAAGGCCGGCTCTGCTTAGAACTTATATAAACCCATTTTACCCACACAAAAAAAACTTATAAACCCTTCACTAAAAATTAAATTATTTCCCACGTTATTCTAACCAAATTATATTGGAAAAATTAATTGTGTAATATTAGAACAAGGGAACTCGTTAAAATAACCAGCAGAACTCGTTAGTAAACGGATTATAGTATTATACTATGTTGCTTTAACCAGACGATGCATGCTCTTAGTTAGAATCTTTATGATACATATTCATATAACATGAAGTGAGTGTATAGATCAAAGATTGACAAAAAAACAAGTATTAGAGATAGATTTTTTTTTTTTTTATATAATGAGCCTTTTGTACTACAGAGTTCAGAATCCATTATGTATATCTAAGAATTAGAGTGATAATGGTTACACTTTACACACTATAAATAATCAATTCATTCCATATAATGATTAAAAGTCTAAACTCAATATTTATGCTAGTATACTGACGAAGATATCATCCAGCAAAGTCACACAACCGATTTTCACAGTCACATTTTTAACCAATAAAGTATTTTTCAAAAGACAATTGAACTTCGATATTAATATGCATGGTTTCGACCAGTTAGTCGATAACAAAAATCAATTGATCTTGTAAATGAGTTACATGCGCATTTCATTTTTTTTTCTTTCTTTCTCGAATCCTTTTAGGATAGCGCAGTTAGTTATTGATGAGTACTTTTCATATGCAATGTTATAATACTCCATGTTATTTGTCAATATACACCAAAAATTATAGCCTTACATAATCATTCGTCTGTTCTTCCCTTTACAGCTTAAATCATCAAAAGTTAAGTACTTTACAGCTTCAATATCACAACTTGACGACAACATCCAATTCTATGTGACTATGTTAAATATACAGGATTGTGATGTCGGAAAAAAAAATGCACGATTGTTTTATTCTTCAACAACCAAAAAACTGACGGAAATTTAAAAACATCACATTCTTATGTATTGGTTGTAATTATAATCTTTATATGATTCGTTTGGTTTTCTATGATTGTGTTTTGATAAAGAGAGGCTAGAAAAAGTTGTTTTCAGTCCCACACGCATGTATAATATTTGTCTATTCCAAAATAGTGTAATTACCTGAAAAAAGTCGTTACTATTATTTAGGTTAAAATTTAAATCAATATAGTCTTCTTCATGTACACAGTACACTATTTACAAATAAGAAAAATGAGCAATGCGATGAATTTTTCCGTCGATGGGTTGCTATAACAATAGTCTAAAATGCATCACATATTTTATCTATTAAATAAATGCATACCATTGATCTTAATTGTGGTGCTTATACATGATTTAAGTTATTACCATAGAAAAACATGATTTTATTTTTCATAGTTGACTAATAAAATAAACAACGGCAAGCGATATTACAGTGAATAGTATCGTACAAATCTGAGTGAATCAACTCGTTTTGTACGATCTGATATTTTGTTGGATTTAAAATGTAATTTAGTGCATCATTTTCTTGAGTATATTGAAGATTTAATAAAAACAAAATTTGTGTTTGGAAAGCTCATGATTTCTTGCCGGGAAAGTAGCATGAAGTAACAAAACCAAAATCTCTAATGAATCAAATAATAGCTACGTGGCCACTTGTCGTTTCCCGCGCTCCGCTTCTCTCTCCCCTTCTTGAGCATTTTTTTCTCTCTGACAAAATAAAATGAATAAATATGTGTCACTTTAATATTTTTCCGTGTTTTGGGAATTCCAATGTCTGAAACTAAATTTAACTAGAGTTAATTTTGAGGTTTTGGGACATTAAGTGTGCTCTCAAGTTTGGACAAACCCACCCCACGTATTACCTTAAATGACCCGTACATTTCGGATCCATAATTTTATTTCACTCTATTGCAGACAATTATGAATATTTTTCTCATTCATCTAAGATTATAAGAGAAAAATAAATAAACATCTTGATTTTATTGGATCTATTTAATTATTTAACAAAACAAACAAAACATATAGAGTAGCGATTCAAAAAATAAGGCTTTTATTTGGGCCAAGACTGAGCCCAAACCTCGAAACCCGGCAGAAGAAGAAGCTTCGGTTTGGCGCCATTACAAAACACATCACAGCCGCTCATCTACGCGCCATAGCGACATCTCTCCTCTTTGGCAGATTCTTCAAATTTCTCCTTAACAGGAACCGGAATTAACCTCCACAACCACCACCTTCTCTTTCGCCACCTTCTGCGTCATGCGCGTACTCAAAGCTTCTCTAATTTCACGTCTCAGAGAAGAGAAGCCATTGTTGATCCTTAATCTGATCAAACAATTCCAAATCTTTCTTCTTTTTCTCTAATTTCGTTGCTCTGAATTTGGAAATCCATCTCTTGTAGGATTTCAAGAATCATTTCGACCTGAGGATGCGAGAGATCCCCTGAGCTGAATCTATATACTCTGTTTTCAACATCTATGGAGCTTTCACCAGCCATCTTCTTCACACCGATCCCTTTCATCATCTTCCTCATCATCCTCGACTCGTCCCACCTTCCTAAATCCGCATATAAATTGGCTAAAAGCATATAGTTACCACTGTTATTAGGTTCTAACTTAATCAGCTGATTCAAAGCTCTTTCTCCAAGCTCAAGATCATGATGAACATTCGAGGCAGCAAGAAGAGATCCCCATATTGCAGCATTAGCTTCAAAAGGCATGCGCTTAGAAACTTCTTCCGCTTCTCGGATTCTACCTGCTCGTCCTAGCAAATCAATCATGCATCCGTAATGCTCAATGTTCGGTTCAATCCCGTATTTCCATCTCATTGAGGCGAACAAACATTTTCCAAGACCAACCAAACCGACATGGCTGCAAGCTGAGAGGATTGCTATGAAAGTAACATCGTTTGGTTTCACGCCAGCTTTAACCATTCGGTTAAACATCGCCAAGGCTTCAGCTCCAAGCCCGTGAGTAGCCAATCCAGTGATCATAGTCGTCCAAGTAACCACATTTCTCTCGTTCAAACTCTCAAACTCCACCAATGCCTTTTTAATATCCCCTGATTTCGCATACATATCGATGAGCGCATTGTTCATCGAAACAGCTCTGTTCATACCTCGGTGATCAACGTAGCTACATATTCTCTCACCAAACTCAATTGAACCAAGATCAGCACAAGCAGAGAGTGCTGCCAAAAGCGTGACTTCATCAGGCTCAACATTATCCAACAACATTCTCTGAAACACTTCAATGGCTTCGCTAGCTCGTCCGATCTTAGCGAATCCAGAGATCACACAAGTCCAAGAAAGCGCATTTCTTAACCAACAAGGCATCATCTCCAGCAAACTCCAAGCTTCATCAATCTTACCCATTTTTCCATACCCAGCTAATAACGCATTCCAAACATTCACGTCCCTCACACGCATTTCATCGAACGCCTTACGTGCATCTCCTAAACCGCCACACACACAGTACATCTGAATCAAACTTGTGACAACATGGACACTGGAATCAAACCCGAACACCACCGTTTGGCAATGAATCTGTCTCCCTAACCAAACATCAGATAAACGAACAACGATCTTCAGCACAAACGGGAAAGTGAACGTGTCAGGCTTAGAGCATAAAGCCCAGAACTTTTTGTAAACAGAGACCGCAACAGCGTGCGCACTGGGCTCGTCGAAGAGAGACAATGCTCTGATCATGGCGTTGTGGAGATAAGTATTGGGTGATTGCTGGTTGGTGAATACAGTGTAAGCGTATCGAACATGTCCTGCAATTGAACACGCGTCGAGGAATTTGGCGACGATGAGGTTGTCTCTGTTTAAACCCGTTGTGATCATGGAACAATGAGCTTGCTTTAATGTTTTGAGGTTGGTTCCATGGATTTTCAGTGAGGAATCGAACCAGTCTATGCCCGAGACATTGGATATTCGGCGAATGTTCAGAGCCAGAGCGATCGGTGAATGTAGCTGCCATGTGCTTAAGCTCAATGCATTTATTCGTTGCCACATTCTCTTATCGTTGGACAATAATGTGGAAATTCGAGTTTCAATGAGTTTTGAACCCCAAAAAATTTCATGAATCACGTTTTTTTTTTTTAATAATACTGATTTGAATAAAATCGAGTAAAATTAAGAAAAAACACCCTAAATAAAATCGTGTTTTTTTTTTGTTTGCTACTGACTCTAGTTTTCAAAGAGTATCATTTTAAAAATTAGCAAAAGTTCTACACTATCCCTTATTAATACACAACAATTTTCTATTTTTAATGAATACACTAAAAAAAAGGTTAAAATTGAATGTTTGTTTAATACTTTGTATTGGAAATACAAAATAACACTCTTTATAAAAAAAAAAAAATTCTAAAATAACTCTAGTGTAAAATTCTAGTAAGAAAAATGAGTCTAGTTTATGGTTTGAATTGATTACACTAGATTTGGGTTGGTTCGGTTTCCGCGGTATAAAAACAAAAATACTTATGGGGTCACAATTCATAAATATGTTTCGGTTTATAATGCTCAACCAAGCCCTACATGTTCATCATATACACGTACTCCACCAAGTAAACGCAACACACCTATTAAAAACTACTCACAAATTAAGCTTAGATAAATACGAACATTACAAACACACTTAGGTTTCAGTCATACATATATGTAAGTAACAACATATATGTAAGTAACAATATATATATATATCGTAATCAAATTCGGATGGCGGAAAACACGACGACTCCATAGAAACAAGTTATATGGAGAAACTCAGGGGTCGTAGAAACACGATTCTCGTATCTTTTGAAGAGCTCTTCGCACAAGTCCGGTCCAAGATAGGCCTCGACCATAGGACGAATAGCAGCTTGAACCAGATTGGTCCTGGCTCTTCCGTAAGAAACCGGATCTTTCTTCCACTCTTCTTTTTTCTCTTCCGAATGTTCAATTATTTTCAAGTACTCCATTTTCTCTATCTTGAAACCACCGATACGGTTTATTCCGGCCGCCACTTCCTCCGGACTTCTCATGTACGCCGGAATGTTGAATCCGTCTCTTGTCTCTTCATCTATCAAACCCTTTTATGCAAATAAAATCATATGAATTAATTAATTTTAGTGATATTAGCCTACAATATAATTTTTCTTTCATGCAGCCAACAATATAATATTTTAGCTAACTTGTGAAAGAAAAAAACATAATAATCATAAGTTGGCTTTTTGGTAAGAAAAAATAATCCGAGTTTTTCAAGATTATACGTGTTAACTGTTAACAAAACTACAGTATATAGAAGTAATTTGTCTAAACAAACGAAATCGTTATATATTGATTGGTATTACTATTAGCCAACAGATTTAGATGATTTGAGAAAACAACCTATGAACAAAAAGTTGAGTATTTTTTTAATAGATACGGTCGTAAAATGTTTTTTTTTTCTTTGAGTTTTGTAATTTTACGTGTCGATTAGAAAGAAAGAAAAAAATTCAAAGTGGGGTTTTAGCAGAAAACAAGTGAAAAGAAAAGCTAAAAGAGCCAAAACTCTCAACTGAAAAGTGTAAGAAAAAACCAAAAAAAATTCCAAAAGAAAAAACTCAACAGATTGGCATTATAAACCAACTCGCCGTTACACTTACCAGTTACTTAATGAGAGAGACAGAAACGGTCCATTATTTTACGATTATGTAATGTGACATCATCTTGAATTGTGTAACAAAAACATGGATAATTTCAATTAAAAAATAAAATAAAAAAACATGGATGATTTACCTCATCTATTAAATCTTGCCAAGCTTGTTCCATAGTAGTTGTGAAAGGATGTTTGGCTCGAGTATCTTGGTCTCCAAATTGACTACTTGAGCCTGAAGGACGACCACCCATTAACACAAACAACACTCCTCCTTCCACCATTTCTTCTTTCCGACACTTCAAGAAATCATCCAAATCTTTGTCTGATTGCTCTGCGAATGCATCAATGACTTCTTTCTTCGCTCCTTCAATCCACGTTTTTCCTTTGTTCCACGTTTTTGATCCTTTCTCCAATACTTTCTCTGGTATCTACAATATCCAAATCCATCAGAAATCGATCTATTTGTCAATGCACATTTTAGAAATAGTTTTGATATATGGTGCTATGTTCTTGTTTTGAAACTAATTAAACTATCATAAAACAGTTTCATCGAGAAAGTATTAATTATAGCTAGGTTTAGCCATCAGACAGTCAGTATCTATGTATCTCAAATATTAAAGACACATTTTAGAAACTTGTTCTGATCATGGTGTTGTGTTCTTGTTTTGAGAGTAATCAACTAACCAGGAAAATGTTGATTTTTTGTTTTTCACGTAATTAGGAGAATATATTTTTTGTTAATTATTAATATATAATGTCAAAGCTCTAGTTATTTATTTGGATGATGGATAATCTTCATTGTGATGATCAATATAATAAAATTTTCCAATCATAACATGAACTCTCTATTTCCTCCTACCAAGATTAATAATTTACTGAAATTACCTCAAATATAAAAACAATTTAAAACTAAAATTATTAGTAATAATGTATTAGACCTGAGAGAGCCAATGTAAAGCACTTAAGCTCACAGCAACATGTATCGTTCCTCTCGGAAAAAGCCGATCATAGAACGAGCCAGCGACGCCGCCGGCGAAATACATGGACGATTCAGCTTTCTGTTTCTCAGTCAGCAATCTAAACAACATGTTGAAGTCATTAGAAGGCAAATCACAGAAGAAAGCCTCAAACTCCGGCAATCTACCGCCGTACACCGCTGTGTACCGCCGGCTTAAAGTCTCAACCACCGTATCGACAGTAGAGAAAGTGTTGGAGCCGGTGGCGCAGCCAAGGTCGGCTATTCTGATGATCGGAGATGTGTGATCATCGTCGGAGGAGGAGAAGAAGAGTTTAATGGATTGAAGAGATGATATAAGGATTGGTTTGCTTAAGGTTATAGCCAAAGCTTGGCAATCGGAGTTGTTGACGTAGCTGACGTCACCTTCGCCGCCTTGCATACATAATACACGGTGGAGACTAGTGGTGGTCCAGTCTTTTGCCGTCATCGGAAGGCTTGGTGACTCCATTGGTTAATGTTTTTGTTCTTTTGTATTGGATATTTATATAAGAGAAAAAGAAGAGAGAAATATTTTGGTTTTGGAGTTGGAAAGCATTAGATGAGGATTTGTATTTATAACTCAACGCGCATATACATATTGACATACGTACACAAACATTCATGCATATTGATTTTCTCTTTTTGTTATTGGGTTGGTGAGTGGTTAATTACATTTTGCAAAAATATACAAGTCGTTCTTGTAGGTTTTAGTTCTGGAGATTATGCATGTATTGGTGTACATATACATACATGTTTTTAAATAAGATTTGGACCCTTTTTTTTGTATGTGTCATTTTGTTTTGTCAACTATCCATATATTTGAATCAGGTTATGACTGGTAAGAAAATAGTCATGGAATCACTCCTTTGTCTGAATTATATGACATAGTATAGTTGTTGCTAAGACGTTGTATTTAATTTCCAAAATTCGTTTCATAGTCCATCTCAGAAAAATATTGGTACATGCATAATTAATGAATTATATAAAAAGGTCGTTATGAGAGACGATTAGATATAGTAATTTAAGGTGATTTTTCTTTTGACAAATTCTAGCAAATTGTGGACCACTTAATTTAATTTTGAAATTCAAACACAAACAAAAATCTTACATTGCCGAATATATATCTATTTGATTAAGCAAAGGCATCTGAGAATTTAACAGTCACAATGCCCTTAAAAGAAATTTAAGTTTAGCAAAGTTTTCTACTATAGACACTTTGAAAGTCTTCCACCTAATTTAGTCAATTAACCAATGGTCCCATTAACTAACGAATAAATATATTATTTCCTTTAAGACTTATGTGATACTATATAAATATATATGATGAATGTCATAAATACACGTCGTGGTCGATGTTTAATGTAAAAGAAATGGGCAGTTACGTTTTACATTGAATGTAGCGTTATTTATGAATGTCTTTGTCTCTCTGCTCTAGATTCTTTTCCTCATTCAATTACTTTATACGATGAAAAGAAGTTTCTATCTTTTAAGGATTATCTTTATTCTTCTAGAAAGCGATCTATGTCTATATATATTTCCTTATCTTCGTCACTTTATCTAGGAATTAACCTTCTATATATATTGCTGATTGTAATGGATAGATTATTAACATAAGTGGACTAAAGATTTCGTGGACGTCTTATTTCTTATCTATACATAGAACTATAGATATAATCGTTTTCCCCAAATGTGAATTCAGCACAGAAACTGAATGAAACGTACTTAAAACCATCTCTTTATATTGTTATGGCAGAAACTAGTTAAGTAGAGTGGTTTCCATTTTTTAGTTTGTCAAATAACAAAAATACTGATTCAAAATAAGAAATTTCGCGTTAGGAAGGTTTTGACTTTCGAATGGTACATGAGTGGTTGGTGATTTTACATCAATCGTCCACTGACTATTGTTTTTGAATTTAATTTAGCTGATTGATAATCATATGGATATACATATGGACTGTATACACACAAACATGCATTCATACTTTTTTACATGAACACTACTTGCAACTTCTTGATCTTATACCTTGAGGTTAAACTTAATTGTCTCCATAAACCTTGTCGCCTCTCACAACTTCGACATCCTTTTTTCATCATCATTGAATATTTTCAACATATTGTCCACATTACTGGTGTAAAATTAATTTTAGAAGACAATTTTCATTCTTTATTTATTTAAATTGTGGTTCCTATTTCTTTTACCGAAAATAATTTGTACTCTAGAAACCCTGGTTTGGTATAATTTGTGTCTATGTTTGCTTTCCAGTTCATAGAAGTTGGCGTGCAATGGTACTTTGTTTTGCATGTAGATAAGATGTAATTTGCGTTTGTGACTAGTGGATATGTTTTATCATTATCTCGTTCTTATAGAGAAATTAAAGTAAAGGGACTTGCATTAAGAAAAAAGAACTTTTACAGAAATGGACCTTTGACTTCGAATGGAGGTTTTAGAGGGTGAAGTGGTCCTTTATTACACCTATATAGAGAGTGTAAAGAGTTGTCAATGTCCTCTTTTCTAATTTACATGGTCCGGATTCCCACTTGCTTCCACCTAAATTTTCAATAGAATTATTGTATGAGTGTATAAACCCTATGTGAGCACTTCTAATGACTTTGACATGACACAGATCGACTTATTTATTGAAAACAATTAAAACTGTACATTCGACATAAAGATCTTTAAAAAAAAAAAAAAAAGACATAAAGATCTTAAATTCCACACTTGCGTTCAACAAATATTATTCCAAGAGAATGGTTGTTTTAGCCATTATCGCCAAAATCACATTTCAGTGAAGTGAATGATGAAATCATCGTATGCTAAAGGTAATATCTTGATACAAACAAAAGGAGGAAAATAAGTTTATAATAAAATAAATAAAAAATATTTTCTGGCCCAAGCGACTCTTTTTATTATAAATAATTCACACATCCATATATCTATCAATTTATGTATGCGTCTACTGTTTCAAAATATACAATTCTTTTGTGTAGCTATTTTCAGAAACTTGTTTCGCCATTTTAGATCTGATTCACTGAATGGTTATACAAAAAGCAGTAAATTAACATTATACCGATGCATGCAGATGCAGTATAACGTCGTCAATAATAACATCCTTATTTTTCTCCAAAATTTAGAGAACAGATGTAGGTTTCGGAAAATATATACCTCAAAATATTTAACAAAAGATGTACATCGAGATCGAAAATTAACACGTACAGCAATGACGATTACATGTTATAGTTGTCAGATATATTCAGAAATCCTATTATAGAATACAAAAACTCAAATGAGTGTATATATATACCTCCCCATTGTGATATCTCATTAAGAAAACTCAGCTTAAAATGCTATCCAAATAAATTATGTTGTAATTGAAATAAATTGGGACAAGAGTGACCCACCGTAGCAAAGAAAGATGTTAATTACATCAAAAGGAAAAGACTCTCTATCACATCAAAGTCAAGTGATTCGTTTTTTCCGAGGTGGGAACGGAACACTAAAGGCCTAGTGGACCGGTTTTAGATCCATGACTGATCCCTGCCGTTCTAATTTTTACTGTGCTCTTCTTCGTTTAACATATATATATATATATAGTATATTATAACAATAATCAAATAATATCAATTGAGAACCACAAAAAGTTAAGCATTAGCCAGAATGATACAAGCCTTAATCACCAACAAGCCTTATTCGGTCTATATCAATCTACCAAAGTACCAATACATCCTATAACTCTTGAAACCGGTTATCCTCTATACTCCTCTTTGGATTGATTGGTTAGTAGATGACAGCCTCATCGGGTTAGACAGATGATAAATTGGTGATTAAATGTATATAAACTCTCTACGTTTTACACAATTTTTTGTTTCATTTTAAGTTTCTGCCTTAGTTTGGGTAAAATTGAAAACTTGACTATTATACCTCTAGACACCGAAATTAATTTAGAAAAAAATTGAGAAAATCTTAAGCCCTCAATTCTACTTATTAATTTATCGAATTTCAATTTATAGAAATCTTATTGTATTTCATATAGACTTTTTTATTATCACCTTTATATATAACAGAGTCATATATTTAACAATATCACTATATAATTAGAACTCATCAAAAGTTCAAAACCATGAATCTACAAAAAAGGGACATTTGTCAATCACGTTACACCACATGCATATGCATATGATATGAACCAATAAACAGATCTCGAGTTCTCTTTTTATTCATATGTATAGTAATTGAAAACCAAGTTCATATCCCATTCTTGACACCAAAATATTCGTCTTTCCGCCTTTCGTTCTTTATATATATATATATATATATATAATTTCTCTGATAAAGTATGACATTTACATGAAAAGCTAATAATAAATATTTATATTAAAATGTAGGAAAGTAATAAAGATATTTAAAGGAATTTGAGCTACGTACTCTCATTAGCTATAGGTATATGAGAGAGACTAGGATTGCTAGAGAGCAATGTTAAAAAAGTTAGAACCCTACGAAGCACGTGATGAACAATTAGTCAGAACCATACTGTAACACTACTGTACTAGTTATTGTTCACTGGCTATCATTGGACAGCTACTTACTGTTCGGTTTTGTATGAGATCGGTTCTTTAATTTGGTGAAAGTTTGGTCTGAATACTGTGATAAAACAGAAAACCTATAGTTCCATTAGAAGAATATAAAAAGAAAAAAAGAAAAAAAATGATAATTAGTTCCAGAACTAACAGAACGAATGGTTACTTAGAGGACTTTCCAAAGCAACTTCTTGTGTATCCTCTTTTTTTTTTTTTTTTTGTTTGAGAAAGGTCTTGTGTATATCCTCTTAATGTTCCATGTTTTCTCGTGTTGACCCAAAGCCGTCAAAAACCCAAACTCCATATTCATCTGTTAGATAAAATTTCAGCTCCATATATATAGTAAAGGTTTTTTATGTCGATGTTCAATATATTAATAAAAATACTAAAAAGGAAAAAGAAAAAAAATAACAAAAGGTACGGTGCGGTCTAATGATGAACACTTAATTTTTACAAAATGTTCTATTGTTTAGAGTGATCAAAATCAGTTTAATAGCAACAATGAGTGACCAAAATATTCTTAAAATAATTTTTGTGTAAATCCATGATATGGACACATTTTTCATATAGAATCTGAATAATGCAATTTAACGTACGTGGAATAAGTATGTCTGCCTACCGTTGTGGTTGTTGTCAATGGCTTTTGGGTACGCTTAAGCATGGGACAGTGCTCCTGGCTAAGAGCTCGAACAAACGAGCATACACATGTGTATTTGTTAGAATTTGTTTTTGACGAAATGGTTTCACCATTTTCTGGCCATCCTATTCATCTAATAGTTACTTCTTCTTTTTTTTTTTTTTTGGCTAAACATTCATCAATCACGGAAAGAACATATGAGGTTACTCACCTAATAGTTAGTCGAGCACTACGAATTATGATGATCAAATGTCAACTTGAGCAACGTTAAAGTACATGTGTATATATATGCAGCTCTCAGCCTCTCACGAAGGATGATAATAATTAATAAGGTTTCTTAGGTTTGAGATGATGACATATCGTTGTGGTGTCCGAGAGACCCCATTTTCATACAAGCCGGCCAGTTCGTCGAGGACATAGTATAATATTATGGACGTCTCTTTCAACTCAAAAGCCAAGCTTGTTATAGCTTATGCTACGTCTTTATATGAAAATGCACCCTATTATTTACGTTATGTTTATGGTCCCCTACGTTCTTCTTTCTACCTAGTTTTGATGATTGTTACCTCTACGGTCTTCTTATGTATATATAGATTCTAATATCCCAGAAAGATACATACTTTTCAATATTATAATATCTTCCCATGAGTCGGTTACATTCGAGATAAGTATTACGTTAACTATAAAAAATTTTCACAGTTGTTACAATGATTTTGATCAATTATATGTTGATGGGTTACTTGCTTATGTGTAACAAGTGTTTCTCTGAAGTCTTTTGCGGATTCAAGTGCCGTAAGTAAGTAGATACATACACGGGTCTAGTAAGAATATCATATTTAACATACTGATATTGATATGCGTTTATACATTTTTATTATGTAATTTTTCATAACTACAATTAGTTTTTTGATACGTATTTTCAAAGAATAGCTCTCTCTAGTTAAAGATTTTGGTTATCTTATATTGTAATTTTAATCAATTTTAAATATGTACAACTCCTTTTTTTGTCGCAAATATGTAAAACTCAACAGATAAGAGAGTATAATACTAGTTAAAAAAACATTCCCCAAAAAAGGAAATTTGACCATACTTTTCTATTGTCAACTCAATAATAAGTATGGTGGCTTTTCATTCCTTCTCGTGAAAAAAAAATGCCGAAAAAATGAAACTAAAGACTAGCGCTGGAACGGAGTCGGATATTCGGACTTTTCAAGGTATCCGGATCCGGCTCCGGATTTAACGGATAATCAATTTTACTATCCGGATCCGGATCTGAAAACTCGGGATATCCGGAGACCGAATATCCGGTTTGAACCGAATATCCGGTTTGAACCGAATATTTACGGATATCCGACCGGATATCCGGTTTCGTTGATTTAAAACAAAATCTTCAATTTTTAAAATTATAATGAGATAACATATATAATTAAAATGTATCATCATAGCAAACATTACAAATACCAAAAATTTAAAAGCATTCAAGTAGCATTCAAATAACACAAAGTTTAAAAGTTTACATAACAAAAGAGAAAACAGTAATAGAGAAGTTAATTTATCTTCATATTCTTGTATTATCTATTTTCATGTTCTTCTCTCACAATCTGAAATAGAAAATTATCATGCAATATAAATTTCAATCATGTGTAAAAGAGTTAAACCAAAAACAATTTTCGAACATAATTAAAACAAAAATTAAATGCATATCCAAAGATTTCAAAATTTTCAAAATCTTAATAACGGATAACGGATATCCGATTTCTAAATTTTCTATTATCCGGATCCGTATCCGAAATAACCGAATACTTAATTTCACTATCCGGATCCGGATCTGAACTACACGGATATCCGGTTTTTACGGATCGGATAGGACCGGATACCGGATCGGATAGCGGATACCGGATAATAATTCCAGCCCTAACTAAGACCATGTTGGATTTCTTGTGATTAAATGGGCTTTTTTTAATGGAAAAAGTGGGTAAAAAAAGTAGGATCGTTTCTTCCTTAAGGATTAGAAGGATCAGTTTCTTCTGCTTACGTGGCATACTGTTATTGGTTCTCACAAAAGGGAAATTTTTTTTGGCATGGAAATGTTTTTCTTTGCGATCATTCTCTCCCTCGTTGAAAAAAAACAATTCTTCAACTTCTTCGATAGAGAGAACTCGACTTCTCCGATGGCTGATTTTTGGGTTTAGTCAAAATCTTCGAAGTCTCCGACAGAGAACTTGCATCACCGCCGCCTGCATGTCGTCCAATCGTCCAATCGCATCATCGGCGGAGATTCTGCTTAGATGGTTTCATGAGAAATTCAGAAGATGATTTCGACTTCTTCGACTTCTCAGAATCCTTTCCTGATCAAAAGGTAATTTCGATTCCAAATCTAAACTTCTCTGTTTTAGAAATGAAATTTTCCAATTGTAAATTGATTTGTGTATAGATTTTATGGTTTGATTTTCGGTGGAGATTGAGTTTCTCCAATGTACATCAAAAAAGTTTAGGTTTTTTGCTGAGTTTCTACCCTCAACTTTATCACTATAATAATCAAGTAGAAACTCATGTGGATTTCTCTGATAATCATGCTCTAAGGTCCGAGTAATATGTGCATATGGTCCATCGTGCTCTTCCCTTTTAGGCTTTCCTCAATGCAGTGTTATAATTGTCTCCATAACAATGAATTTTTGTTTTTCTTAATGTTTATATTGGAACATCCAGACATATAGTTTAAGTTAGTTGATAAAAAACGTTATCTTATCTATTGATTAAGGTTGTATGTCCGCTAAAAAAAATACAGAAGTATAATACACGGTCTCCTTCATTTATGACACTATTCTCAATTAGTTAAACCATAGAACTTAAATCACAGAATAGATAGTATTAGACCTTTAAATTTATTGAAAAGAACAAATAACAATAGTAGGGATCGTGTTATAACAGCTTTTCTCTAAACATAAAATCCCATTCCAAATAAAATTAGCTATGAGAAAAACAATTATAGTTAGCTAGAAAAGATCGAGTTCATTGCTATTGAATCCTTGGAAGAAAAGTATTTGAAACCACATGTATATCAGTATATACATATATCTATGTATGACATGTCATATTCTCTTCATTGACAACTTTCTCCACTCTCTTTTTATTGCTTTAAATTATTAGTAGTTTTTTATGGCCATATTGTTCTTTCACCACTTTATAGAAACACTGGTCTCTCAATTAAACAAATGTGGTTGTTATAATATCATCACGTTTTTGCAGTGTTCAACACAGTTTTCAGTGATCTACAGTAAATTAGGTCCAATGCATAGCGTTTAAAATATGCAATTAGTCCAACCATTCACACTTTTAAGAGAAACACTAGCAATAATTAGCATAGACATTAGTCCATCCTTACCATGATTGAAGGAAAAGACAATTAATAAGCATCCACGATTCAAACCAAATACATTCTATGTTTTTTTCTTCTATGTATTGAGTTCTTTGTACCACGATATATATTCCATCTTATTTTGGGACCATGCAAAGAATGTTTAATACAATGCATGAATGTGTCACTTTCATCTAAATTCCAAAATCAATGTCAAAGACTCGATGTATTTACTAGCTATATTTTCTGCGGGGACAAAGACATGTTACTTTATACATTACATAAAACATACTGAATGTTTCAATTTCGTTTTCAGGAGAAAATAGCAGGATTTAAGATCGGATTTATTTCCTTCCAAATCAAAATGACACCATAAAACTGGAAATGATATGCTCTTGAAGCAATATTTGTTATCACTTCTGTGTTACACATTTACCTCTACATACTTAATGTATTGGTATATCTACAACAGCACGAGTGAAATCGAAGTAACATTTTTTTATTTCAAGTTTTTCGGTTTTTTTTTTTTCAAATTATAGTTTAATTTTACAAAAACTATAGAAACAAAAAAAATGATGCAACTCCCTTGTAAGATTTCCAGCTGCAACTTCCCATAAAACAAATCGATCGCTTTAACCGGTAAGACAACACGGAATATTAGGCTTTGAGTCGTCTTGCTTCTCTACTCATAGCGGGAATTCTTTTTGCAGGAGATCGAGATTCCTTGACTCACACGCTTCAATCAGGTCTTGCCTTGAGGCACAACTGCAGAAAGTTAACAAAAGTAGAAAAAACATTCAACGACATTGATGATAGTTAATGGATTTTTCTTGTTCACAAGCTTTATAGATACCTTAACGAGAGCCTCAAGTACTGCCATGCGTTATCGGCCTTAGGATTCATCGCAAGGGCACGAACATAGTAAGGGATCGATTCTTTGTACATCCCCTGTTACAATAAGAAACACACAATCGCATACCAAATTTAAGTTAGTTACAGTCCAAGAACAATCATCAAACATCAGATGAATTCGCTTCTAACACAGGTAAAAGAAACAAGTTCTCGAACCTGGTTTGCGTAACTGATTCCCATGTTTGCCCAAGCACGAACATAATTAGGCTTTAAATCTAGAGCCTGCCAGTAAGAAAAAGTAGACGCCGACTTGTCAGACAGAAACAGAAACAATGAGAAACTTAGAGAAGTTTTGATTTCCGTGCTTAGAACAGTACCTGTTGATAAGCAGATATGGCATCAGCACTCTGTACACTGTTGGCTTGTGTTGCACCAAGCTTATTCCACAGAGAATAATCGTTTGGTTTTAGTTTCAATGCTGTTTGGAAGGAAGTGATTGCTCTGTCGAATTCCCTTGATAGATTGTAGAGAACCCCTAATACTATATGCACATCGGCGTCCTCAGGATTCATCTGAGAAGCGTCAGTGAATAGTCTAGCAATCTGTTTATACACAGAGAAAGAATAAAGTTTCAATAAAACTATGAGAAGAGATTCAACTGCTGAGGATTTACAAGAGGAAAAGCACTTACATCAGCATGGTATAGAGAATCAGCAAGCTCTGGAGGCGCGATTGTTCCATACTTTGGGTGATTCCGCAGCCATCCATATAAATATTTCAAAGCAGTTGCTTGCTCCAACTCTGTAAGTACAGAGGATATGATATTAGTCCACCTATCTGATTCCAAAATGTATAACCACTCTCATTTAAGAAAGACTATTGTCTACAAGTAGGCACCGACCGTTTGTATGGCTCACACCAAGGGCAAGAAGCACCTCTAGATTTGAGGGATCAGCCTCCTGTGCACGCATCATTGCAGCTATTGCCTAAATTGTTTGCAAAAAGAGTTAAGTGATCCCTTCTTTTTAATAAGTTATCGGTGACTAATTGTTTCATGCAAATTAATCTGAGTAACCTGTTGATCATCATCGTTCTCTGCGTGTGTGACACCAAGTAATCTCCAACCTTCAGCGTTTTCAGGGTTTTTCATAACCTCAGCTTCTAGAGCAAGCGCTGCTTCGCTCAGAAGTCCTTTGCGAAACAAGTCCTGCCCTTCTTTCATAGGATCAGGGTGACCCACATAAGGATTCATGTCAGAGAAGACGTAGACACCACTAGTTTGTTTTTCACCATTTCTTTCAGTAAGAAACCTAGAGAGGCAGAGACTTTTGTTAGATGGACTTGAAAGTCGAAGATGCATGCATGTACGTTAAACATTGTTCATGACTATAGATAAAAATTATGACAAAAATAGTACCTAAGAAAAATAATCCCTTGACTAACCAAGCAGTCAAAGCATCAATAATAAAATGAAACATGGAATTAAGCGAAAGAAAAGAACTGCATAGTTGAAACAGAATATCGCACCATGAACGAAGAAGGGCATGCGAGAGATTAAGGAAAGGAATTGGACAGGGACCAAAAAGTACTTGATTCTTAAGATTCGTAAACCCGCAAAGCACAATGAAAAATATAGCTTATAATAGATCGACTAAATAACAGTTAACTTACTCATCATAAGCATTTGCCCATGCATCAGCTGAACTCTCACCGGGCCCTTCAGCAAATTCATCTATCCAGTCATCAACATTCAACTTCGAAAACTCATTGACCCATTGGTCTTCAGCCGATTCTTGCTGCCCTCTCCCGGAAGCAAACTCATCAGCCCACTGTTCTGGTCCATGTGAAAGCTACACACACCAAAATTAGGAGGCTTATGGTAAATGCAACGTGATGCTTCTTGTTGAAAAGAAAAGAGACGATATGTTGTCACCAAACTTTCTACCATGTCATGCACTTCATATAATGTAAGTATAGGGAACAATTTCACTGAAAGCAATGTGAATAGAGAAAACTAAGCTGACGGCTTTCCACTATAGATACATTTCTAAGACAGAAAATACAGGAGATCCACTAGAACAGCTAAACCAATCATCATGATCTTCAATTGCATATTTATATAAAGAAAGGTATGACAGTAAATCGATCACACTAGCATGCTATCAGTAGCGACTGAGACACTAAAGCGAACACATAATCATTAATAACTACATACTTTCTCATTTGCAAATTGATCAGCCCAACTTGGCGGCCCCAGATACTGCTGTTCATATTCAGTAGCCCATTCCCCAGGGGCTGATCCTGGCTTGACCTGGTTCTCATCAATAATGAGTTCCCCGCGGCTCATCTTTGATACAAATTGGAGGAATCTTGAATTCTGCATTCACCAAGCATTTTGCCAAGCTTTTAAATAAATTTCAAGAGAACAGCTCAGCATAACATCCTTAAAAGAAAATGAATATTTTGTGATTAAATATCACAGATCTTCAAATTCTGGACCATAAACCAGCACATCAGCCCAGCAGAAACATTTTCCATTTCCATGTGTAGTAAAAGTTCTCACTTCTCAGCAATGGAAAGAAGGGGTCAGAACAGCGTTGAAAAAGAAAAAAAAGATATGTGGTCACAGTACATTTACTGCAAACTTACATACTGAATCGACGATCAAAACTGTATAGAAATGATGGAGTTTACTTTGAAAGCAAATGATTATCAATGGTCGGTTACACCAACCTGAAATTTCGGATTGCCATCCTGAGACAGTGTATGAGCAAGCTTACGAGTCTGCTCCATTGCAGCTAAATTTTGCATATCCATACTTCTCATTTGGTTTGACATCAATTGAGACTGACCCTTCGAAAAAATCAATAAAAATGGAAAAGGATGAGACGCCAAAGATTTTCTGAAGAACGTGACAAATTACCAGAGAGCCAGGGTGTTGGTCAATTAAAACTGCGAGTTAAACCCTGATGACCGATACATCGCAAAAGAAGTCGCAACAGATTCAGGCTTTTGAACAACTATGCCCTCGGAACTAGCAAATCACAGCCTATGCTCTACCATAAATAAAAGCCCTAGATATTCTATGATACTCGAAGTCACTGAAAGTTTTTCAAATATGTCTGGTGTGGACATTCAAATAGAATATATCAAACAATTGAAGGAAAAGGTATCTACAATTTACCTGCTCAAACTCGGTGGCCCACCCATTCACACCATGTTGTTGCTCAAAAGACTGGACCCATGAATCAGGACCACCATCATCCCTCCCATGTTGGTTAAATTCAGCCGCCCAACTATCCGCTGGATGTGAACCAGGTTTCATAACAGCTTGAGACTCATTCCAATAATCATCTAGCTCCCGAAATCTCCCAGGAATATGACCTCTAGCTTGAATGCCATCATCGATATCTAAAGATGACAATAATGCATTTACCTGAAAAAGCAACCGAGGACAATATATTCAGCCCGCGAGATTGAGAAAAGAAGCTGTAAACGAACACAAAAGATACATTTAAAGGCTTAGGCATATCGGAAACATAAAAAAGGTTAAACACACCAGGACGTGCTCTTGAAAAAAATACACACTAGATAGGAAGACGTACCAAGTAAAACAACAGCAATGGTTTTCAACAAAAAGCCCTGACCCTCAGATGATTGTGATATATGATAATGACAGTGCTACCTCATGTTCATTCTAAAATGTAAGCTTTAAAGCAAATCTAGGACCTAAACTTTGAATTTCATCATTACACTTCATAAATTAAATTGATTTTTAAATGATATGAATGTTATATCGCTAAAACATTAAGGACATATCATATAGCTTGAATTGACTCTTAAAACCCAAATTAAGCGCATATAACACAATGATGCAGCCACAGGAAACTATCAGATAGACAGCAAACCTGAGCATTGATAAATTCCTCTCCCCTATCGGCAAAAAAATGTCGGGCCATGATGCTACTACGATCACGTATGCATTGTTTGTCACTTTGTGATAATCCAAGCACAGGGACAGGTGCTGGACGAAAGGGAATGCCACCACGGCTACTCTCAACAAACGAATGTAGAAAGTTCGACAAGACTCTTTGTGGGGGTCCTGCAACAAATAAGCAATGGAAAAACAAATCAAGCATAAGAGAAAACCTCACCTCGACATTTGCAATAAAAAAATGGCATAGCTATGAAATAAACACGAAAAATGCCACCTGGGAGAAATTGAAGGAACACACGGAGAGGAAGTTGCTTCAATTATGACTGAGCTACTTATTTCATGCAGCTATACTAACTAAAATTTATTCAAATGTAGCTATACTAATTGACACTTCCACTGATTTTCTTCCTACAAAACAATTTTACTTCTCGACCAATTATTCAACATCAAAACCACAATATCTATCCATTTTGTACCCGACACTAAGCAAATGTGGTAGAGAAGTATGAGTGAAATCAGATCACAAACCTTCGAATGTAGGCTGAACTGGCTCATACATAGGTCCCAATGGAGGCATCGGTCCACCTCGCTGTACTTCGTCCCAAGCCGCACCCAAACCATTCTGATCTACAGAGCGGAAGCCACGGAAGAACTCTGTCCCCTGATGAAAAAATTCGCAAACCCATCAGCCATCACAAAGGCTAGATAATCATACTAGCTGATCAAAACTAAATCTGTACAAAAATTAAAACTTTGAACAGCATTAACCTGAGCACCCGGTTGCAGGATTGGCTGCTCTAACTCAGAACCAGGAAGTGAACTTAGATGTTGATCTTCAGAGTAAAATTGTGGCCCAGGACCTGAACGGTTGGCATTAGGTATCTCCTTGAGCCTTTCCTGCCCACCAAATCAGCAATCATCATCAAAATCTCTTCTGAAGATTCAGATTTTAATCAGTACTATCCAAAAGTTGTCAGCTAGCTTATCCATGAAATTCACATGACATAAGCGAATTATAGCAGAACTAGAGATTGAAATGATAATACCAAGTCAAGATAACGTATTCTCTTAGCGATGAGGACAATAACATCTAAAATTTCATACTAAAGGAAAGAGAAATCGAAACTAGGCAAGAAGAAAACGATGACACCCCGAAGGATAAGATCTACTTCGAGCTCACCGACGATGGCGAGAGTGAATCAGGAGACTTGTTTCAACATGAAAAGTCGACCACGAAGCTAACCTGAGTTTTGGAAGACGAACCAAGTAGCGCGTTGGTGAGAGCTCCGAGAGGGTTCGAAGAGGAGGAAGAGCCGGGAACCGCGCAGGCGGCTCCGCCGTTGACAAGGTCTCTCATAGCCATGTTTCAACGCCTTTTTTTGTTAACTCCGCCGCAACAAGCGTCGCCGAGTCTTATTAGTATTGGTTCCTTCGTCCTCTGAAATTGATCATCACCTCCCAAATCCCAATCTATAGTTTTCTCGTCGCGGTGTTTTTATTTTAATTTTTTTGTGTTTGGCCACAGCTTCGTCGAAAACAAATTACATATAGTATTTTTATATTTTTATATTATCCACACACCACACACATTTTTAGGCTAACATACACATTGATTTTTTTTTTTTTTTTTGTCGTCAACACATTAGTTTAAATTTTGTGAAAGAACACATAAAAAAAACAAAACATTTTACTTTACTTTTCTTTTGTAAAATGAAATATATTTTAATGATAATTTGCACTGAAGCTAGCGAATTTTTAATCCTAACACTGACTATATTCATTCAAGATGAACAAATTTACCGTAAAAAATCACAAAAATGACAAAACTGAAGAAGAACTAATTCACAAAATGACAACACTAATAAAAATTGAAAGAAAAAAAAGTCGTGGCTCATAAGGCCTAAGTATGGAGGCATATGATTCTCACGTGGGTAAGCTCGGCCCATACAGAAAAACCCATATCCATTTCATTGATCCGGCTCGATATCTTTAAGATCCGAATTAAAATTGATTTGAACAAAAATTCTTCCAAAAAAGAAGAAGAAAGAATTCATCGAAAGAGAGAGTGACAACAATGGCGCCTTCGTCGTCGAGCGGTTTGACCTTCAAGCTGCATCCCCTAGTAATCGTCAACATATCGGATCACTACACTAGGGTTAAGACTCAGCTTAATCCTCCGGCTTCAGTCTGTGCAAGCGGGAATGCTTCCAACAACGGCGAAGCAATGTTCCAGCAGAACCCTAGGGTTTACGGATGTGTGATCGGTGTCCAGAGAGGACGTACAGTAGAGATCTTCAATAGCTTTGAGCTTTTATACGATCCATCGACTCAAACCCTCGATAGATCCTTCCTCGAGAAGAAGCAAGAGCTCTGTAAGCTCACTCTCTCCCTTTTCCTCTCAATTGCTGCTGCAATCACAAAATCAAGTGTATATAAGAGGGTTTCTTCACTTTATTAGTGTTTAGAGTTTGAATTGCGCTTGATTTTATTCTGTAATCTTTTGAAAAATTCATGGGTTTTGATTTGACTCTTCTGGATTTCTTGTTTGATAGACAAGAAGGTGTTCCCTGACTTCTACATTTTGGGATGGTACTCTACGGGAAACGATGCTGAGGAATCTGATATGCATATCCACAAAGCCGTGAGTTCAGTGTCCTCTATAGTGTTTTTGTATGATATGATGAGATTTACTCTCACTGTACTGAATAGTGTGATTTTCGTGTCTGCTCATGGTGACAGCTGATGGATATTAATGAATCTCCTGTCTATGTCCTTCTAAACCCGGCAATCAATCACGCACAGAAAGATCTCCCAGTGACTATTTATGAAAGTGGTATGTTCTCAATTACTCCTCTTTCATTATGGATGTGATTATGTAATGGCACAAGGTTTTGTGGCCATTGGTTCTGATATGTTAGCATGCTCGTATAGGCTCATGTGTATTTCAGATTTTCTGGATTTCTTACCACCTCTTGATCATTATTGAACTCCAGATTTTAAGATTCTAACTTTTCTAATTGATCTTCATAAATTGAAGAGATGCATGTCATCGATGGAATCCCACAGCTAATTTTTGCTCATACAAGCTACACAATCGAGGTCTGTGCTTAGTTTTGATTATGTAGTTTATTGATGTTTTGAAATTGGAACTTGGCTAAAACTCTTGAGATGTTAACCCAAACAGACAGTTGAAGCTGAACGGATATCAGTCGATCATGTTGCACATCTCAAACCATCTGATGGAGGCTCAGCAGCAACCCAGTGTGAGCCTGATGTCTCTCATACTTATCATACTTTATTTCCTTCAGTCACCCTGAATTTTGGCTGAGTACTCGTTGGTATGCAGTGGCTGCTCATCTTACTGGGATACATAGTGCCATCAAGATGCTTAGTAGCAGAATCAAAGTGCTCTCCCAATATCTTGCCGCAATGCAGAAAGGTATCGTCCATTCATGTCCAAGTTTCTAGTCACATCTCCGTAATTTTTCTGTCACCAGTCCAGGATTCTAGATGGAAGATAGTAAAATTTGTGTAGGTTTAGGGTTTAGGTGCCAATAAAAATGACTCGTGGGATCTTATGCCTAGGTGATATTCCATGTGAAAACTCACTTCTGAGACAAGTATCTAGCCTGCTAAGAAGGTTGCCTGCCATGGAATCAGAGAGGTTTCAAGACGATTTCTTGATGGTGAGTTGGATTTGCATTTTACTCTTTTCAGTATTACCCTCTAATATATCTCTCAAACTTATGCCGTTCTTTCATTCCGCAGGAGTACAATGACAAATTACTGATAACTTACCTAGCAATGATTACGAATTGTTCCAGGTTTGTACCCTATGTAACATTCTATCTAAAGAATTCGACTGCAGAGTCGTAGGCTAATTGCCTTTATGTTCTGTTATCATCCTTAGTTAATTGGTGATACCCGGTGAAACCCATCAGACTGATAACTTATACTCTGTTTCATCTGTCAATTTTTGTTTTGTTCCAATCTGCAGCCACCATGAACGAGATGGTCGACAAATTCAACATTGCGTATGACAGAAACACTAGAAGAGGTGGAAGAACTGCGTTCATGTAAAAATAATCTTCCCAGCGATTCAAGTTCTAAACGGCCCTGGGTCTAATACCCAGTTTTTTTGTTTTTTAATGTTTCAAATTTTGATAAAAAAGCCCATGATCTATTATCATTTTTGAAAAAAACAGCAATCTATTATTATCTGGTATTATCTAAACGTATTTTGCAATCTAAAATTTCACATATATTTACGGTTTATTTTATTTTTAAGAAAGAAAATCTTAAGGGAGAAAAAATTAATCAGGAAAAAGGATGTTTGATGAGATCAAATTGCTAAAAATTGTTGTCATATAATTTTGCGTATATTTACCCTCTTTTTGTTATCTTAATTTGTATAATTTGTTAAGACATAAAACCAACCCGATAACAAAAAAGAACAAGACAAAACTAAGGAATCAAAATCGAAACAGCCTTTGCTTTCCCAAAAGTTTCAAATTAATAAATTAAAGAAAAGAAAACAAGAGATTAAAAGTTATTTTAAGCACCGAGCGAATGCAGAAGAAAAGAGTAGATTTTTCAAATCTGTGGTAATCTACTCATAATCTGGTTATATACCGATTGTCCTGTTTCCGAAACCGGTTCAACCTTCGGCTCCATCCCTCTCTGCATCATCGCTTCACTCATCCCAACCGGTTGTGTCAAATACGGGTGAGGCAAAACCGGTAATTTCCCTTGACCAAACGCTAAACCAGGCATTGAAAGATTAGCCAAACCGGTTTGTCCTAAACCGAACGAAAACCCGGAAGGAGGACCCAAATGCGGCTGGAAGCTAAACGGACGGCCATACGGAGATTGGTTAGTCGCCGTGAGTTGTCTGTCGAATCTGCCACGTGGCGGCTCTGAGTGATGTCCGTTGTGGTAATGCTGATGAGTCTGAGCGGCTGAAACGCCGCTGTTACCGTTTCCACCGCCTGAACCGCCGCCGTGGCTGCTGTTGCGTGCGGCGGGGACGTCGTGGTTGTGTTTGCCTTCGTAAGTGGTTATAACGGATTTGAGATCATGAGAAGCTCTCTCTACGTGCTTTCTCACTGTACATCCAGGAGCTGTGCATTTGTAGTAACTCCTGCAAAAAAAAAAACATAATTTATTATATCAAAAACGAATCAGATGCTTTTAGTGTGATTCCAAAAACAGAGGAGAAACAAAAGGAATTAAGAAGAACCTCGGATTTGGATTGCCTTTGACAACTTTCTGACCATATTTGCGCCAGCGATAACCATCATCGAGAATGTCAACATCACTTGTTGTCTGCACAACGACTCTTGGCTCACGTATTGCTCTTGTTGCTCCACTCATCTCTGCTGCATAAGCTTCAAGTTTCCTGAACATTTTCATAACGTTTTTGAGTCAAAATACACTTTTACTGGTTGATCAAAAAAATTTCAGTGCTTCGATTGCTTAAACAAATAAAAAAACCTTCTTTTCGACTCAGATTCATCTCCTTCTCCTCCTCCTCCTACTCCTCCTCCTCCATCATAACCTAAAGAAACACTTCCGTGTGTCCCTCGATCATCTTCGTCTTCATCGTTTGAGAATGTCGATGAAGCATCAACCACAACCACAGCAGCATCACCTGACTCATATTGACCTCCGGTTTGAGCTTGAATCGATCCAGATTGGTTTCCATATTCAGATCTCTCTTCCATATTGTTCTCATTGCTGCCACCTTGTTGGTTAGTGTTATTGCAATTAACCCACATTGCAGTGTTATCTCTCTGCTGCTGTTGTTGTTGCTGTTGTTGTTGTTCAGCTTGTTCAGTTCCGTCTACTTGCACTCCCGAGCGACGATTAGGTGGAGGTTTGGAGTGATTATGAGCTCCTTTGTATATAATCTCAGTAATGTGACCTTCCCTTGATCTCTCGACTTTCTTCTTCACCTGACAATTCGGGTTTGTGCATTTGTAATAGCTTCGCGGATACTCACTTCCTTTGACCAACTTTTGTCCGTATTTCCTCCAGTTATATCCATCCTCCGCAGGTGCACCACCAACCATCGAATCACCGCGTCTTTGCTCTTCTCCTTCTGCTTCTTCTTGATGATCAACTGTTTCAAGACCGGTGTTCGTTGTGGCATCAGATTTCTTCCTCTTCTGGCCACTTTGTTCAGTTTCAATCCCATAAAGATTAGAGCTTTCCATGTTTTGAGAAACGGGTTTCACATCTTCTTCAGGAGAATGATGAGAAGATTCGTTGTTGTAGTTACCATAATCAACTGGCATCATCTCTGTTGTCCCTTGGAAGAAAGAGGAAGAGGATCTTGAAATGGGATGGAAGGTGAATGATGCTCCAATATCATCAAAGAACTCATCTTTCGCTTTATCAGAAGCAGCAGCAGAAGAAAATGAATTACTGTTAACACCCGGAAGAAATGGGAATTTCCCGGTAGTTGGAGACGGTTGAGCCTGCAAAGTTCACAGAGATTCTTCAGAGACAGAAGTTCCTATAAAACATCGAAAGCAAACAACTTGCAAGCTTACCAATGGATTAGAAAGAAAGACCGGAGATTCCAAGAGCGT
Organism: Eutrema salsugineum; assembly: GCF_000478725.1. Lineage (NCBI taxonomy): Eukaryota > Viridiplantae > Streptophyta > Magnoliopsida > Brassicales > Brassicaceae > Eutrema > Eutrema salsugineum. Next base: position 9,974,551 of record NW_006256829.1, read on the forward strand.
TGCAGGGCTTAGGCCAGGAGAAGAGATGGTTAAGCAAGGAGACCGAAGACTAGAGTCGATGGAAAAGTCGGTATTAGTGCGGATATTCTCGGTGTTTAACCTCGGAGCATTAAAACCAGCTCGAGCAGCAATTCTCTCGCTTAAGCCACCGCGTAAAACGTTGGTTTGTGAAGAATCCTTGTTGTTGTTATTACCAGTTGTGTCTTCTTCCAAACCAGTAACTTGACCATGATTCAAAGAAAGCTCTCTTTCGAGAACACGTTTCGAGCTTTTCTCTTGTCCAATCGCAGAGGAGAAGAGGGTCCCTGGACTAGGACTACGAGGCACCCATTCTCCCATTACAGCGACATTTTCATCAAAACCAGCCATTTAAGATCCACGAATGTGACTGAGTCTTTGCTCAAACTGCGATGAGAGTCCTGAAACATGTATAAAATAGATTAAAGGCAGTCACAATCACAAACCTCAGAATCTATTGAAAACATGAGCATACTAAAACTTCTAGTATCAAACAATAATAATAATCTAGCTAGTGAGCTTAAAACTCAGATGAGTCATATATATATGTCGTCTTGGGACTAGAAATATTTTCAAAGTTTAAACCTTTTCTTTTCAGAGTCGACAATTTTTTTTTTAATTTGTCGTAGACAAAAGAAAAATGTAAGAAAATGTAAGAATTAAGAACAACAAGAACTTTTTCTCTTTCACACGTTAATCTACTTTTATGGAATCTCACGAAATTGAAATATATGATTTTGGATACGAACGAAATTAGCTCGAGAAATAAGGAAATGAATCATTTAGCAGAAAGAAACGATCGAATCACGGAGATTAAAAAGAGAAACAAAACAATAAGGCAACGTCAGATAATAGCTTAAACCAGACGGTAAGCAAAATCTTTAGGATGTGTGTGATTAAACAAATCATGGTTTTTTCATAAAAATCCAGAATTTAAGTTAAAGATAAAACGTTTTTTTCTAACGTATGAAATTCAAATCGCAAAATGAAAAAAGCAAAATCGATGTAGACCATTTACCTGATTGATTGAAGTCGACGAACCACAAACGCCGTCACAGCCGCCGCAGCCGCAAACGGAAATCGCCAGTTCCGCCGCTAACATCCAAGTGGACTCTGATCCGACACCGAAAACAAAAACCCACCCGACCCGGATCCGAATTTAGCACTGAAGAAGAAATATATCTTTTCGTTTTCTCGTCTCCTCCTTCCCTTCTCTGTTCTTCTGGGTTTCACAACAAACCCAGAAAACAAAAGGAAGAAAAAAATACAATCTTTCTGTACAGCTTCTCTCTCCAAACAAAATGATGACGATTATTAACCCAAGAGACAAAAACAACGATTTGCACAGAATGATTAGATTAATCACTGTGACTTTCTCACCATCGAAACGAGAAAAAAAATTCTAACTTTTTATTTGCGAATGTTAGGCTTCGAATATAAAAACTAATTTAATCTAGAAACAAAAAATCGGCTTGTGGGCGAGAGCAGGTATCTTTGAGAGAAAAAAAAAGATAGAGAGAATTATGAGACCATTTTGATCGATTTTTCTGATTATTACTGAGGAGAAGGAGGAATAAAGTTTTTTGCAGAGAATGGTGAAGATGGTGATTCGTGTTCTACATACACAAAGCGTTTTTCTCTCTACTAAATTCTCCTATCATAACACGCCACGTGGAATAATCAATGTAACAGAATAAGATCGTCGGCTGATCAGTAAGCGATACCGTGAGGCGTAGCGCAGGTGATCTCTAACGAATTATCTGCCAACTTTTCACATTTATTTCTATTCCGAATTCATTTTTTGCGGATTGGTTAATAATAGGAATTACATTTATTAAAAAAAACGGGAAATTATTGCCAAAAGTTCCTATTCTGCCACATGTCGGATTAAGAAAAAAACCAATTATTATTCTATTACACTGAACGTAGTCTTATAATACTGGTTCGATTCATATGAAATTCTAAAAAAACACTATTTGAAAGGAAAAACTGAATTATCCTTTGTGGACAATAACAAATAAAAGTTAATTATAATTTATAAAGCAGGTTGTTGTTTTTACTATAAGGGTCACATTGGTTAGAAATTTGTGGAACAGAAAATCTAATCTGCAAGCTATTTATAGTCTATGTATCAATGTATATATGTAACTAATTAACTATATATGTTAGAAAATCAGTAAAGGGGAGAAAGTTTGTCAAATATTGTCACCGCAGAGAAATCATATATACAGTTGTGAAACCTGTGATTTAAAACCGAACTTTTGTTTGTAGAATTATAAAGTCACAGATGTTGGTTCCATAGTTAGAATTTGGAAAATAGTACGTTATTAGCAACTATCAATATGTTTTAACACTGTTGTATGCTTTCGACGCTGTTGAAAAAAAAGTAAGTTATGGATTAATTATAAACTAGGAAATCTGTCACTGGTTACATAATTTTTTTTATGTATATAGTTGCATCTAAAAGTCAAAATGAGTCTGTGTAGAATCAGTTACAACACTGAGCAATTTTAAACATAAAATGAGCTATATTATAATGTGCATTAATTGGTTGTATCTGATTTGTACGCACCCAAATTATCGTTTTAGTCGAAGTTCAAACTAATATGTGAAGTTGAGACGCAATATATTACATATACAGGGATCTATATGGCAACCAAATCTTTCGACTTCAATCAATAAGACGTATAACTATTTTATTTTGAATTTGACATGCATGTTCTCATACATGCATGTGATATTTTCTTTTCATATTGGTCTTTTACATGAATGCATGTGATATTTTCTTTTCATATTGGTCTTTTACATGCATGCATGTGATTTACACGAGACCTGTTAGATGAAACGTATCAACCTGTAAATTACAGTATATAGGAGATACGTTCGATCCATTGTAACTCACAGGTGTTGTTTACTTGCTTGCATATAGAAGGATTATATCATTTATCTTACTGGATCTTATAATCGTACTTTAAATAAAATAAAATGTTCAAGAATAGATGAAATATTAGATAACTCTCGTATAACTGATTAAGAAACACCGAAAATCAATAAAAACGAAAATATATTCTTTGATTCACACACAAATCTGACGTACGTTATAACGTTAATATTAATATATTCGCATGCAAACCCTGAATATACAATTGAAACAATCATTTCTTGCTATGGAATGAATTAAGAGGACAAAATGGAAGAGACTAACGTACGTGAAGGGTTTAGGGTTACATATTTAAGTAGAGTGTATTTTAATACAGACAAACAAACAAACATTAACTAAATGGAATCAATCAATGACTTTTAATTATACCTTAAATTGAATATTTAATTGGAAATTGGGAAGGCAGTTTTTCCAAAAAACCCGGTCAAAAAAGAGACATTGACCAAGCCTTTAATTTTAATTCTTTTTTTTCTTTTTCCTTTTCCCTTTAAGAGCCGCAAATAATCACGTTACAGGGCTGTGACTCAACACTCATGTGACAGCCAAAACACGGTTGTGGCGTGGTGTACCTTTCTTTTCTTCTTACAGATATTTTTTTTCCAGTGGGACCCGCAAAACGAACTTCGAAAGGACAAAGGATCGACGGCTCTGATTTCTTGTCAGTTATTTCCTCTGTAGTAGGGCCCATAGTATAAAAGATGGACCCACACGAATCGAAAGGAGAAACCTGAGCTCAAAAGTTCTACTTCACTACGGCCCGTTAAGCCCATTTACGCTTTAATAAAAGAAACTATGTATTTCGATTTGACCCAACAGACTTGTTTTGACTGTCTGATGAGCGGACCAAAAGTCAATATTAAAAAGGTCAATGACCCGACCCGGTTCGACCCGCACCGACAAGTTCATGATAGGGGAGACCAAGTGGCTCTAATGGCACAAGCTTCTATGAGGATTTTCAGTAAATTGATTGGCTGACACGAGGAAGCTGATCTCACCCGTTTCTTGGGTCGATGTATATACATACATACATGCAAGTATTGTCGTTGAGAATTTGAGACTCTGATCCGTTGCAAAAAGCCGGAAGCTTTTCTTGGTAATCTTTCTGCTTCTTCTTCTATTTTCCTTCCCTTGTAGACTTCTACAGTTATTTCTCTTAACGGTCGTGTGGTTGTATTAGTTTTTTCTGATTGCGATGATGTGATGAATGCTAAGTGTTTGATGTTTTGCTCCAGAGAAACTGGTCTTCTCGGTTGGTTCTGTTTCCTTTCTAAAAATGTAAAATTGAGCTTGCTTCGAAGTTTTTACAATCTATTTTTGGAATTCTAAAAAGGTTCCTTTGGATTTAGTTTTAGTACTATTCCCGCCGTATAAGTTAACTTGGAGAATTGTTCTTTGGACAAAGTTAGAAACAATTTTTTTTTTTTTTTTTGGCAAGGTTTAGAAACTTGAAATTAGATAGCTTCTTTATTTTTATAAGACAAATGGGTTTGATTTTCTGGATTTTATTTTTTTCTTGGTTGAGTGAAGTAATCTATGTATCTCTAATGTTTCATATCTAGTTCATGAAGGAGATCTGAAACAACTGGCTCAATCCTCGTATAAGAATCTGGAAAGCATGTGTTTTTTCTTTAAGTAGACTAGACAGTCATCAATTCATTCAATGCAATTGATTCTAGGTGTGTCACTTATTAGAAATCTTTAGGACATTTCATTTCGTAAGTTACACGTAATTTGAGTCTTGCTCTGCTTTCTTGAGCCTTAGGATTTGATCCAAATGTCTGCCTCTTCTAGGTCTGGCTTTAAAACCATTTATGTCCGAGCTGTTTCTTATGTATTTGTTTAGAAACCATTTTCGTTGTTATGGCTAATTGAGTTTTTGTCTAGTATTTTTCGCTAAATCCTGTCATCTGCTTTCAAGTGCCTCTGTTCTAGAGTTAGTAACAAAATGATACCTTTGGCATCTTGAATCACATGAATCGCTCATGTTGAACGAAGAAATTCCAAACTGTGTATTGATACTGTAAGAGAACGAGAACCCTTGTCTAGGTTTTGTTTGTTTTGCTATTTCCATGTCTATTCTAATCCGTCTTCTAAAAAGTACACAACTTTATGCGATTCCAAATGCAGAACATACACACATAAATCTCCCATGGCTGCATTTGCAACCGCAGAAGCGTGTGACAGCAACGCAGCACTAATATCAAATGGAGACCTACGCGCTCTCCACCCAGTCTTCAAGATCTATGGCCAAAGAAGATGCTTCTCAGGACCAATCGTGACACTCAAGGTCTTTGAAGACAATGTCCTAGTCAGAGACCAACTAGAGACCAAAGGAGAAGGCAGAGTCTTGGTTATAGACGGTGGTGGAAGCATGAGATGCGCGCTTGTTGGAGGAAACCTCGGACAGTTAGCTCAGAACAACGGATGGTCAGGGATTGTGGTGAATGGATGCGTAAGAGATGTGGATGAGATCAATGACTGTGACGTTGGTGTTAGGGCATTGGGTTCTAATCCATTGAAGTCTAGTAAGAAAGGTCATGGTGAGAAGAATGTGCCCGTTTACATTTGTGGAACTTTGGTTAGAGATGGAGAGTGGCTTTATGCTGATAGTGATGGTGTCTTGATCTCCAAGACCGAACTCTCCGTTTGATTCAGAGGGTTTGATTGATGTGCCAAGAGAAGAGACTTCCGTCATTTTGTGGACCCAGCTGGTTTTATCACGAAATCTGAATAATTTGTTTAATATTCTATAAACCCAATTAAGTGGTGTTTGTGAACTGCTGTTACATTACAAAAATAAGAATGAATTATTTATTTTATTCGAAGTGAATCAAAACCTTTATTCTTTTGCAACTTCTATATTCAATTCATTTATATTTTTTTTTTGAAATGTAATCATGTGGTAGACATGGTAAAAAAAAACTTGGTACAAGTACTCTCAGATTTTTTTTTCCTTTAAAAACTTTACTCAGATGAGATCAGTGTCACAGTGTGATACTGATATATATAAGTCAAAACATATGTGTACACTACAATGTTCTAACAATTGGTCAGTCATGTTAACAGTCTAGACGCCTTGGTTTAGACAAACTCGGTGAACAAAAAATGTTAGAAATTCATAAAATTTGTGTAATCGTCCTATTTTGAGTGACCATTGATCGGCTGATTGGATATGCGGTAAGGAAAAGTTGATTTTAAATTAAATAATCGCAATATTAACGAGAATAACAAGTCAAAACGTGTGTATATAATACTATTGTACACAACAAATATTTTTGCTAGACAAGAAATACACAACATATTCATTTTCTCAATAATTATCTTCGTTTTCCAATTTCCATTATTGCCTAAATACATTGCATTTCGGTTAACAGTTAACACATATATTAATTATTTATAAACGTAGAAGAAAAACAGCAATTGACCATTTTATATTATCAAATAAAGTACTAAACTTTTTGATGGTCGGAACTTCGAAAACATTCCTTCATATACCGCAGAGCTAAGAAGGTAAATATTCGACCATTGATTAAAATAAATGTTGATTATTAAAACGAAATCATGCCGCATAATTGTGTAAATCTTTTTTTTTTTTGACAACGCATAATTGTGTAAATCATATTGTGAGTTATGACTTTTTTTTTTTAATAAAGAGACAAGTATGAATGAGACCTCCCTACCATATACTTGAATTTGAATCCAAAATTCTGTCATATGGAATTTGAAAGAGTCCAAAATTCTGCGATATGGAATTTAAAAGAATACATATCGTGGTGGACCAACTACCTTATTGGAATTGAAACAATTGAATGAATTCCATCTCAATTAAAAAAAAAAAAAAACAGATTCATACCTAACCAAAATAAGATCAGATTCATTTGTCACGTTAATTTCGGTTCACTCATTTTTTTTGGACCAACATACACCGAAAATTCGTACGAAAAAATCGGTGCTCCCCCTTAATAAAAAAAAAATCGGTGTTTCCCAAGAGCGGTGTATCCGTGTGTATATAAAATTTTCAATATATAAGTAGTATGTATATCCAAGGCTAAGAAAAAAATTACTATTACATTATGTATTTATGTTCCGTCACAATAAAAATAAAAGCATTATAAAAAGTTAGACAGACCACACCATCAACATGCCAGTGATAACTTGACCTATGTAGACATTTCATATTTTCTCTAACAGTTCTTTGTTTGTTTTTTTCTTTTCATTTACATAGTATCTATAAGAGTAATAGTCTACTGTCTACCCTCTGTTAAAGTAATATTATATATATTTTGTATCTATCGAATCTTCTAATTCAAAACGTTAAGTATGCCGAATTATATTTTCGATAACGCAGATTGACGCATACATATTGATGTTGTTTGAATTTTATTTTATCAGTTGAATCTTTAAACTTAATCAATCAACGTATTGTTCAAACTTTTTCTATTCTGGATGAACAAAAATAAGTACATTCTACACCATACGTATCAAATTATGATTGATTCCAATTAAACACGAATCTATTTTACCTCAACGGATTGTTTCTCACTTTATTTTTTAGTTTTTAATGTCATGTCTTTCTCATTCTATTTTTAAGAAATTTTGAAGTAAATAGTTTTTTTTTTGGAAACATAACTTAATGAAACTTATTAATCCAAAGCTATAAACGACTGTTCTTGTTATTCATCATTGCGATAAATTTATCATTCATGACGACTCCACACAAAAAAGTGTCGCGTAGCGAAGGAAGTATGGGACCTCTATAAAGTCCATAGGGCATGGAATATGACTTATGAGGAAAATGATGTTTGACTAAAATCCTCAGTTTTTAGCCCTTACGTTTCCACAAAATGGTACTCTTTTTCTTTCTTTTAAAACAAAATATATTTTCATATTTTCTATAATAAATGTGATGATAACGATAATTCTGGCTGCTAACTACTTACACGCGTTAACAAAGAACAGTATACACTAAGATATTTGATAGTTTATTAGATGAATACCTGCGTATACACGCAGATGTTTTATTTATTATAATATAACTTATAAAATTACATTTTTTCTACAAAATAAACATATTTTTTATTTTTGATAATATAAATATCATCTAAATTTGTAAATAAATAATCATTAAATGTGATTTTTTTGTTTTAATATAATTTATTAATAGACATTTTTCTATAAGTTTAATCTATTTTTTTGTATTTGGTAATATGAATATCATATGAACTCGTAAAAATATAGTCATTATTTTTTGCAGATGTAATAACTGAAACTTCAAAATAGATTTCATTAGAATTTAGAATTTCAAAAGCTGATCTTGAAGTTTTGTCATTGATTTGCTTAAACAATACGGTTCATTTTCTTGTTTTTTTTTACTAATCAATCAAGATTAAAGGAAATAAAAAATCAATGAACATTATTTGAACCTAATCATTCGAGATTAGCTAAATTCCTTTGAGATGAGCTTTTTCTTAACACTCAGTGGCAAATTCCCAACGAGAACAATTATAAGAGCTTACTCTCTACTTCGAATCCTCCTTTCAAAACCATCTTATCCTCTACTCTCTGCCTCGTCTCACCAAGTGTCTTCTCCATGTTGTCGTACTTCTTCTTTGTGCTCAAACAGTGTTGTGTTCTTTCTTGTTTTTGTTGATTTCTGCCCGAGACTTCAAATCTCAACCCTTTGTCATGGTGGTGTTGTCATCGATGGGTATGATTTTATACTAAGAAGAATTCAATACAAAGAATATAATAGAGCTTTCAAAAACCCATAAATCAAATAGGAGATTTGTGGAATTTTGAGTCAATATTCGATAGCATTAGAGATTGTTTGAGATTCGATCTTTCCAACTTCCAAAATAGAAATTAATTTGCAGTTCATTATGAACCATACATTAATATGCATTTCTTTTTGGTTTTTGTGTTCAATTAAAATGAAATTAGTATAATTTAATTATTTAATTCTCTCATAAATTTTTTTTAATCTGATGTGTCAAAAAAAATGGATGCTGATGTGTCAAACTTGTGAGACTCAACTGAGTCTTTATATAATAGATAGTTTATGGATTCTATCTGCTTTCTAATGAAGAAGATCAGCTTGTTTGCACACAACTTTTGAAAAGAAAAAGAAAAAAACATAGGGAAACTGCTCTCATGAACCAACCAAACGGGGTCTCATGAAGCTCAAATAGTAGAGACATACAGACAATCTACATGTGTGTCAATATAGGTTCATGAAATACAAGTCAGATAAGTCACACGCCACACCAAATATAGACTCCTGATCACAGTGATGAGCCGAACCTCGAGTACTCGTAGGAACGAGCATGCAATTGAACCTCGAGTAACAACAATTGTTGTCATGATTTACTTACTTGATAATCCACATGTTAGGGTCAGGCAACCCAAAAGACAAACTTGGATCAGGTAAACTTTATAAATATCACATTATTATTTTCCACAATAAAAGGACCCCATCCAACGTACACAACCATTTTGGTCATATTTTCAAGCAGTTGAATCCGTTTTTCCTTAAGACTTTGACTTGCTCTCTACAATAGTTGGACTCCTCGTTTCTTATGCATTTTCAAGAAAGCACACTAAATAATATATTGAATCGTGCATTATCACGTAATTCCGAATATAAATCGCCCTTCTGTTATCTTCTTGATTCCAAATTCTTAGACCGTTTAAATAATTTTGTTATGACTTGAGCATAAGAGAATTTATATATGGGACGACATCTCCATTTCATTGTTAATACATCATGACGATTTGTTTGTTCCACTTGTTGTGCTTCCACTCTGGTATACTTCGAATATCCCCTCTCTAGCTTAATTACAATCTTAGCTTTTTCTATATTTCTCGATCGATGGTATCACGAAATCCAAAAAAAGAAAAAAAAAAAAGAAATCCAATAATCCATAGTCTTTAACTCTTAGAGCATGTGCATTGAGGTTGCATATGTATTTTGAGGTGGGTAGCTAAACAATAAAACTAGATAAAATAATGAAATTGAGGCCCCAAAAAAGAAGAGTCGGCCCTTCTCCAAACTTTTTATGGGTTGACATGACGCTTTTCTATTGGGGAAAAAAATCTTGTTTTTAAAAATTTCATAATTTCATGTACTGTTTTGCAAATTTTGAATATCAGTATTTTGAATCTTGTTTTTAAAAAATCTTGTTTTTAAAAATTTCATAATTTCATGTACAAGTTTTTGCAAATTTAAATATCTGTATTTTGAATTTTAATAATTTCATGTACTGTTCTATAATCTTGTTTAATATGTAATGAATGTTTAAATTAAAAATTCAGTTAATAAATTTTTTTTTAAATATTAATTTTTTATTACTAAGCAACTCTTACCCCATCCACTAATGCAACACTTTACTTAATTATCCTTAAAGCACAAAAAAGTATTATATTAATATTAAGCAACTTTTTTACAATCCCTCTAATGCACATGCTTTTAAGGTCATGAGGATGAGGAGCCATTAGATGCTTACTTATAAGGGACCATTGGTTCACAAACTGTCTCGTCCTTGTACGTGAAACTTTTTCCCTAATCTGATAAACTTCCTTTAAAGACAATTAATCCCCAAAACTGATGCTAGTCAACCCACATCTTAATTAGTCCTTTAAGGATTTTCAACATCTATAGATTTAACTTCTATTCATAAGGATAAATTTGGCACAAACAATAAAATAACAGAGTTTTTTTAAATCATTATTGATAAAGAGTACTCATAATTTTTTATAAGTGAAAATTTTTAAAAAATTTACATTTTTATCATACAAAATGTTAGAAACCACTCGTTAAACACACAATAAAGGAAACAGCCTCTAGTGTCTCTCGTAGTTCAGGTTCAGAAGTGGAATTTTTTTTTTAAATGCATAAAAAAGAATAGTTTTTAAATTCAAAACTCTTTAGGAATTCACACAGCTCACTCAGACACAGACAGACAAAAGGAACAGCAACGAGGAAAAAACACTATATTTTTAATTTTCTATTTTAACATATTTATTTCTATTTTAACATATTCATTTTTTTTACTTTACCTTATTTAATTAAACAATTTGTTTATCTTATTACTTAGGGAACCTGATACCACTTTGATGTGTTAGTGCGTGGTTCTTGTTCATCTTTCTCTCCCCATCTCTCTCTCTCTCTCTAAAGAAATAGTTTCTTCGGCCAAGAAAAACACTTTTGTAATAATCAATTCTCTAAAGGTTTGTGTGTATACAGTATATTTATTCTGTATTTATTTTTGATCTCTGGAAAAACTATTTGACCAACTCTCTTCTTCTTCTACTTCTAAGTTTTTGTATCGTATCTCCGATTTTCAGTTTCTTGTTCTTACTTTGCTTTGAATCTTTCTTGATTTCAAAGATCCATTTCTTATATTTTTCGAAATAGGTATGCATGTATGTACATAAATATATTTCTCTACTTTGTGTACTGTATGATCCAAATTCTTTTCTGTTCATGACATTATGAAAAGTTTTTGGTTTTGTTGATTTTTTTCCCCAGATTTCTTGTAAGATCTCATGTTTCTATGGTTTTTCTTCTTATTATTAATTTATCCGTAAATAGATATTCTTTCTCCGGAACTTTTTTTTTATTTATTTTTTATGGTTTGCTTATCATCTTTCAATGTTCTAGAATTTTTTTTTCTCCATTGCTTCTGAAAAACAAAATCTCAATGATCTTTGGTTTATGATTACCAAATGTTTGTTTAACTTCTCCTGTGGGTTGTCTATAGTCTTGATCTATCAGTCTATTGTCTTGATGTCTTAAAATTTCACTTTCTTTTGTGATTCCTCGCATAAAATAACACTCCAATCAGATTGGAAACTGATGTTTTGTGGAACTTGAAATTTTTGTAGTATAAAAACTCACTCTTTTTAACTGTTTCTGTTTGTGATTTCCTTCACCAATCGGACTCAAATACTTCAAAATCTCACCCACTTGTCCTAATTTTATTCTCTGTTTTGTCTCCTTCACATGAAATGATATTTATTTTCTAGAAGGATCTTCTCAAGCTTCTGGGTTTTACACTTTCCTCTTATGGTGTTTTCTTCAATACAAAGACTAAAAAAAAGTCAATCTCTTTAAACTCTTTCAGGTTTCATAGGCTATCACAGATTTTTGTAGAATAAGATCTGGTGTTATGCAGAAGAGCAGGGAGAAAGTTAAAAGCGAGTTGAATAGTAACAGTGAAAGAATCAAATGTTCTTATCATCCACTGATCAAAGCTCTCCAAACAATCCATCATCTTCTTCCAATTTCTTACATCTGACCAACTCTAGCGATGAGTTAGGTCAATCACATCTTTCCAGTTTCTCCATCAGGTAAATCTTAAAAAGCTTTTCCTTTTTTTTGTCCCATTCTCCGATTTGTTTGGGGGAGTTTTATGAAGAAGAAGTCAACAATTTCTTTCTTCACCATTGTTTTAGGCAAAGTCTTTAGTTTTCTTGATGAGTCTGATCATAGTATAGATAGATCTTTTCTTCCCATCCATTCAATTTGCTTAATGGGTCAGATTCAAAAACATAAAGTATTCCTTTTTCTCTCTTTCTCTTTCACCTTCTCGGACTATGTGGAGCTTAAATGGTATTGAGTTTTGACTCTTATCTTTATTTTTGGTATACTGTGTTATTCTTTGATCCGTTGGTCCATACCATGTGAAGTTGATCTGAACGAGGCTCAGTATATCATCAAAGACACAAGCTTTTCTTTGTTGTGTCTTGTCTCTCAGAAGTCAATCTTTATAAAGTCTTTACCTTTGTTTTGTCTGGTTGTTATACCAATAGTTAAGAATTGGGAATTTGGTTTTGCAGAGATTATGCATTTAGTCACCGGACCAAGGACATCAAGAAAAGTTGGCCTTTTTCCTCAACAAGTTTGCAACTTTGTTTGAAACATGGCTTAACTGATCCATTGCCACCGATTCAGCTTCTCGGCTCTGTGAAAACCCCCACGGTACATCCTCCTGAAGCTTCGTCATTGAAGACGCCAAACTCAACTCATGTTGAAGCGACAAGCTACAAGAGAAAGTTAGAAAGACTTGGTTCCAATCATACGTTAGCAGAGACTAAACAAGGCTTTGAGAATGCTTATTTGACGAGTGGTTCGAAATCCGAAATACAAGTAGCTACCGTTAACAAGAACCCCAGAAAGAAGTGTGGGTTAATAGTGAAAACTGGAGCTTGTGTGGATAGTGGATCAAAAGAAGGTCAAAGTTGTCACTTTGCGGCTTCTGAGTCTATGGCTTTGAGAACTTGTCCCATCTGCAAAACATTCTCGTCTGCTTCTAACACCACTTTAAATGCGCACATTGATCAGTGTCTGTCTGTTGACTCGGGACAGCAGCCAATTAGTAAGCCGAACAAGCCTAGGAATAAGCCACGGTTGAAAGTTAAATCGATAACTGATATCTACGCTGCTGCAAAAAGATGCACATTAGAAGATCTTGATATAAGAAATGGAACAAAATGGGCTGTGATTTCGAGCTACTCTAACCGAGTTGCGTCTGATGATAAGCCTGAAGTGTCCAACAAAGGGAAGAAGCGGAGCATGTTGCATGTTCGCATTGATGAAGATGATGCTGGCATTGGACCTGTTTACATTGATGCTAAGGGCCAAAAACTGCGGATTTTGTCTGAGTTTAACGAGAAAGCTTCTGATCCACCAAGAGAGCAAGAAGATGTCAGTGAGAAGAAATCTTCTAGTGAAGGTAAAGGGAATCACAAAAGCTTTAGGAAAAGACTTCGAGAAAAGAAGTATTACAAGCATTGTAAAGTTGTTCCTCAAAGCAAAAAACTCACTATTCGTAAAGGCAATGCTTCAGAGGTATGTTCTCATTCGACCTTTCATAGTTTTTGCGGTGGTTTATGCATTTGCACGATCCATTCTTGATTTGGTTGCTAGATTCTTAAAGTACACCAGATTGCTTAACAAATTCACTTGTTTAACAGATACCTGAGTATCAAAGAGGATATTCTGAAGATGGTAGAGGCATGGAGAGGTCAGAAACTCCAGGTACAACTCAGCGTAGGATCTTCAACCAGCGGATGCTAACAAAACGTCGTCTTTCAAGGAATGAAAATAGGATAGGGAGAAAAAGTGATCAGCCATCCGAGAATGAGCATTCATTGTTAGCAGATCCTCTTATGTTAAGAGGTCCAAGTCATGCGAGTACTGATTTATCCGAGACAGTTTCTTCTCCTTTAAAGAGTCAAAATTCATGGAGAATTTGTGGGGAGAGCCTAGTCACTGGAAAGCGCAGTAAAAGCGCATCATTTGGAGCAAATCCCTTGAGATGTTCAAGACCTGTGGATAAGGTGTTTGCATCCGAGACAAAGGGCTTTATGAAGTTGAAGAAAGCTCGGTTGGATTTCTCGGAGAATGAAGATGAAGATGAAGAGGAAGATTCAGGGAGATGGGAGTCTGAAATGACTCAAGAACGTGAACTGGCAGATTATGATGATTGGGATGATAATGAAGAAACTGATAAGGTCTTACTAAGCTCAAATCCTTCATTTAGTGGCCAAGACAATGACTATGAAAGCTATGAAGGCACTGGTAACAACAAAGGAGAAGATGATATGTTGGACAGAACAAATGTTGCAGAGGCTGAGTTTGAAAGCATGATTTACGAGAAAACTGGTTGTGAAACTGCAGAACGAGGAAGCTCATTTATGGAGGTTGATCCCATTCCTATTCCAGGACCTCCAGGGTCATTTCTACAGAGTCCTTGGGATATGGGGATTGATGCAGTTGAAAATCATGGAAACTCCTCAGTTATAACAAGCCAGGTCCAATCTTCCCAAGATCAGCTTGATCTCACTGACAGAAATTCATCGGAATCACCTGTTTCAGCAATATCAAACTTTGCAGCTCCTGAAACACAGACACTCAGTCTTCATAACATCATCACTACTGACAAGAGACCTTCCAGATTTAGAGACAGTGATCAGTCATGTTGTTGCCAAAGAAAGGAGATAGCTTTTGAGGATACAACATTTGGGCAACCGGGGACAACACACATGATCCAACAAGATTTGGACCTCTTGAGTAAGTCTGTTCCCGCGGTTTCTTCAAATTCCAACCCGGTTTTGCGACTAATGGGAAAGGATTTGATGGTTATTAACCAAAGAGAAGAGACCTCACATGGAGATTCAAGTCTAAAACCAACTTCTCAGTTTATAGATCTCTCTAAGACACAACAAGTGTCTCCTCCTGTTCATCTTCTTCATCGTCCTTATGGTGGAAGCGGTTTGTATTTCGATACCAGCACAAGCTTCTACAACATTCCATGAAAATTCAAATCAAGACCTCTACATTTCTCAAAGCTTCTACATTCCATGACAATTCAATTTCCTATGCTTGAGATCTCTTGAGAAGTTTTCTCCTCAACATTCAACCTCAAGATTTCATGACTCACTTATAAAGAGGTTGAGAAGAATCTCAAGAGGCTGCTTTGAAGAAATGGTGATATAACTCTCTTTGAATCTACCTAAATTCATAGGATATTGAGAACTCCACTAAGGTAAAGGACCCCACTTTTTTTGTTACTTTTAATCTGGTTACAAAGGGGTGAAATATAAATATGGAAGTTATTATAATGTTATGAAAACGAAATTTAAATAAATTATACTGTATGAGTTTACCATCATGGTTCATCTATAAATATATATATTTATATGGTTGAAATCAGATGAGGTAGTCAAGATCATAGTCAACGTCATGACATACATTATGTATACGCAATTGATCATTTTCTTATGTCTCACTAATTCCTAATTTTAGAGTGAAAACTCCTAATTTTAGAGTGAAAACATATAAACTTTATTATACACATAGATACAGACTTCTGTTGAGTGTAAACAATGTCAAAATTAGATGGAGAAAGATTTTATACATAACAAACAAAAAGAGAATTTGCATTTGGCGATGATGAGCTGTTTTCTTGTTACAAGAAAACTAATATAAAATATGGATAATATAGTAGTGAAAAATAAATGTATATGTACTGAGATGAGTACAACTACAACGGCTATATTGCATGCGCATTTTCAGAATCATTTGCTCATTATCATATGCTTTTCACTCCATGTCTTATTTTGTTTATGCTTAGTTGATGCACATGTATATATAATGTATGTACACATTTGCAAATATCCATGATATATAGTTGGATATAGACATATAGTGGCGGGCCTATAAATTATTTATCTCTGTGGTATAATAGTATATAAAAAATTCTAAAGAAAATGGCCGGAAGTATGATATGAATACATACCGAGCGTAGATAAAATGGAGTGAATAAGCAAAGATTTACCAACTATTATTCTCCTAGTTTTTTTTTTGTGTGAATAACACTTCCTTACATTTATTTTGGTTTAAACGATTTAACCGGAGTTATGTAACTTCACTGCCTCCTTAGTACTAGCCCCTTTTGTACATATAAACGATCAATGCATTGGTAATTCAACTAGTTAGAACAGTGTTGCTCCGGTGCTTGAGATTTAAACACAAGATAATTATGTTATTCGTTTATCAAAGTCTGAATAATGGTTATTCAAGACTCGATAAACCAAAAGTTTGATATCAGAACTTCAACCTCGTTCCAACTTTTAGATTTATTGCGAAGTTTGAATTTTGAGCACTCTCTTGGTGTGCAATATTAATGGTTGAGAGGGACTCTTACATCAGAAGAGGTATGTCTTTTTTTTTTTGTTTCTTTTTTGAAGAATACATTACATGCATGTACCCTTGTTACAAATACATGCATGTCCACTCTTACAAAAAGCAATATTAATTTGGTCACTGCATTGTCTTCTTTTTTTTTTCTTTTTTTAACACCAAAGTTTGGTTATTTTATTTGTGAAATTACCACTAACTCCTAAATAATTACAACTTGTGACAACGTTTGACCGTTTGGGAAAAGTTATTATCATGATTTTTTTTTTTTGGATAAAAAGACTAGTTGAAAGTTAACATTATTGAATATTGAAAAGCATTTTCGTCAACATTTAAAAGCATTTATAGTTGACGAAAAACATCATTTATATCCAGTTTGATATATTTAAGTTTTGTAATACCTACGAGACCATAAAAGCCCATATATAACAAACTTGAGGATTTTTTATTTAATAAAATCATATCGGGATTTTGTATATATTAATTTAAATTAGGCGCCGACAAAATAATTATGAATATTAGGTTGTTATCTAATTTCTGTTGAGGCGGAAAAAAAAAATATAATTTCTGTTGAGAGAAAATTGAGTCGACATGGGAAATAGATTCATTGTGAAATAAGAGAATGAAATATAATTTAAAAAATACGATGAAGAATTAACGATCTTGTACGAACTCACCAGTCGTTTCTTCAAATAAAGAACTTTTTATGTTTTTTACTTTTAACGTTCGACTATTCACTAAATATTTAAATGTAAGTTCCACTAAAGAAAAATCGGAATGCATGTTATTATTATTATTTTTTCTTCAACGTATTATTTTTAGCATTTATGTTGATGTCATCTAAACCGGGCCCACTTAGCGGGATTTTTTTATTTTGGCGTGAAGATCGCAAATTAAACAAGAGATGAAATGTTGGTTTTGGTCCTCCATGAGTAGCTATACAATTAATTAAAAATAATTATTGTTCTAACAATCTTTAAAACACGACATGATATACGACTTTAATACTATATAATTTGGTGCACGATTAGTTGCCATTAAGTTTTTTTTTTTTGTTTTCTGTCAAGTCATTAAGTTCACACACAAAAAAATTACTGTAATTTGGTGATTAGCTGTCGAAGAAAAATGATCATTTTTTCTCTTTCATTAGTTCCACACAATCCTACATAATTTGTTAATTAGTCCATACTACAGAAAATTGGATTTGAATTTAAGTGCTCACGAGGAATATCCACATAAAACTTATTGGACTAATTAGCTTCCATTGAAGTAATAATTTGTCTCAATATTAGTTAAATTGCAATGATGTAAAATTTACAAATGATTATTTGAACTCACATATGGTCGTAATACAACAAATTGTGACCAATGGCATTAATACTACACGAGGTCGTCATATGGTTTGAGATTTAATCATGGCACATGCATGTATAATTAGCAATTCAATAAGTACTAAAACAAACATCTTGTTTTTGGTTTGGTTAATCTGTGAACCAAATAGTCCTTAGAATTGAATTTAAGACGAATAGCTCTTCTAACACACAGAACATACATATCTCAGTTAATCCATCTTTATCTACCCGGAAAAACAAAATTGTGACATTTTATCCTACTTCTCACAACTACTAACAAAAGCTAAATGCGAATCAAAGACTGATTATAATCTCTCTATATTAAAATTGTAGATATGGAATATACATGTATATATATGGATTATGGATATATTGTATGTACAGTCGTGTACGGTATGGATGAAATAATTGAAAAGATTGTGCACATGCATGCATGCATGACACTACGATTTGGGTTAATCTCTTCCGTCCACGTCGAATCGACATATTCATACCTTTTTAGTAAATTTCTGCGATCATGCTTCTTTTCCCCCATGTTTGCTTTAATTTCTCAAATTTATTAAAGTTCATAGTTTCTATGACAAATCCTCGGAAGATAATATAGATAATAAAAACTTCATATTCCAACCAAAGTTTGTTCGAGTTTTTAAATAGAAATAGATTGAACAAAAAACTCTTGAGAAAAAGGGCATAAATGCATAACTACCACAGAAAAATAAAATACTTTAATACTGTATAGTTTTGGGGTACAGTTTATATATCAATGCGAATATAATATTTATGTACATATTATATATAGACGCGCGTGGGCGCGTGTAACGTGTTACTGAGTTGAAATATCTAAGCGCGTGTGGGCGTGCGTTTGTACGTGTTTCGTAAATAAGATTTCATCGACGTACAAAATGATTTCGTTTTGGTTAAAAAAGTAAAAATAGTAAAACATATATATAAAAATAATCAATAATTTATAGAGAGTGGAGGAACAACGGCCCCAAGATTTTTTTTAGATTGACGTGATTGCGACGTGTCGCTTGCTTGTCTGCTTGATGGGGTCCCACATCCCAGTTGCTCCTTGTAACAATTCATTTTAGCTTAATAAAACTTTAAACAAGTTGCTCTTCTTTCTCTAACCTCAAACTTTTCATTAATCCAACTCATGTTTACCAACCTTAAACATATTGGAGGTCTGAACGATGACTAACTAAACGCAACAAAATAAATTCTAATATTGTAAAATTCTAAGAAATCATATAGACTTATTATAATATTGTAAAATTCTCACCACTTGTATGTAGTGGAAATTTTAACGGTTGCGTAAAAACATATGATAACAAAAAATGATACTCTAATATGATAGGTTTATGTAAAACTTCTTCCAGTTTTTTATTTATTTTTAATTGGTTACCATTCATACCCATTGAACTATCTAGTTTAACACAAGAATTTGAAAACATTATTCATAGAAAGAGTTTTATTCGCTATTTGATTCGCTATTTCCTTACTTGCTTTCAGATTATATAAACATCACATTATAATCTTCAAATAGTAAATCTTTGACATATTGAGAAAGAGTAAAGATGGACTATGCTTTCTCATGTGCAACTGGTTCAATCAATTTCTTTAATCAATAATGTAATGATCTAACAGTAGTCGAATCTTGTTGTAGCATAGTTCATATAGTTTGTTTAGTATTAATGGAGTTTGGATGAATTTAGGAAATTTATTATGATATATATATTTATTGAAGTTCTTCAAACTGTCACTTAAAATTATATAGAATTTGGTTTTTGTCACTAGATAATCATATCAACTATTTGAAATCATAAAAAATCTCAATAACAAAATATTTTAATTTACAAATCATCGGCTAAATAATGAAAGGTATCGGAAGATTTCGATTGATTTTTTATAAAAAAAAATACATTGAAATGACCTGAAATTATACGAGATACTTTAATAATATTTTCAGAACCAATAATAGAAATAGATTATAGAAAACAAAAGCCTTTCGAAATTCATGATCCAATAACATTGGTTTCTTTTAAGGAGCTCAATTTCAGATATTTTTCTTTGTCTCAGATCTCATTTCTTTCGAATGACAATCTCATCCGAGGTTTAATTTGATGTGATATAAATAAATTTGGAAGAACTACTCTGAGTAAATAAAACAATAGCTCGAATATACCAAAAATTACATTTCTCGGAATAAGAGAATGTAGCAAATTAACTAAACTTAAAATTTAGCAATACCAAATCTTATACAATAAAGAAATAATAAAAAGAAAGATGGTGGAGTGTGATAATAATTGAAGTTAGTGTGGACACTTTCAATTTTTTTCCTCTTGCACTCATTTGTTTTTCTTTATTTTATTCACATTTAGTGATAATACGTATGTGGACTTATATGGAACACCAATATTCATTTTTTTAGTGCTTGGTTCTTCTCTCTCTCTCTCGCCATCTCTTTCTTCAATGCTCTCATTCTCTCTCTAAGAAGCCATTTTTTTTTTCTTTTGCCAAGAAAACCCATCTAAGGTTTGTAAATCGTTTCTCAAATCTATCTATACTGAGTTTCAATCTTGTTCTTCGTCTTGGTCTAAGGTTGTAAGAACTTGGTTTATTCTTCTTCTTCTTTCCTTCTTCTTGATCTTCTATTCTTCTATCCAATCTCAAGATCCCAAATCTTGAAATCTTTCAGATGGGTATGTGTGCGTGCCATAGCTAGATTTATGAGTATAGATCACTATTTTCAAAGTCTTTATTTTTCTTCTAACTGACTTCCAAATAGATTTAGTTTTGGGGTTCTGATTTCAAGTTTTCCAGATTTCCCTCTCTGTGTAAATCTCATCTTATGTTGTTGATCTCATTTATTTTTTCTCCTTTCAGATTTGTTTTTATACTTCTTCAGTTCTTCTTAAAGTCCATGAAAATCCATTTGAAGTCACATCCTTTTATTTTTGGTTAGCTGATCAAGAATCTTCTCCATGTCTTGAATTTTCTTTGGGTTTACATAAATGCTCTCATATGATCTTTAGTTTATGAGCACCCTTACTTTGTTTAATTTACTTAGTTGAGTTCTTCTTCATCTTATGTATGTCTTACTTCACTTTTTTCTTTGTCCTAATGACCCCTTCAACATAAAATAAGCTCTCGAATCAGATTGGAAACTGAATCACCAAAAAAAATTAAAAAAAACCACTGTCTTTTTTGCGTGCGAATAATTGTTCCTCTTTGTGATTTCACATCATCAAATCACACACATAAACTTTAAATAATCTCTAATAGCCACTAATCTAACTTCTTTTGTTCACATGAAATAATGTCACTTTTCCTCTTGGTTTCTTCAAATCCACAAATCTGATGAATAGTTTCTTAATCTGAGATGGTTGTGTTGTTGTTAGCAGGAGGAGTCGGAATTGGCTGGTGATGATAAAGATCTGGTGTTATGCGGAAGTATTTGGGAAGCGAAGAGGCAAATAGTAACAGTGGAAGAATCAAATGTTCTTATCCACTGAGAACCCACCAAATGACCCACTTTCTTCTTCTTCCAATTTCTTACATCTCACCACCACTTCTTCCGATGAGTTAGGTCAATCCCATCCCCAAAATTTCTCCATCAGGTATATTAAAAACTCCTCCTTTTTGTTTTCTTCCCCTTTTTCTCCTCTGAATCTATTTACCTTATTTTTTTTTCTGGGTTTCTTCGCCAATATGGTTTTTGGCCAAAAAAAATATATAAAAAGTCTCTGGATTTCATGATGGGTCAGTGTCAGATCATAGCTTAGAGCTCATCCTCATAGCTAGATCAAAAGTTTTGATCTTTCTTCCTCTCTTCCTTGTAGTGATTAATGGGTCAGATTTCAAAGATTCATAATTGTTCTTTCACCTTCCGGTTTTTGATTCTTCTTATTTCAAAGTTTCCTTAAATATGCTTAAGTTTTAAGAAACTGTAACTCTTTATCTTTGGAGTTTCTAAAAGTACTTAACTTGTTTTTATCTATGTTTCATGCTTGCAGAGATTACGCATATAGTAACCGGAAGAAGAACATCAAGAACAGCTGGCCATTTTCCTCAAAAAGTCTCCAACTTTTTGCAACTCATGGAGTGACTGATCCTTTGCCACCGTTTCAGAAACTTTCCACCTTAAGAAACCAGTTTGAGAGCACGGCTTGTTCATCGTCAGCGAAGCAAATCGTATCCTATGTCCATCAAGGAAGAGACTTGGCAAAACTTGGGCTAAATCAAACAATAGCAGAGACTAGAAAAGGAGGAGTTTGTAGCCAATCGATGATAATCGAGAATGGTTCGTTTACGAGCACAAGTGTTTCGAAGTCCAAGGTAGATATAGTAGTAGCTGCTACAAGTAATAACAACAAGAACAACCACAGTAAAAAGTGTGGGCGAGGAATGGTGAAATCCAAAGAAGATAGTTGCGGTGGCCTTGTTACAACTTCTGAAACAAGCATGGCTTCAAAGACATGTCCTATTTGCAAAACCTTCTCTTCAGCTTCCAACACTACTTTGAATGCTCACATCGATCAGTGTCTGTCTGTTGACTCAGCGCTGCCACCGGTTATCAGTAAGCCAAACAAGCGTAGAGTTAAGCCACGGATGAAAGTTAAAACGATGGTTGATATCTACGCGGCTGCAAAAGGATGCACATTAGAAGATCTTGATAAAAGAAATGGAACAAAGTGGGCGTCGATTCTGAGTTATACAAACCGTGTTGTTGCTGATAAGTCTGAAGTGTCTAAGAAGCGGAAAGCTTCGCCTGTTGGCGTTGGTCCTGTTTATATTGATGCTAAGGGACAGAAACTGCGGATTTTAACAGAGTTCAGCGAGAAGAAGACTTCCACTACTCCATTACGAGAGCAGCACGAGGATTGTAGTAGTGAAAAGAAAAGTTTAAGCCAAGGTAGTAAAGAAAACAGTAAAAGCTCAAAGAAAAGACGTCGGGGAAAGAAACATCACAAGTATCTCAAACTAACCAATCACAAAGCCAATGCTTCAGAGGTAATGCCATAAGTTGCTGTCATTTTTTGGTTTGTTTTTGCATTTCATGGTTGTGTTTTTGTAGCAAGATTCATAAAATAACAGTAACATTGCTTTGTACAGCAGATACCGGAGTATCAAAGAGTGTTTTCTGGAGAAGGTAGCAGCACGGGTCATCGTAGGATCTATAATCAGCGGATGTTAGCGAAACGTGGTCTGATCTCAAAGAAGCTAAATGAGAAAGGACATAAATTTTATGCTTTGCGAGATCAGCCATCTGAGAATGATGATGATTCAATGTCAGGAGGAGATCCTCTTGTGCTGAGAAGTACTGATTTGTCTGCCACTGAAGCTATAAATAAACAGAAGCTGCTTAGCGGAGTTGCTAGAGAGATTAAGACTTTGTGTGGGAGTAAAAGAGCTCAAAGTCGTTCATTTAGAGTTCGGATGAGTGAAAAGGAGGAGAAATCACTTGCAGGAGCTCATTCAAACACTGTCCAAGTGAAGAAGAGCCTTGCTTCGATTCAAGAAGATAGGTATTCACCTGGAAAGAATTTCTGCTCAAATGCCAGAGAGGTTTCAGATGCGTCTCCTCGTCCAAGTAGCATGAGAACACCATTTGTTGGAAATGCCTGGAGACGACTATCTCTTCCTGTGGAGCAAAAGAAAGCTCAGTTAGACTTGTCGGAGGAAGAAGATGAAGAAGAAGAAGCTGGGAAATGGGAATCTGAAATGACACAAGAGCGTGAACTATCAGATGATGATTATGCTTCTGGTGATAATGGAGAAATAAATGAACGAAGATCAAAACCTTCATCTAGTGGTTACGATGATTATGATGATGATGACGAAGAAAGTAGTGAAGAGGAGAAAGATAATAACAAAAGAGCCAATGTGTTGAACAAAACCGCTGATACAGGTGCTGAGTTCTACCAATCAGACAGTCCACCATTTAATGAAATGGTACCTAGCGAGAGAGCTATGTATTACTCTGAAGAAGTTGGAAATATGATTTACGAGGAGGATGTGAGGTTTGATTCTGAGGTAAGACAAGGAAGCTTATTTGTAGAGGTTGATACTATTCCCATTCCAGGACCTCCGGGATCATTTTTACCAAGTCCACGGGATATGGGTTTTGATGAAAACATTGGAAACTCGTCGGTTATCACGAGCCAGGTCCAATCTTCCTTGGATCAGCTTGACAGAAACTCATCTGAATCACCTGTTTCTGCTGTTTCAAACTTTGCACCTGGTAGACTGAGTTTCCCCAGAGAGTTATCTTCCTCTTTCCAAGAAAATATCTCCCCGGACATTCCTGCTTCCTACTCGACAACCCCGATGAGCTTTTGTGTTCCATCTCATCATGGGACAATCGGCCAGGCTGAGCAGATAACCGTTGACAAGTCTTGTTGTTGCCAAAGAATAGAGAGAAACTCAGAGGGCATTACTTTGAACCATCAAGCATCTCATCTACTGCAGCGAAGAGCAGCTTCTTCGACAATGGCCATGAACTTAACGAAATCTCCCAAACGTTTGGATCCAAATCATCCATTTGAGCAGTCATCACCATACATGATCCAGCAAGATGTAAATCTTCAGAGTAAATTCTCCAGCAAACCGAGTTTCAATGGCGCTGTGCCTCCAAGTCCTTCTAATCCGGTTTTGCGGTTAATGGGAAAAGACTTGATGGTCATGAACAATGGAGAAGCAGACAACGAAGAAGCATCTCGGGCTAGCTTAAAACCAACCCCACAGTTTCTTGATCCTCCTCCTTGCCCTGGAACCGGCTTATACTTCAACACAGGTCTCTATTTAAGAAACAGTTTCGAGTCAACACAGCATCAACCACAGATACCAAAAGCACAAGCACAAGCACAAGCACAAACACAAGCTTCAGCATTCAGAATCAATTTTGATCATGTAAGGTACTTTTCTCCGAGCTAGCCGTCGTGAACTTTCAAGTTTCAACCTTTATATAGCTTAAGAAGAAACCGAGAAGTGGGTTCCCTTTGAAAGCCGATCATCGAACATTGGGTAGATTTCGAATGTTGTACGCCATTTTGTATGCTTTTTCTCTCTTTCTGCAGAGACTTGTGTGTAGTTACGGTTTACAAAAAAAAGAAAGCAAACACTTGAAAATAACAAACACTCTGTAGAAGAAGATAAGTAGGGACTTAAAAGGCTTTCACTGCCACCAAAGTTGTCTAAAAGCTCCACAAAGTTTCAAACTTTTACTTTTATCTTGAAGATTTAGCCATTGTAGTAAGAACAAGTAAGTAAATTTAGGCTTACACTGCAACCAAAAAAAAACTACTTTATTTTACAAATTGATTTGCTTAAACAACTCTTGAACAAAAGAAATCCAATTAATATGTGTACTATAGGGTTAGAGTTTGTTGATTTGTATAAGTTAGGTTTTAGAATCAATTAAAAAAACAAATCTGATGAGCTGGCAACATTTGTTTGGTTGGTGAAATGAATGATGTAGTAGTTGACTAAAAAGTCGTTGGACACCTTTTCTCTATAACATTTTTTCTCTCACCACCGGCTATATCCCCGGTGACATTTCGGGTCGGGTCAAATTAGGTCAACGATAACGGAAAATTCGCCGGATGAAACCCTCTTAACGGAAAATATGGCTGCTCCGACGACGACGACGACACCGACCTACACATCAATTCCGATTCCAACCGGCGACGTCATCTCCCGATCAATCCATAATCTCACTTCCACCATCTCTCGCCACCGTCCCTGGCCCGAGCTCGTAAATTCCGGCGCTTTCTGCTTCCCGGAGCGGTTCTCTTCTCTTCCCCTCCGATCTAAGACGAATCTCCGCTACTTCTTCGTCAACTACTCTCTCATCGTCGGCACTTGCGCCGCGCTCTCTCTCATCGCCGCCAATCCCGTCGCGCTGGTCGTCGTCGGAGCGATCACCGCCTTGTGGCTTATTTTTCACTTTTTCAGGGAAGACCCGATTATTCTTTGGGGATTTCAGGTCGGAGATCGGACGGTGGTGGTCTGTCTTGTCCTAGCCTCCGTGTGGGCCATATGGTTCACTAGCTCCGCCGTGAGCTTGGCGATAGGTGTCGGCGTTGGGTTGCTGTTGTGCACCATTCACTCCGTTCTTAGAAACTCCGACGAGCTTTTCCTTGAGGAAGACGATGCTGTTACCGGAGGCTTGATCGGGTCTAATCTCCGGTGATATTTTTCTCATTTTACTTTTCCCCAATTGATTGTTTTCAGATGTTCAATTTTTTTTGCTTCCCTGAACATTATCAAATTTTTCCTAAGGGGAAGTTTTGATGTCTTGTTTTGAAATTTGAGTGTGATCTAAAAATCTGATTACTTGTTTTTTTTTTCTCCTTATTCTTGGAAACTTGTGAAGTGTTTGATGTTGGACTGTAATCAGAAGAGAAGAATGACCATTTCTTGTTTGATTGGTTCTCATGGTGACGAAACCAACTTGCTCGGTCCATTTTCTTCACATGTGTTACTTCTGATTTCCAAATACAACGTATCATATTTCACAACAGCTGTTCAGTTTTGTCGAGACTTTCATGAAAGAAAAAAGAAAAAGAGAAATGATTTGAGGTCAAACTTGTTTAAAGTAGATCGTGTAGTCTTCAAATCTAAAAGGGTTCAAGAGAATTAAGGGACCCAAATGGCAGAGATTGAGTAAATACTGATATGAGTCATATCATATCATATAGTTCTCTTTATTGTCAATCAAATAACCTCAGTAATCTGCTTTTGTTTTGATTCTGACTAACTTGGGTATAACCAAAACCAGATGAATTAAACTAGCTCAATTTGTATGACAAGTCAGATTTTTTTTTGTCTTTTGAAAAGGAAACAAAACTGAGCAGTGAACTTTGGGACCAGAAACAGGAGAGGGGAGAGTGACACTTGTTGGCAAAACCCAGACACTGATTAAATTTCGTTTTTCTTACACCCATACCTATTTTTCTGTGTTTTGTCTTTGGTCCCACTTCTTACAGGAGGAGTATTTGGCCTTTATTTCAATTCTGTTTATAACTTAGATCTGTGGCAACTCTTTTGTTTGATTGGCTAATGTATCAGGTAAAGGATTCGGCTTGAGAATCCTATGCATTGAATGTTGTTTTGCTTAGTAGTAGCCATTTGATTCATATACACCCTATTAAGAACTCAAATAAGTTGTAATGACTGTATGATCAATTGATCTGAAGGGATAAGAGGAGATTAAGATCAATAAAGGAAGTTGGTAATGTACATAGAAATAAGATTGTTCTTAACTGATTTTAAAGTAACCGTTACATGATTTACTGTCTTCAACAAAACTGAGATTAAGAGTAATTGTGGAAACAGCCAGGAGAAATGTTTTTACGTGTGTGTTTCATATCTTGCTTCTCATTCTGACTAACTTTGCCAGCGTTTCTTGAGCAGCCAAAGTGAGCTCATGGTTATGGCCAAGCATCACCGTCCTGATACTGATACAAGTCCTGCAAAGTTCTTCTCCACTATCGAAATGTCCGCCTCGTAGCAGCAGCTTCGCTCTGGTCTCTAGCAATAAAGCTTTCAACAATGTAACATCCTGCCACACGTATTCATCCACCTTCTTGCTAGTCTTCTTCTTCCAACAGAGTGAGCCTTGGCGCCAATCTTGTATTTGAGACACAAACGACTTCTCCACTTCCTCTAACACATTGGTGCATACTTTGAGGAGCTCCAGCGCAGAGTTGCACCTTGAAAACTTTGTGAAAGCTGTGATTGCTAAAGGAAGTGCTGTTCTCTTGATGTAAAGTACCATATCCATGGCTTGTAGTTGGACCAAAGGAGGTTCTGATTTGAATCCGAATACTAAGAATGCTGAAGCCCATAAGTGATCAAGATTCAACAACGGGTTATCGATTTTCCTCACGCCTTGAACTGTTGCCTTGGGTGCAAGTATGTAGTCTCTTCTCCTCGCAAAAGTTTGAGTTATTGGATGAAACTGAATCCAACACCCAGGTTGTCTATTAGTCATCCTCGCTAGTCCTAATCTGACTAGTAAAAACGCAGCATCCTCTTCGCTTCTGCGTCCTAGACCACAACCACCGCACCAAGCAAATGTGTGACTCAAACATTTGTTCCATTTGCTAAACCGATTTCCACTTGTGGGCATGTTTTTAGCCGCTGCTGCTAACAAGTTAACATGGATAGGGACTGGCGCAAACCAAGCTCCCACTAGTAGCATTTTCAGTGAGAGAAGGTTTCTGTTACCTTCAGCTTGCTCCAAAACAGCCAAAACGAAAGCTAAGACCTTTGCAACGAATGGATTGGATTTGCAATACTGCTCATCGTTTAAGTTCACAAAAGGCGAGGCTGAACGTTCTTCGATTTGAACTTTGTTCACAGCTTCAAAGAGCGCAGAAGGTGGAATTGAAAGCTCTGAAAGCAATGATCCTATCACCCAAAGACCGTAGCTCAAACGTCCCAGTTTCTCTTCGAAAAGCTTGAGGATCTCAACCTCCTCAGCCGGGTAATCTTTCTTTCTTCTTCCTCTCAACAACACCATTGCGTCAGACGAAGGCAATACAGAGAGCTGCACTGTATCAAAGGTCATGACTTTAGGAAGTCTAGTAGTGATCAACACATGAGTACCTCCGGTGTTTCTTGGAATCAGATCATTCAGATCTTTCCCTTCCCACCAATCTTTTTCTATCTCAAGATTATCAATGACCAGAAGATAAGGCATGTCTCTGAAAAGCTCACGCTTTATCCTCTTAAACGCTTCAAACTCTTGTTCATCAAAGCTCCGTAGTCTACCTCTATCCTTCTCAGCATCCGCGCTCATATCAAGCCCCAAACTAAATGACAGATTCAACAGGTTCTGTCTGAAGTATCGAGCTTCCCCTCCGACCCACAACACCATCTTATACCTCTGAGAATACCGGTAAGCGAATTCAAGAGCCAACTCTGTCTTCCCAATCCCAGGAACTCCATTTACGCAAACAACACTTGTGCTACCTTTGCAGTTATTACTGTTTCTATATTTTTTAGTCTTCAACAGTCTTTTAAGCGAGTTTTTCCCACCGTTTGGATCACTCCAAGCCTCAGATCTTGGCTCTGAGCATTTTCCAAGCTCCAAGCTGATAAATTTCCCATTTCTAGTTGATACAACATCTGATTCCTCATCTGCAAGTCCTTCAGATTGTCCACTTGCTTCTCCTTTAGTGCTTGGTGTTGTAGACTCTAGATACTCTCCATTGCCAAAGAAAGCAATCTCCATTTCCGTCATCTCTTTCTCTCTGCCAAGAAAAGATCTATTTCTCGGAAAAGGAAGCTCATCGATCCTATCCACTGTCTCTTTATCAACCACACTCTTCCTCCCAAGCTTTCCCCTGAGAATGGTCGCGGTCTTTGCCACACAGCTTCTCCAGTTACTCTCATTAGCTTCGAGTTTAAACTCATGGGACTTAATCAACCCATCAATGGCTTCTTTACACTCTTTATCTATGGCATTACAGTTGAGAAGACCCATTATCTCAGAAGGTCCAGTTCCATAGAAAATTGGGATCAAGTTCTTCTTTTGAGCGAAGAACCTAACTTCCTCCAAGCTAAGATAGTTGAGCAAGCTCGAACAAGAGACAACCACAATCCCATAAGTAACGGAGCAGATAACTCTGTCAGCGATCTCATGACTCTGTGTGTCCGAATACTTAGCTCTGTCCGCAACGAAACAAGCGATACCCTGAAGCTCAAGCTCTGACTTTAACCATTTGCAGAATCTCACCAAGTTTGGGTTTTGTCCATGGAACCCTATGAAGACATCGGAGCTCCTGAGCTTGGTGTTAGTTGCAGGCGAAGAAACAGAGACTTTAGCTAAGGAAACCCTAGGAACAGGGAAAGAGAATGAGATCCTTGGAGGAGCAGGATCTGGAGTACAAGCTGATAACTTGAGCTTCCGATCTGATGGGTCATCGGAAAACTCATACTGGTCAGAAGGAGGAGTGTAGGAGCTGCTTGGTACATCTTCAGATTGTGAGCCTTTGTAAGAAACAGGCGGTGATGGCTTGTGAGTGGTGGTAATGGGTTGTGTGGCTCTTGGGGATATATAAGGAGATTGTAAAGCGGAAACAAAAGCAGAAGATGGTGGGGACACAAGAGAAGGTGAATTGAAAGGAGAGTTTTTGATACTTGGAGATGAATCCGAGGCATCATTTGTGTGGAGATCTTTACCTTTTTTACTTGAAGAGCTTGCTGGTGATGATGTTCTTATGGTTAATCCCACTAAGCTTGCTTCTTCTGGTTCTTCTTCTCCCCTCATTTTTGCTGTACCTTCTTCTTACTTCCTCACCAGACCCTAATCAAACCCAAAATGAAGCTCACAGCTCAAAAGGTTCCGTCTTTATCTCTCTAACTTGGTCTAAATCATTGTGGTCTTCACTGACAGATTATATTGAAGTGAGTGGGACTGTGAGGAGATGAGTCAGAACATGAATGCAACAGTTGATGTTGTTCAAGGAGATTGAGGTAAAATCTGAGAAACTGCATGTGATGTATCTAACTCTTCCATTTTGTGGGGTCCTCTTCTTCTCAACACTGTTGAAGACCAACTTGTTATTTCTTTTTTTTTATTACTCCTCTTAGCTCAGATTTGACCAAAACCAAGGCCAGTTTCAGTCTCTGCAACAATGGAGGTCATGGGTCAGAAGAAAAATCATTGCTTTACAATGAGCGTGGTCTTGTGTTCATCATCATCAACAAGATTGAATCTTCTCATTTGAATTAAAGTCAGAACCAAAAACGAATAGGAACGAAAAAAAAAGAGCAACATCTTAGTCAAATCATTAAAGATGATTTTCAAAGACTTACCCTTTGTTTGATCTTTTTCAGACACAAGGCAAAAGACGTGTCACTTCCCCTGCATATTTTGCATTACAAACCTCTTTTTCTCTCTCTCTGCTTCAATGTGTCTTTTTTCAGGAAGAGCAGATAGTGATAATGAAGAGGGAGAAGAATCTGGATTTGTGAGTTGGATCTGAAAGTGCTTATGGAGCTTAATTTATAAAATAGTGATTAAAGAAATGGTTAAGAGGAGCAGCCTGGAGAGGGTTAATGTCTAAACATGTACCAATGTATTTTATAATGATCACCCACTAATCAATAACCCTTTATAATTTACTCGATTTATAATCTTGGATTCTCCTCTATTCATTTGTTTTTAGCTCTCTCTCTGTCTCTCCCAACCTCCTCCTGCGGTTAGATTCTTTTCTCTCACTGATTTTCTTGAAATTAGACATTTTTTTAGTTTGCCAAGAAGAGCTGGTATTTAAGATTTAAAATCGACTCATTAGGGATAATAATCTAACATGGGTTACATGGAATTTATGAGAATTAAATACTCCCAATCAGATTTAAGACATTGAACTTTGAGCTTCAAAGAAAAGAGGTTGGATTGAAGTAAAGGAACCATTTTCAATTTCCTCAGTACTTTGGTTGTTTGTCGTTTAGTCCTTTGTATTTTATGGTGTATAGAAAACTCCAAGACATTGTAGTACATTACAATATTAATCAAAATATATAACACCATCATTGCTGTACTTAATGGAGTAGGAGAAAAAACCAAGACAAATTGTACGTTTTAGATTAATGTAAAACTTCAAGGGCATGCATACTTTTTTCTAAAAGCCGAAAAGATTACATAATCCGTTGGTGACAGGTAAATACGATTTGATCCGTAAAAATGCAACAATAATTGCTTTTCCCGCATCAGAATATTGTGTATCCTAAATATAAAAACGGTCTAATTTTGTAAGTGAATTAATTCGTTCGTCCACTGCAAACGAAAAAATAATAACTTGAACATAAAATAAGGTAGTTAGAAAACTAATATTTCACAGTTTACTAAAAAGGGGGCAAAACAGCTTAACATTATGTGACAAAAAAGTGAATAAATTATCAGGATTTATCATTTAGAGAAATTTTAATGTTGTCAAACCATGTTTTTTCAGTTCAAACAATATATTATTCGGTAATGGTCCACATTGTCATTCGTGTAGGTAGAATTTACTTTTCATAAGTTGATTGCTGTGTCAAAATTCTACTTTGATTGCACATTATCGTAAAACTTAGATTTTTTTTTGTTTTTGAGAAAGATAAAACTTAGATTTAAAGACTTTTTTTTTATATATATGCTTTTCATTTTCACAGTAACGTTCTAGTCCGTAATTTTGATTTTTGGGCAGGTAAAATGTATAAATTTTTATAGTAAGATCAAACTCCAAATAATTATCTACAAATATATTCTCTATTTTTTAAAATTAGTTTACATAATGTATATATGTGTAATGTATGTATATTATATATGTGTACACTTGACACAACATTTGAAATCTGATGCGCGATGGGAATTGGTCCAAGACCAGTGCACTTGTGACTTTTTATATACTATACTCCGTTTATTTACCCCACACATATTCACATTTATCTACAACCATAAAGACTATAAAAAAACTTTATAGAAAAACATATATTACCATCAAAGTCTTGGAGTATGTGACGTATGAACACAACAAGATTGTTTTTTTTTTTCAGGTAATAAAGGTTTTACTATCTACTTCTTGTTGAATTGGTTAGTAGGTTCTAATCTCCAAAAAATACTTTATAACTTTATATTTGAAATTTTTTTGCACTTCAAAAAATATTTCAAACCTTCAAATTTTGAAGAATTGAATAGTAATAATCTAAATATAGAGTATCACTATTCAATTCTTCAAATTTGAAGTATCATCTTTCTTTTTGCATTTTAATCCTTATAATTATCTATCTTTATAGATAATGTTATTAGTTATGTTTGTTTATCATTTTAATTCTATAATGATATATCTCATAATTATTTTACATATATCTTCATAATTATAATTTTAACAGATAAAATTAAAAAACAACTTGTATTTAAAATAAAATATATTAACACATAAAAATATAGCATAACATTACAATCTTTAAAAGAACACATAAATTTTTAACTCGTAATCTACAAATAAAAGGTAATCAACGAGAATACCCAGTTTCAACAATTTTTAACTCGTAATCTACAAATAAAAAATAAAAAAGCTTATCTATCACTTCGAAATGCATCAATTGACGAGAGTATTTCGGAAATAATTTTAGTGAATAATTTAATATTTTATTGTAATTTATGATTTTATTAATATATTTTATATTATTTATCATGTTTTATTAATTAATGTTGTTTGTGATTTTTCTGTGATGTATGTTTAAATGTTATTTATAAAATTTTGTGATTTTTAACTGATTATGTTGAATAGAAAAGATTATAATACAAATTAAAATTTTTTTTGAAGTTTATTATGAAGTATCACCATTGGAGAGAAACACCTCGTACTTTAAATTTGAAATATCTGATACTCCAAATATAAAGTATCTATTCTCTAAACGAGAGAACAGACGTCGAAGCGTTGATCTAACGCTGAAGGAAACTTCTCGTTGTTTTCTTATTTATAAACAACAACCAATGTATATACAGAAGCTGTAAACGTCACAACTGTAGAAGAAGTTGAGGAGACGAGGGGTAAAATAGTAAATTGCAGAGCATCGTATTTAATTTTTTAACGGCATATCACACACCGTCGAATTCTAGATCGGACCAGATAAGATCACGTCGAATCGAACGGTTGTAAAATGCCCGACTTGTTGGTGCAGTTGCCAGCGGTTTCGCCACGTGTCCCGACCAAGTCGCTTACACGTTCGCATTTTCTCTAACTAAAAAAAAACAAGAATTTTGATTGTAAGCGAAAACAGAAAGTTAACGTTTTTCCGCAGCGAAACGTTCAACATTTCAATCAGTTTCGGATGTATAGATCTGCGAATCGTTCATCAAATTAGGGTTTTTCCATCATCTTCTAGTTTCGTTTCGGTCTCTCTGTAAAGGAACCATCTTTGAGGTTTTGCGTCCCATTTTAGGTACGTCAGCTCGAAATTTCGGCTCAATTGGATTTGATTTTCCAATCATTGGCTCTCTTACGAAAACGGAAGAAAAAAGGATTGTGATCGGTTTCTATTGCATTTAATTTGGGAATTGAGTTAAATTTTGACGTATAGTATGATTTAATTTGTTTTTTTTTTTCTGGGTTTTTTTCCATTTTGGTTTATTGAATATTCCTCTGGTTCCTGCTGGAATGATGGTTGTTGCTGCTCTTGATATTTTGATCCGATGTTAATTTGGAGGATGAGATATTAGTATCGTCATGGATTTGGAGAGTGAGAGCTCTGCTCTCGAGTCTGTTGAAGATAATGGCTTGATTAATGAAGTTGAGACTCTTGGGGATAAACTGGTCTCTGCTTCTACAGCTGATAACGATAAACAGTCGAATCCACCGGTTGAGACTTCTCCTCCTATATCAAAGGGATTTGGTTTAAGAAAATGGAGAAGGAGGAAGGTAAGGAGAGATCTTGTTAAGGATAATACCTCTGTGAATATGGAGAACAGTAAAGTTATGAAGAGGTGTGTCAGGAGCTACAGATCCTCATGCTAAACAAATGCATTTTCTTCATTGAAGTGAACAGATAGTCTGCTCGTGCTCGTGATACGTGCTGATTTGCGAAAGCTGAGTCTAGTCATGGCCCTAGTCTTGCTTTTTCAGCTGGTATGGATTCGGATAACAGTGAGGACCGAAGTAGCAAGTCCTCGACTGCAGCCAGTGGTTCCAAGGTTAGGTACGAGAGGAAAACGGGTCATTCTTGGGGCAAACAGAGCGCAAAGTATAAGAGTGTGATTAGCTTGGGTGATAGTGGTCAACCAAGGAAGAGTAGTGTAGAGAAGAGTAAGAAAGTTAGAGGAGAAAGGATCAAAATCGAGAAGGAAAACTCTCATTCCAGTATGGAATCTGCTGACTCAAGAAGCTCCAACTTTGTGTTTATGCAGGGTGCTTCCTATAGTTTGAGTAGCAGAGAACAGGGAGGGAGAAGAATGATGGATTACAACGAAGAAAATAGTGATCATGAGGCACATACTTCCAACCATAAAGATAACGCTAGAGAAGAAGAAGAAACCGAAGATTATTCACAAGGAGACTCTGTGGAAGAATCCCAAATCAAGAACAATGGTTCCTCAGACAATCTGGATCCATTAACTGAGGCCTTCAACAGCTTCCACAGTTTGCAGGAAGCGTTAAAAAAAGGTAGCAACTTCATAATATATGGTGTTTTCATTTGGATTTTGATGGTTGCTGCATTGTAGTAGTCATTAATATTTATATCACTGGTTCCTTATAGTTCCTTGTAAATATTAACATGGTTGTTTAACTGAACTTCTGGTTCCGTTTTGTTTTTCAGAGCTTCAAAAATTTCAAGAGCTTGGGAAAGAATCTATGTCATCACTGCATGATGGAGCAGAAAGCAGAAGTTGCATACACGCGGGACGTGAACGAGCTGGTGAAGCAAGTTCTTCTCGCCGGTTTGGGTCTGAAAATATGGGAGAACCGGGATTAACTTCTCAAGATTCCGAGATACGAAACCTGGTGAACAATGTAGAGCACCTGGAGATCAAACTGAAAGAAACAAGGTCTATCCTCGAGGCTAAAGAATCTCAAATCCGTGAACTCAAATCCACAATAAGCCTTTCAGAGCCGCGTAATGGAGGAACAGAGATCGGGATCGAAGACATTTTCCAGCAAAAGATGGAGGCAGAGATTGAACATCTTGTATTCTCAAGCTCAGTGGAAAACTTAAAAGGACAGATCAAACTGATTGGAGAAGAGAAGACATTGGCTGAGAATGAAGCTCATAAGACGCTATCAAAGCTTGGAGAAGCAGAAACCAAAGCTGAGATTCTCAAGAATCAAGCTCAAGATTTACAAAACCAGTGTGTAGAGATCACAGAGGTCCAAGAAGTGAAGAGTTTCAAGAAGGGTATGTTTAAGACCATCTCATGTCTTCTTCTACAGTTAGGCTTGCTGTTTATGCTTTTTAATTTCCTGTTAATGCCAGAGTCCGAGAATGTTGTACCCACATGAGAATTTATTTTTCAAGGTACAGATATGTTTAGTTATGATTATTATTGTTATTATATTCTTGTTCACCATTGTTTCTTTTTCTTAATAATCCATATATTTACTACATATAGTGTAACATATTTGGCTTCAACAGACCAACTCTCTGCTTCTTCTTTGTTTTTCTGTGTGCTGCTATGGCATGACGTCGGTGTGAATGTTACGTATTGTTGTCTTTTTGTCAACTTTGCCATCATTTTCCATACACTCCTTTTAAAATAAGTCGAAGATAAGATATATAATAAACAGACAAGTGAAAAAGTTTGCACATTCACATTGATCTTTATCTTATGAGAAAAAATGGAATTGGGTACCATTCCATATGATTAACCTGGTTTAAGGAGCAATTTAGAGTGTTAGTCATTTGTGTCCGAGTGATTTTCGTCAACTTTTTGAGTAACCATAAAACTCTGAGCTTTAATTTCGTTGCACCGGAGACCAAATCAGCTTAAAAACAGTCACTTTATCATCGATTTTACTGTATTGGTCTAGAATAATTTTGCTGTCGTATAAAATTTAGTTGGATGCGACAAAGTAGAAACTGAATATACAAGCTCTTGACCAAATAACAATCTTAGCTCTTAAGAATAAGACAAATTCAATTTAATGGTAACATTATGTGGTGTTTCTGATGACACTAAAGAATTGGTCTTATGTCATTATCTGCAAGTGGAGACTTTGACATTTGACGATAAACAGCCATCTTAATGTTGGTTTATGCACATATATAGAAAATTAACAATGCCCACGTCTTGAAGAGTTTTAGACCAAACCAACAATCGAATAAACAATATACTTATGATTTAGACTCATAGGTGTCTTATCGATGATCATTGGATTTGTAAACTTCCAAATCCTTTTAAAACTTTGGATTTGATGAGATAGAGATTATATTTAAATATAGAGATTTAATTCTTCTTTCTTTCTTTCAATCTAGCTCAGCTGTTGATGTGTTTAAAAACTAGAATTTTGGTTGTCTATAGTTCGGTATTCCTATTAAAGGTAGCAAGTTCTACTATTGATGATCAATTCGTCACACACAACAACAAAATAAATCCGATTATCCAATATATGGAGTAACCATTTGTTTGAAAAGAAGAAAAAAAAAAGATAAGATGGTGAGATGAATAAGATAGTTTACTTTATGGAACTTTGGTCAATTTAAACCCATCATGCTTTATGTGAATCCAAAAGCACAATAAAGGAAGAAAGAAAAATCAAAGCTTGAGAGAAGCATACAAGATAGTATATATATCCCCTCTCATCAAATAAACAAAAGACCCCACCAAATTAGATTAAAAGCCAAACACCAAGAACCTCAAGAACCAAAAACCAAAAATATCTTTCTGTTACTCAGACTACAATGTCAACAACTCTTTTTACCATCATTACTCCCTAATTTTAGATATTTTTTTTTCTTTTTTCTTATTTTTTTGGGGGTTTTCAAATTAAAAATCTTACTTGCCTGCATATATACGTTTCTTAGACTCTTTCTTCTTCTTCTTATTCTTCGTTAGGTGGCAACTCATTCAAGTCAAACTCCAAAAACGTTCTCTTCAATTTCTTCACCTCTTGCACCACTGTCTCTGTTACTTGACTAGCATATGCTGCTGCTGGTGCGGTTGAAGCTGTTGTAGCTGCAATGGTTGCAGCCGCCTCACTAGAAACTGGTCCAGTCCAATGACATCTCTTGTGACCTCCAAGAGCTTGACCTGTTGGGAAGCTTTTATGACAAATGTTGCAAACGTGATCTCCATTGTTGCTACTGCTTAAAGATGTGTTTGATCCTTGAGCGCTAGCTAAACCGGTTATTATTGCTTCAGTTCCAAGCAATGAAGCTTCACCGTTTGCCCTAGCTTGATGATTCTCCAATATCTTGACCTTGTTGTGACTTGCTCTATGACCTCCTAAAGCTTGATAAGAAGTAAAAGACTTGTTGCAAGTCACACACACGTGCTTCTCACGTGCACCACCACCTTCCTCAGCTGCAGCAACAACCACCTCAAGCTGATGATGATCATGAGTTGATGATGATTCTTTATCCATCTCAGACAACCTTTTCTTCTTCTTCTTCCTCCTCTTCTTCATCATCATCTCTTCAACGGAATGTGAATCAGAAGTCTCTGTAACATCGAGATCAACAGCTTCTGCAGTAGTAGCTAAGATCAATAGATCCTTAGCATCAATATCCTTCATATCTTCTGATCTTGGATCCTTCAAATCTGATTCACCAACCTTGAAAACACTTCTCCTTGCTCTCTTCCCCCATCCTTTAATCGATTCTTTAAGGTCAACAACGTTTTCAGATTCCCAATGATTATCCCATAACTCCGAGTTCTCATCATCATCATCATCTTCATCTTTATCATTATCATCATAGTCATCATCATCATAATCCGAGCTTATAAACTCACCATGATCATGATCATCAATAGAGAGTGTAGAAGACGAAGAGTAACCAAGTGGATGAGGAGGAGGCAAAACTCCTTTCCATCCTCTGTCTGGATGAAACCTCATGTGTCCATATAAAGCCTTCATTGATGTAAACTTCTTATGACAAACACAACAATCAACTTCTAATTCATCTCTCTGATCAGATCTACCAACCACACCAGACTCCATCTTTGGTCTCACCATAGCCAATTTTCGAGCCTCGAGCACATGAATCCGTTTATGACCTCCTAAAGCTTTACCTGACTTAAACCTTTTACCACATTCACAACATATGTGCTTCTTCTCTTCTTCTTCTTCCACATCTCCTTCTTCGAGATCCATGCTCTTAGCTCCATCATCTTCTTCTTCTTCTTCCTCGAGACCGATGCTTTTTGCTTCTTCTTCTTCTTCTTCTTCTTTAACTTGATCTTCTTCTATGTCTTTTCCTTTTTCAGCTATGAAAGGTTGGAAGTTGGGAATTCTAACCTTAACAGATCCGAATCTGGGCCTCCCAAGTGAGAATCCACAGTTGGTTTTGTATCCACGTAAGTGTTCCATTGCTTTCGAAGCTTGAATCCACACAAAAACCAAGCTTAGATCGAAGCTGAGACAGATCTCACCAGCTGATAATTAAAAGTAGGGTTTTCTTCTTCTGTAGATACCCTAACTTAGTGAAGAAGACAATCTCTCACAGCTCTCAAACTAAACAAAATCTCAAAGATATGAAAATCGAAGAAAGATAAAAGAGAAATCGAAGGAGAAGCTGAAGAAGAAGTTGAAGAAGAAGAAGAGGCAATAGAGAGAAAATAAGAGGCTATGGCCATAAGAGTGAAGAAGAGTCTGTATTGTGCCTCACGTTTTTGGATGAATAGTCTCTATTTATTTTGTTGATATATAAGAAATAGCTTTTGTTATTTAAGTTTTTAATTAAATGTTATACTTTTTTTGTTAAAAAATTAAATGGTATAGTTGTGTATCGTATCTTCTTCCTTCTAGCACTTAGCCACTTACCAAACTATACAAGATATGACTTTAACCTACAGAAGGTCGTATTTGACTGTTTATACAAAACTCAATTGCTAAAGTATTTGACTAGTAAACACAGTTTTTATGGTAAATGTGTAAGCAAATACTATTATTTGATTTATGTTAATTTTACATCTTTTTATTTAATAGTAATTAGTATTACCATATTTTCTTTTGGGTATATTCAAAGGGTATATTGAGTTTCCTAGTTTGCCAAACGCGGGCGTGGTTTTTTGTGTACTTAAAGTTGAGTTCACGTTTTTTGGGTTTGGGACTAAACACGTCGAAATCGATCGTGCACTAGGGATTAGGGGAGAGTAATAATAGGTGATTAATCTCCATTTATTTTTTCGTGGGCATTGCAATTTATGGCAGTTAAATCAAGATTTTATCTGGATTTTCATTAATTTTTATTATATGAGATATCCCTTTGTATCAAAAGAAAATCTTTGATTGGGATTCCAAAGGTTTTTTTTTTTATCAAGATGGGACAAGAAAAAAGAAGTAAATTATTTTAATAATTATCTCTTTAAATCCAGTTTACGTCTTCAAAAATTACGGTTCTTAATATTTGTTTGGCCCCACGCGCTTCTGCAATCACGATCCTCTCAAATTCATACTTCCGGTTAGAGTTATACTATACATGCTTTATAATATTCATTTTCAATCCATCAATGAATTTAATTTTTTTTTTGTAACTAAGTTAACGTCTTCCCCTTTTTGTGAAATCAAATTACTTTTCTCTTTTTCGGTTTGTTTTTTTTGGCTTTTTTTGCATATTTTTTGTTTTTGTTGGTCAACAGATAAATTAAAACCCATTTTCATCAAAGACGCCATTGTTTTTCGTTCAACTTTGAAATATGTTTTGAGTCACTGTTTTTTTTTTCTTTTTCTTTTGGAAAGAGTGTTTTCAGTCATTTCAACTGCCACATATTAGTATAAGATCTAATAACAATATTTGTCCCTCCCTGAAGGTAATCTTATCTATTTTTACCTTTTGAAACATTTCCATTTTTATTCAATGCTTTATGAAAATAAAAAGTTGTATAAGAAACAACACATGTAAAATTTTTTGATACTGTTAGATACATTTAATTAATAATTATATTTTTTTGTGGATCATATTAATTAATAATTATTTGTTCATATAATATTAACAAAGAGAGACTTTTGGTATTTCTTAATTAGAATAACTTTTTTTTTTTGAACATTAGTTAGAATAACTTAGAAAGGTAAAGTATTTATCCAGTCTTACATTTATGCATATCTCATTCACCGCCTCAATCAACTCAATTAATATTTTACATAAAGGATAAATCCATAAGATAAATCAAAATTAATTTGTTCATGTAAACTTTTGCAAATCTTTTTGTACATAATTCATTCTCGTAGTTATTGCAATTTTTTTTTGAAACCAAAATACAGCACAAACTCCTGCGAAAAACAACGGTAGAGAATTTTGCGCAATGGACGAAAACTTAATGGAACAAGGCCGCGTGGAGGTAGATAGCCTTTGGGTTATCTAGTAAGTTCTTATATTCACTGGTAAGTAAATAGTAGTAATACTAACAATATATTACCTACATGTTGATAATTAATTAGTGGCCGACTTAGTGGAGGGCCACTCCTACGAGTCATTCAAGTTGTGAGAGATTTAAACTTCAAAAAAATCATAATAAAATGGAGGATCAGTGAGTTAATAGAAAAAAATCCTCTTTACAATCAATGCTTAACAACTTGTAGGAGATGTTAAGATCAACTTAGCACAGTTATTTAATTTATTTCAACTTATTTGGTATTATTTCCACACAAAATAAAGAAAAAAAACTGAAAAACAAAATGAATCTAAACAACCTAAATTTTCGAGAAGATCAATCACAGCCATAAGTAAAAATAAAGTAAAATACAAAAACCAACCAGCTACATTATACAAGTTTTTATATATCCTTCCATAATTAAGAGAATATTCTTCTAACGATATACAATCGATGCTCAATTAAGAGAATGTATCTAACTCTATGGCTTTTTGTATTTGTTTTATGGGATAAAATCTTCGAACTGGAAATCTAGAAGATCTTCGAAGGGATTGAGTTTCGACTTATGATCCCAAGGCAATTCCCAAGTCCGTGGAAAATGTACATTTTTAAAAACACAACAAAGCATATTACACAAAAGAACAGCTTCTGAATCGAACCGTAGTCTCTTTTTTTTTTGCCGGTATGATTATGAACCTAACCAAGACGGCAAATAACAGATTAATGTAAGTCTTCTTTTCTTTTATATAAATTTTATTCTTTTATCAAAGTAACGAATCGAGATAAGAGTAGTCTCTGGTTCGACCATACTCCAAGAGACTTCCATAAGTCCGGTCCCAAACACCGATGAAGAGAGATTCAGTATCTGGGCTAAACGAAATCCCAGAAATCTCTCCAAAGAAATCAATCTCTTGCTCCTTTTTGTAACCTGTTTTTGTATCATAGATATGGACAAAATCTGCTGGCTCGGCCATTGCAATGTACTGTCCGTCCGATGTGAACCTGATGGACCGGACCGCTCCAAGGTTACCTTTTAGTACAGCGACTGATTCCGACAGATTCCTTGTGTCCCAAATACGACAGGTCTTGTCTTGGTTTCCCGTGGCAAATGTTACACCGTTGGGATGCCAAGCCGATGCAAATGAATAATCCAAGTGACCTTTCAACGTCCCGACCGTCTGCAAACAAAATTCAAAACCATAAGGCTCCAACACCTAACCGGAGTAACATAGACTGTACCGGGACAAAGAATGTTAAGTGTACCTGTCCGTTGCTTGAGTCTACCAATAGACCATCTGGGTCGTCTCCCACCACTGCTACTAGTTTTCCATCAGGACTTAGGGAGCTATGCTGTTAAATTTTGCAAAGTAGAATTTTGTAAGATCGAGTGTTATTTATCCACAGGTGATTCAACAAAATGAGAAAGTGAGTGAGCTTACATTGACGGGCCAGAGATAACGGAAGAGTTGGACAAGCTGATATTTCTCCATATCAAAGTCTCTGACTCCACAGTCATTATTTGAGGCCATGAAATGAAGTGCGCCGCTAATAGGACCACGTAACTAGTTTCAGTTTCTGTTTGTCCTATCGTCTAAACTCAGAAGTCCAGAACCACCAAATTTATATGAAAGGCAAAGAGGTACCTCGAGTTTCTGTATATATCTACTGCATTGGTGATAGCATTTTCGGTGTAAGTTGTGCGTGAGCAGAAGCTCACACCAGGTCTATCAAGATGCTGTGTAGGAGAAACAAAAATGCACAAAATTAGAAAACATGAATAAGTGACTTCGTTGGAGTTTTAAATCAATGGAAAGAGAATTCAAAGCAGTTAGTGGAAACACCGCCATGTGCTATTATCCTTGAGATCCATTCAAAGCCTCTAAACTAACCTTGCAAATGAGCTCTCCCTGAAAACCACCAGCAACTAGCAGCCTTTCTTTTACTGCAAGAGTGCTAACTTGAGTTTCTGTAAATCCTTCCAGTAAACTCTCGGGATGTTTCTGAATAAAATGGAACATCGGCTTTAGATAAACCCAACAGAGACGAAAAGAAACCCAGAATTTCAATCTAATTAGATGTTTAGATAAGGCTTCAAAATCGAACCTCAGACGGAGCCACATGACCTTTAACATTCAGAATTTCATTCCTGCAACCTGTCAAAGAAGACCAGTGGCTGATAGAGTAGTTGGACAACAGGTACACATCGTGTTTTGATGTAGCCCAGACCAAATTCCTCAACTG
Organism: Eutrema salsugineum; assembly: GCF_000478725.1. Lineage (NCBI taxonomy): Eukaryota > Viridiplantae > Streptophyta > Magnoliopsida > Brassicales > Brassicaceae > Eutrema > Eutrema salsugineum. The sequence continues at coordinate 10,017,828 of NW_006256829.1, forward strand.
CAGTAAAGAATAGAAAATAATTTAGCCTGACTATGATCAGCGTTCCATGACACACTGGTTCCATCAGCAATACTAGCACAGGGGAGTTTACATTTGAATTCCACGAATCACACAATGAATAAACTTTTCAATAGAAACAGGGGTTTAAGTGTAATGGTGCACTTGACAAACCTGAAAATGAAGAATGGTTGATCTAACTGATCTAGAATTCCTCCTGAACGTGTAAAAAGAGCTGCCTTTCTCAGTCTTCGTGCAGTTCTGCTTCCAATATAGAGGTCTAGATTGAGAAAAGGACAACATAGGTATATCTCCTAATAGATAACCTTGAAGAAGCATGAAATGAAACTCACCTTCATAGATGCCTCGCCCGAGTTGGGTATATTTTCATAGTTTTTATACTGTTCTAGCCTAGTTTTCCTGTACTCTTTTCTAGTAACGCTAAGTCTATCCCACGGTATCCCCTGAATGTCCTTTCCATTCCGAGCTTGAGCAGCAGAAGTATCTGCAGCCTTGTTCTGAAAAATACGTAATTGAGTGTTCAGAATATATCCAAGACAATCAGAAGACGACTAAGAAAAAAATGAGAAACAGAGGAGAACAAACCAATTGGTCGAAATCTTCAACTTCGGAATCAGATGCATCGATATCCCTTCCATCAAACTCTGCATTCATATCATCCTCCAGATCATCCATGTCGTATTCATCAGCCATATATTCATCTTCAGGTTCATCACCATTGTAATCAGACATGGTGAGATCAATTTGGAACAGAGGTGAAAACTCTCAAATCACAGAGATGAAACAACTTCCATTAAACAAGGGAAACAGAACAAACCAAAGTCAGCCATATCGACCTCTAAACCAGGCAAATCCAGCTTCCAACCTGCAATAGTAATAAATACAATCTCTGAGACGAAGATCATGCCAGTTCATAATTTTTGAATATCAAATCCACGAAATCACGCAACAGAAAACCTTTCTAATTATATCGTCGATCATTTCTCAAAACGAATTATGATATGAAATTTCAAGCTCTATGAGCATAATAAGAAGTCTCCCTTGAGAAAATTTGGATTCCAAATTCTAAATTTACGCTTACCACAACTTCAAAGAAGGAGGGACAGATTCAGTTTTCACTTCTCCAGAAATCCGAATTATCCCGGAATTTCAATTCAATTGAAAATTCCAACGTAACAAGCACAAGCAGATAGAGCCGACACAAAAGATCAAAATATTTCGATATCATGCACTAAAATCCAAACTCAAAAACACGAAAAGATAGATATGGATTCAATTAGATCGTCATCAACCCAGAAAACCCTAATTTCGAAGAGAGGGGTCTCGTCTAGTCTCACCAGGAAGAAAATAATCGGAGGACTAAAAAAATGAGAAGAAAATCGGATACCCAATCTGAAAAACTGGTTGAAAATTGACGTGATTTAGGTAATCACCGGATCTGAGGATCGAATTTGTACACAGCGTCTCAAAAAAATCTATACTCCATATATAAAAAAAAAAGTTGGTTAATTATTTTGCATCATAGACATTATATCCACATCAGCAATTTAATATCCAATAACTAATCACCACGCATTCATCTAAATCATCGAAGTTAAACCAATATTAATTTGTTTTTTATGGTTTCATATAAATAAAGTTAACAATTCTCGGTAACATTCGTAGATTCTTCTAATTAATCCCTAAAACAAGGACTGAAATTCACGAACTTTTTTGCAGAATCATGAACTTTTTGCTGTACTTCTGCATGAACCAATATATGTATATAATTTAATTATGTAATTTCGAACAAAATAAAAAGAAAACTCGAGCACGTGGTCCTGATTTTTTTCCGCACTGTGGTCACAAATATCGTTATGATATGATTGACATTTGAGTCGGTGAGTGAGAGAGTCCACTTTCGTCTTAAAGTCCAAAAAAACTTCGCGCGTGGAGTAACAGAATCATTAGCGCGCGAGTGGACACGTGTCTATATCATGAACAGTCCACGTCGTTAAGTCTCATCCCAACTAAACGTCACACAACATTTAGCCTCTCCTCTCTCCAATTTTTTTGTTTCTTTTGTCAATCAAAGAAAAGAGAAAAACGCCGTGTGTTATCAAATCTTTTCCTGATTGATTCGTTTTCTCGGGAAAATTTCTAATTTTCCTGTCCTTTTGAGGAAAAAAAACGGCGCTTCAGGGGAAATTCGGCAATGATTCTGAGGAAAGTATGGGGATCGGTGTGGAGCCGATCGAATAGTGGTAAGGACTCGGCGAGCCAAAGGGCGATTCATGTTCCTGTGTCGTCTTCTTCGTCGTCTTCTCTTGGCGCGTTCGATCAGCTACCGATGGATATTTTAGTCCAGATACTGATGATGATGGAGCCGAGAGATGCTGTGAAATTGAGCTTAGCGTGCAAAGCATGGAAATGTTTGGCTGGTGGTAATCGTCTCTGGATATTCTATCTCCAGTGTTCGCAAGATTCATGGGACGCCATTTTCTTCGCCGAGACATGTTTGCGTTCTGGATATCCCCTCCGGTAAATTCTCGAAGCTAAAGTCTTCATTTTGATGGTGAATCACTGTAAAAGATTCAAGCTTTATCTGTTTTTTTTATTGCAGAATGGTTTCTAGTCAATCAGGGGAATTGTCGTTCATGCGTATTTATGGTCAGAGGGCACAAGTTCCTGGTTCTGTAATTATTGATGGTATGCTTTTGTTTTGTTCTTTTTGTTGTTGTTCCTATTGCATTTGTATTGTTTGTTTTGTCTTTCTTTTAATTGTTCTGTATTAATAAAAAAAAAAAAAATTGTTCTGTATTTAGGTGGTTCTGGATATTGCAAGTTTGGCTGGAGCAAGTATGCTTCACCTTCTGGTCGTTCTGCGACTTTTCTGGTGAGTTAGTTCTTTGTACGAGAATCGCTTCGGTGTTTTCTTATTACAAAAGATGATAAGCTTGCGCACTTCCTCTCTTGCACACAAGATAGTTCTTACTAGTTTGATCGCCAGGAATTTGGCAACATCGAGTCGCCAATATACGCTAGGCTTCAACAGTTCTTTGCAACCATTTTCACCAGGTCTTTTTTTTTTGCTTATTTTCATTTTGTTATAGTGACAGCTAAATGATGTTTGAGTTTCTTATGAGATAGTTTTGTTACAGGATGCAGGTAAAGCCCTCTATGCAGCCAATAGTGGTGTCACTACCTCTCTGCCATTTTGATGGTTGGCTACGGCTTTACTTGTTTATCTTCTCAGGGCTACATCTTGTTTGTTCTAGCTTAATTAAGGTTTTCTTAAATTTTGTTTTCAGATACTGAATCGGCCAAAGCATCAAGGCGGCAACTTAAGACTGCTATCCTTAATGTCTTGTTTGACATGAATGTTCCTGCAGTCTGTGCAGTGAATCAGGTGAGCCTTTATTCACGCGTAAAGTGTTTTTCTGGTGATTCAGAGAACTGTTTCTCTTAGATAGGTTCATACTCCATCTCTATAGCCACATTTTCCACAGTTAAAACACAAAAGAACTAATTGAATGTATTGGCGAGATATTGGTTTTTTAATTTTTCCAGAATTTGATATGTTAGCTCACCAATTAACTGGAGATAGTTTTATGCATTCCTTGCCAAATGATTGGTTTTGCCGTTTTGTTACTATTACAGTCATAAGCCAATCATGAATGATCCGTGCTATATTTTTTCAGGCTGTATTAGCTCTATATGCTGCACGACGGACATCTGGAATTGTTGTTAACATTGGTTTCCAAGTCATAACCATCCTTCCAAGTAAGCTATTTCTTTCTCTAGGATTCAACTCCTTTTGTGTTTTTTCAATGAGGAACATTTCAAATTGTTAAAAAAGGTCTTGTGTATATCCCTCTGATTCTCTCTGCACCATTCATTAGTGTCTTAGCAACTCACTTTTGCTGGGTGTTTTGCAGTTTTGCATGGCAAAGTGATGCGTCAGGTAGGTGTAGAAGTCATCGGTTTTGGAGCGTTAAAACTCACCGGCTTCCTTAAGGAGAAGATGCAAGAGAACAATATTACCTTCCAATCGCTCTACACTGTTCGTACTCTAAAAGAGGTATTACCAATTACTTATAGTTACTGAAATTTAACTTGTTCAAAGCGCTTTGTTACTGAGATATCCTTACAAGGCTCTGCATTAGTTCACTAAACGTTGAAGATAGAAGTAACTGACTATAGCTCTTTGTACTAAATCGAATTTACATGATGATTTTTTTGTTATGCGAACGTAGAACCTGTGTTATGTGGCTCTGGATTATAAAGCTGAACTTTCAAGAGACACACAAGCTTCAATGGAAGTCGCTGGTGAAGGATGGTTTACTCTGTCAAAGGAGCGTTTTCAAACTGGGGAGATATTATTCCAACCACGTCTTGCTGGAATGTAAGGCCTACCCTACTTATTACCATCAGTGATTAAGAAAAGATAAAACCTTGAGTCATACTAAGAGATGCAATCTGAATTAGTTCTGAAACTAAGAATGGTATCATCTGACCATACAGTATACTGCAGAAATTTGTTAGCAAGTTACCACTATTTTCATCTTGAATCCTAAATTTCCTTCTTAAAATTAGCATTGTGAAGTAATATTCTGTCATTGCGTTAACAGGCGTGCAATGAGTTTGCAGCAGGCAGTCGCGCTCTGTATGGACCACTGTGATGCAGCAGGACTTACAGGTGATGATAGCTGGTACAAGACTGTAGTTTTGGCTGGAGGAAGCGCTTGTTTGCCAGGACTTGCAGGTACAATAATATTTCCTCTTGTTTTTAAGTTTATGCCATGATCTACTCGGGAATAAGTAAAAATCAGTTCTTCTTGCATACTACTTGAAAGATCTTTGAAAGCCAATCTAAAAGCGTGCTTATGGGCTTTTTGCATGTTTTGTGAGCTGTATCCAGAGAGGCTAGAGAAAGAACTGCATGACTACCTTTCTCCATCTATATGCAATGGAGTCAGAGTAATCCCTCCTCCTTGTGGCGTGGACACAGCCTGGCATGGGGCAAAGCTTATCAGTAACGTAAGCTACTATCTGAAGCCTACCCTTGTATTCATATACACACAGGGCACATTTTGGTCAAATAATATTAAGCAGTGTGGGACTGGCACTAAAGATGAGATTTAACAATTTTTCCAATCTTGTGAGCCTTACTGAACTGCATTTTTTACTAATTGCTATGCGCAGTTAAGCACCTTTCCTGGTCCTTGGTGTATTACAAGGAAGCAGTTCCGTCGCAAGTCAAGACTAATGTGGTGAATCTCTCAGAGTTTTTACTTCTCCTACGTTATATATATATATAGAGAGAGAGAGGCATGTAACTGTTAGTTCTACGGTACTTTACATGTCTTTATATAAGTCCGTATGTATAGTGATAGTGTCCATTATTGATTGCACTCCAAAGCCTATAGAAAACAATAATTTGTGAAAACCATTGTGAACAAGAATAAGATGTTACCTTTACATCTACATACTGTGCTTAAAAGAGCCTATTCTTGGTGATTTTGTAATCAGTCCTTACTTCATTGGTCGATTTATAGATAAAGATACAATGATACACACAAAAGTCATACAAATAATCATTTAGTAAATTTTTGAAGCTCCTAAAATCAAAAGAATGAGACATTACAAGTAAAACAAATCGTGGATATACAGACACTCTCTTCCTCAGGTTGTTACAAGTACATCACGTACATTCTGCTTTCTCCCGCCTTAAAACAACTTAACAAACACCAACAAAGCTGCGGAAACGGTCAGCCAAAGACGAGAAGAAGAAGCAGTGGTGGCTGCGTTTGCGTTTGCGTCTGCTGCGGATTCGGGAGGCGTAGCGGGGCACTCGAGACCTTCTTTGCCTTCTTTACACTGGTTAGCGAACAGTCCAGGAGGGTATTTTCCATAGAGGTTGATGTAACTGAACATGGTGGTTGCACAATCGTTGCTAAGGTCGTTGAGCTCTTCGGTGTAAGGACAAGCAAAGTCCTTGAAGGCGGCACAGCATTCCTTTGGTGGGAATTTGGGACCTTTGCATTGGTTCTTTATGATTGTGTAGTTCATAAACTCAAAGTTCACGGGACATGCTGTTTCCATTACAAAAAAGATGAAGAGAAATCATGTCAAAACCCAACATTACTGTCTGAAAATCAGCTATATCCCGATGAAGCAAAACGGGCAAAGAATCGCTACAGACTCGCGAGTTGGCTATTCGTAAAACGGTTTTAGGCTAATGCCATGATCCAGAGGCAAAGAGTTTTGAAGAATCAATAACAACATTTGTAGAGGTTTGAAGATCATCATCAAGCAAGGTTATAAACAGGACCAAAAGTAAAGAGCTTTATAAACACAGAATACTGACAAGTGAGAAGATAGTAATTCCTGACTCAGATGTATAATCAAGAATCGAGAATCAAGATTGTAACTTTACATATTTGGTCAATGAACATGTAGTGAAATGCGTATGTTATATATCTATATATGGATGCATAGTGATGCGGGAATGGTAACTAGCTATATCTGGATCTGTATGCATTTATTTAAGCACATTGGGATACATAAATGGAACTCTCACTAAGATCTTCATACAAGAAAGAGACTTAATACTGGAATCAAATGAAATGATCAAAACAGTAAAAATTTCCGGAAACAGATATTCTTTATTTAGATTTAAAAGAAGTTGCCTTTTTTGGTCTGTAGTAGGTTTCGTCCAATAGCCAAAGTCTGAGATTCGAACACATCATCTGCAATTAACGGGAAAAAGACAAGAAAATCGGTGAGGCATCTAACGAATCGAATAATCTCATCGGGGAAGTTGAACATTCGAATAGATTTTATGTGGAAGAAAAGAAGAAGAAAGTGTACCTGAGATGAAACTAGAGGATGAGAAGGAAGAAAGTATTGTGAGTAGAAGAAAAAAGAAGAGAGTTCTAGAGAGGAAGTTGAGCTCCATGATTCTTTGGTTACAGAAGTGACGAAGAGATCTGACAAAACAAGACGACTTTGAAGAAGAAGAGCTATGGCGAACCACGAAGATAGAGAAAGAGACAGAGAATGAAAATTAAAATATACTAAATATAAATAATATAAGAGAGGTCGATGACATTATTTAACATTGGATTACAGCCTAGAAGAACGCGGAAACTTGCGACCCTGTCTGATTCTTTAACGCCACCTCCCAAAACGTTGACGTTTAATTGTCTTAATATCCTTGATGGTTATTCAGAATACTCATCAAATTTTCATGATTTATTATTCCACTATATATTGTAGAGACAATTTGCTCAAAAATTCTAAAATTGGTCAAAATTCGGAAACTAGGAAAAACAGTAAAAAAGGAGAAAATTTGAATTCGAATTGACGTGTAGTTACGAAAAAAACCCTCAAATCGAGTTTCTCGATTTTAGACCCTATAATAATTATTTAAATAAAGAGATATTGATGCAGATAATATATGCTGGATCTATAGGGGTGCTTAGGTCAGCTACTAGGTTTATGCGGACCACATAATTTTGGTGCTCACAAAGCTATATTAATAGAATGAACAAAAATTAGATCATGTCATTGGCGTTACTAGAAATGATAGAGTGAACAAAAATCTGCAAGTAAAAATGTTAGATGATATCACATTAGGTACTCTGCTAACAAATATAAAAAATAGTGAATGAAATCTTCGTTTTTAGAAATTAACAAATGTGATAACATGATCTAATTATTGTTATAGGTTACAAAACAAAATAACACATAACACTAGTTAAACCATTACCTTCTCTTCTTCATCGAGCTCGCGTTACTAGGAATGATAGAGTGATAATGGCATCGAGCTCATGTTACTAGGAATGATAGAGTGATAATGGCATACTCGGCGTTACTAGAAATGATAGAGTGAACAAAAACATACAAGTAATTTAAATGTTAGATGATATCACATTAGGTACTCTGCTAACTAAATATAAAAAACAGCAAACGAAATCTTCATTTTTAACAGTTAACAAATGCGATAACATGATCTAATTATTGTTATAGGTTACTAGGAATGATAGAGTGATAATGACACACTCGGCGTTACTAGGAATGATAGAGTGAACAAAAACCTGCAAGTAATTTAAATGTTAGATGATATTACATTAGGTACTCTGCTAACTAAATATAAAAACAGTGAACGAAATCTTCGTTTTTAGCAGTTAGAAAATGCGATAAAATGATCTAATTGTTGTTATAGATTACAAAACAAAATATCACATAACACTAGTTAAACCATAACTTTCTCTTCTTCATCGAGCTCACTTACATCGTCGTGTACATCAGACTCATCTTCACTGTCACTGTCAGAGTCCCTAGACGGAGTTTGAACAACTTCAGTCAGAGTTGGAATGGCCGCCATCATTACCAGCTGAATCGCATTAAAAAAAAAGCTTTTCACGGCGATTGTCTTCTGCGACAACTCCAACTCATCCTTGGATTTAATGTTAGAGACTAGCAAATCGAACCCAAAACTCCCAGAGAAAGAAGGCATCTCCATGGTCGCTAGCAGCCTCCCCAACTGGGAGTCCTTGAGCTGCTTTACTTCATCTTCATCAAAAGCATTAATAATGGTCTGAACTGATTTGGATTATTGGTAAGAATTTACCTTTTCTCCGATCGGTTTTTAACCGGCGGCAAACATCCTCTCTGGTAATTGAAGATTGGACATCGGCGTGAAATCTATAGAGGAATAGAGTAAGAAAATCAAATTTGGGTTTAACAACAAAAATGAAAATTCTAAAAAGGATAAACTTACAAGCACAACTGGCTACGGATTTCGGGGGGATCTGGACCTTTCAGAAGCAAATTGGAATATAATAGTTGAAGAGGAATAGGGGTAATCACGTTATATTAAAAAATATAAAGGACATAAATAGTGGATTTTTCCTATATGCCTAATTATGAACAGTCCTGTGGTCATATAGCACATTTACTTTATATTGTAAGTATGTCAAAACTATATATTTAGAAATTGAAACATAATTCATATATTTAGAATCCGATTTTTAACGGTTATGGTATTTTAGTTTGAGTATTCCACCATTTTACTATTAGTATGATGGATGAATTAGTGTACAGTAAAAGACTTGTGACTTTCTTTTTGGCTGCACACAGTGGATCTACGTTAAAAACCAAAAACAGACAATTAATATTCCCTAAAAAAATAAGTAGAGTTTCTATATTTATGCAAGGTTATGATTACGAATGTTGCTATAATTAGAATCAGATAGGCTCATATCTTTTCAAACAAACTTTTTTACGGAAACGCCTGTTTAGGCCGATGCCGAAGTCTGAATAACTCGGAGCCATGTGTTTTTATATCATCATCAATGCACCATTTCATTCGGAGCCAAGTTACTAACACAAATGTTTTTTTTTTTATTTCTAAAAGAAAAAGAAGGGTTTCACACATATTCGTTATACTAATATTAGTTCCACACACGGGAATTTACTGATGTTTACAAGGATGTGAGCAAAAAAAAATAAAAAGAACAGAAAAATCCCAAAAGGTCTGCGTATAGATTGTTGAGTTTTTTTTTGTTGGTATACTGCTGTTCACAAAAAAAAAAAATACCCTCAATTTCTGTAAATTAACAAGTCTCCGTTTTAAAGGTTTCGTTATGACCAAAATCCAAAAGCTTCAGATACAGCATCGCTTTCTTCGCTGCCAACATAGAAAATCAGTTGAAAAATCAAAATCGGGTTTTAACTCGATTAATTCAATTTCCTTTTATGATTATTATTTCACTACGTGAAGAAAAAAAAAACAATTCAAATTTAAGAACAGAGGAGTGAGTGGGTTTACTTCTTGGTAACCAAACTCGAGCTGTTCTGTGATCTGAAGCTGTTTTGTTAACGTTAAATGTAATACCTGAAACAAAACAAACACACACACACAAATAAAGAGATGAATTCACTAATACTATAATAATATTAGCATCAAGTCAAGATCGAGAATGTACGTACTGATTTGGTTTTGTCGAGATCGAGTTCTAGAGACTTGATCCTCTCAAGCGATTCCGTTAATAGCTTCTCGTTTTCTTCCGGGATTTTTACTGGCTTTTTACTAATCTCTGTCAATTCTTCCTCCAGCTTCTTAAGACGATCTAAACACTGTATAATCTGGTTATTCATCGATGAATCTGAAACATCGACACAGTTCTGTCTTTGCCAGTATCCAGGTAATAAGAAACTAAAGAGAGCAAATAGCTTCAGTGGGAAGGCTATTAGTATCTTCACCAAGTGAATGATGTTCTCGCCTTTGATTTTCTCTCTAAGAGCATCACTAAACCGTAGAATCTGACCACCTGAAATGTGACAGTGATCATAATAATGAGCTTTCTAGTAGCGGTTAGAATCTATATAAACAGGGCACGTAGAAATAGAAACCAAACCTTCTCTTCTGGATATATTTGCAGAAGAAGAGTTTCCAGTGTCCGTGTTAAGTAACTGGGCTTGAGACCATTCTCCTTGACCCGGTTCTGCAGATTCCACGGTGGTAATGAATTTATCACCGTCTGATGTACTAGCCTGCACAAAAGAGGCTTCGTCAAAAAACTAATTGAAATAATATGTTTTGAGAAACAAACAGGTCGAGAAGAAATTTCGGTTCTGATAAGCACCTTATGAGAGAGTGGAGGAACTAAACTGTACATTGAAGATCTTGACCGAGTGGAAGAGTAATGTTCTTCAGTATCTGGCTCTTCTTTTAAAGTTTTGATACATCTTTCCTGACAAGAATTTGAGTTACTAGAGAATTGTACCAAACATAAAAATAAAACCTCAGAAATTAACAGAGCTCACTTGAGGCGGATTCATGCTAGTAGCGGAATCATTCTCTCTAATATGAGGAGGCGCTCTTGTATTTTGCGGTACAGGGGTTACTTCCATGTGATGTACGAGCTGCAAAACGAGACACCGATAATATTAGCTCAAACTATCATATTCCCTCATCGGATTCCTGAATATTAACAAAAACAAAACGGAAACATGCCTCAACTATTTCAGGATCATTCCATGGCCCTTTGTTAGATCTTAAGCACCCTCCTTCATTAGGACATTTGCATAATCCTCCCAAAAATTCTGGAAGTTGACTGTGTGCAGAGTAAATAAAAGCAGTAATTAATAACGTTAGTATATGCCTTTAACAAAAAGTTGAATGAGGTTATCTCTGAAAAACAAAAACTTATGAGGTGAGCTACACCAAATTAACCTGGAATCAATTGCTTCAAGTAACTTTGACAAGGACTTTGGCTCCAAAACCTGCGTATTACACGTCATGAGTGGCTGCTGACAGTAAACAGTAGAATATATGCTTAAAATCAGAGCGATAATGGTTACTTGTATCTTTGCAATAGTCATCGGATCAAGGACCTTCTGGGCGGCAGGCCAAAGTAAATTCCTGAATCCAATCCCTGCATTGACAATGAACATTCGGTGCAAAGTCTGCAAGAGTCAGAGAAATATTACAAACTTTTAGAGCAACCGAAATATCCATGTCCACACGGCTCATTGGGTCCATGAAAAAAATCCCCTCTCCTTTTATGCTTGGAGTAGAGTAGTAACAGAGACTGTATTCTTCAAAAGAGTTAGTTACCTCAGGGTAATAATTGCAATCTACTTTAGCAATGGAGGCGAGGAGGTTCGCAGCTGTGGGAGAGAAGTTCTTCATACCCTGAGTCACCAGTAGAGCGATGTCATAAAATCAAGAAAAAACCGTGTGATCACTTTTTAAGAGCATCTACAGGAGTTTACCATACCAGTCCTTCAACATCTAGTATTGTGGTTGTTGTAGTGACTCGTCGCTTTGCTGCAATGGAACATGCAGGGAGCCTCTCTAGAAGGGCCCTCTCAAATTCTTGCACATGGTACTTCAAGTATCGCTCTATCGTTGTAACATCCATAAGCTTACCGGGATGAGCTTTTCCGAGCCTCTCGATATAGAGAGGTCTACCATCTTTATCAACTCCATGATACCCCTGAGGATAGTGCCGTATAACCTTGTCCAACTCTTTGAAATTAAAATCCTATTAGATCGAGTTGTGAACTGTTGTTAGACCCAAGAGCAATACACCAAAACATATTTTAACTTACTTTCTGTAACCACAGAGTGGTGAAGAAACAGCTGAAAAAACCATATCCCTTACCTGTATTATTCGATCTGTTCCAAACTCTTTCCTCCATTTGAGCATTTCTTCCCATGCTGTGACAGTTTTCTCGATGTTAAACTCCGTATTCTTCAAAAACCTTAGTAATCATAAGAGTACAGTTAACAGATTAGAGAACACAACAAAAGCATTAAGAAATTCTTCAGTTCTATGATAAGAAAAGGGTTTCTGAATCAAAAAGCTTTACTTTTACCTCAACAGCATATGATAATCATCATGCCTTGGAGGCAACAAATCTTTCTTGAGAAGTTCTTGACGCAATTCAAGAACTATCCTCTCCTCTTCCTCGTCTCTAACGTCTTCAATGAGAGGAATTTGGTAGTCGATTATCCGTTTGCCTTTACGCTTTAACGGGTGTGTAAGTTTACTCGAACAGCTAATCGCCTTCTTTCTCAGGCTCCCGATTCTACAACGCCAAGGCTCGTCCTCTGTGCACTCAGAATCTGATAATCTCTCTCTTGCACCCTCACAACCTGCAAATATATTCATGTTTTTATACAACAAAAAGGAAAAAATGATAGCCAAAGAAGCTAATTTTATTTTCACACTCATTCACTTACCTGACATATTCAGGATCAGTCAAAACGTCTCAATACTGATTCGTATTCCGCAGAAAACTTCAAAACAAAACAAGAGGCCTAATCTGCCACAGAATTGCCGCAAAGTATTCAACACACAAGTCGAAATCAAAACACTCGAGACTAAATTCCTCGAGAAAAAAAAAAAAGAAGAAGCAATGCAGATGAAGGTTACAAAACCTACAAAACCCTAACGAATCATTCAAGCAAGGTCGATTGCAAAAGTCGAGCAGGCGAGAGATTTTTTTAAAAATAGTAACAAAAGGTGTAACAGAGAACATAAGCGAAAAGGATAAACGACGGTTATACCTCTTACTATAATACAAAGAGATCCGTAGAGAGAAATCAGAAAAAAAGTTTCTATAATCAACAGTTTCTCCGATCTCGAGAGATTTGAGATTTTGGAAAAAAGAAAGAAAACAAAAAAAAAGGATTTCGTGCACTTTTATGTTTCTGTGTCTCTAAGAGGGTTTTCTTTTTTTTTTGTAAAGTATTTGGGGACTCTGTTTCTTTCTTCAATTCAACCATGAAAATGAAATGGTCGACATGTCTCATTCGCTCTATTTAACTCCTTCCACGCCATTTTTTTATAAATAAAATAAAACAATTAAATAAATAAGAATCCGACGTCGTTTTTTACGCAGATGAACCAACTCGACCTTGTTTTCTGGTTCAATTTGGTAATAATCGCCTTTGCACACGTTTTCTTCTACGGTTTTTATCATCGCGTGTACAGTGTGTATATGCTTATTTCGCATTAATTGTTTACCACCATGCGTTTCTTTAAATGTCAGACGCATCTTCTTTAATTGATACCAAAATTCGTCTTCATCTCCAAAGTGAAACAAACCAAACCAACTTAGATTTTAATTCGGTTTCTCGTAAAATATTGTAAGATAGAATAAAAGTATCATTGTATCTGTTGCATACCTTAGGTCACCGAACCCCACAAACATTTTTAATGGTGGCTTATTCATATTTTTTTTTCTCTGTCAGTTTGAATATATTATGTATCTTTGTCAGACACACGTACACCAGTGGAAAAGACAAATAAATAGCTAAATTCGTACACACTTTAATACCTATAATCATATTGAATTTTTCAGAGAAAACCGTACCTATTGAGTATTGATAAACAAAAAGTCTTATTCAGTTGTTTTACTCGAGACTTTTCTAATCTTAAAAAGACTTAATAAATACCATACAGAGACCTGTTAAGATCATCAAGATATATGTTGGTCCAATATAAATTTCTGTGTATAACAAATCTGCAAACTTGTGTATTCTTCAACACTAGCAAGAGAGTGACTCATAATAATAGCCAATCATTGGCCAAAAGCATTAGAAGATCTCAAATGTGTCAATAAGGCATAATAACGATCATGTACACACCCAACACACCACACACGGCTTAAGATATGAAACTAATAAAAAGTAAAAAAGTAACCAAGCAAGAGCCACGCTCAGGTTTTTCTTATTTTCTCCTATTCTTAGACAATGCGCATATGCAATGTACTGGTGCCGGGTATTACTGCCAATCCATCCATCATCCCATTGCATACTTCTGGGTCCAGGATCGGGCAGTGGTCTCGTACTTGCTGCGGTCTGTCTTGTACATGTGAGCTATTTCAGGAACCAGAGGATCATCAGGGTTTGGATCTGTCAGCAGTGAGCATATCGACAGAAGAACCTGTGGCAAATGCAGACCAACTTTTTAGCACTTTAGCTGATATGCCGAATAAAAAGAACATCACAAGTATCTTCAAGCAACTCGCTAATGAACAATATTTAAACATACAAAATGAAAATCCGGATATCATGTCATGAAGGCCTTGACCATTATAACATAAGGTAACTCCTGATAGAAGAGATAGCTATTCGAGAATTTAATTGCCTTCTACGATATCACGACATTTTAGACCAGGAACCCAACCAAATATCAGTTACATCTATATGATCAAGGCCTTTACTAGACCCAAGGGATTGGGATGTTTGTTCATAAAACAAGAGATTAGCTATATCAGATTACCAAAACCAGAGAGAATGGACAGAGACATGAACTCGAGAAAGTGTAATGGAGAACAGAGTGATAAGATAGAAGCAAGTATGGAAGGTGAAACAATTTAATCACCTTGGATATGGTAAGTGCAGGGCTCCACTGCTCTTTCAGAATGTCAAGACAGATACTCCCATTACTGTTGATATTCGGGTGATAAACCTTGGTGCGGAAAGAAACCTACATCATAAAACAATAATTGATGATTGCCATTTGTCACAGAAAAAATGCCTAATTGATTGACCACTCGCTCTAAGCACAAGGTGAATGATAAACTAATCCAATAAGCCCCACAAATACAGAACGTAAAATAGCAAAATCGTTACCTTTGGTGGCTTGAAGGGGTAATCCGGTGGGAAGTGAATGGAAACAAGAAATACACCTCCGGCGAATGGGCTATCTGTTGGACCCATAATTGTTGCTTGCCAGTGGAACATATCATCACCCACAGGACCTAATAATAGCATCACCAATTTATTTAAATCTAAACATCTCACACTGAAACTTTTCGAGGAAAGACCATTCATTATCCTAAACTGATAATGAATTTGCTAAATCAGCTCCAATTTTGAGAGAAGTTATATACAAACCCAAGTGTTAAAGTGGTGTGCTTTCATAGAGTATAAGATAAACGGTGAAAAACAACGATCATACTCACCGGCACTGCATGAGACTGGAGGATCCCTTTGCAGGTCCCTAAGCTCCTTGTTAATTCTTTTCGAAGCCATATCTACAATTGTCCTCGCTGCAGCTAGCTACAAACAATCAAAGTCTGATCAAGAAAAGAAATTTCCATAGTGATACATGTATAGTAGAAGCACGAGCACTACGCAACAGAGATTTAGATTACGGTTATCATTAAAAGAAGATTATTTATGCGAATAAGTTAACAAGAGGTATGGAACAACTAAAGAAAATAATATAAAAAGACACATGCAAGCTTGACAATCATCCGATGATACGAGACCAGAAGAAACCAATCAGGAAACTATACGGATAATGCATTCAGAATCCAAATTAAGATGTTATTAGATGATTCAAGCCCAGCAAAAAAGCCGATCAGAGAGGTTAATAAGTAAGATACTGTTTCCGATCACACAGAGGCAAATCATCGAACAATTCAGAAACTATACAGAAATTACACATCAGTAAAGCGTTACCGTACGAGAATATTCTAGAAACACGAGATAGAACAAATCGACGCAACAGATTTCGAAAGGAAACAAAACCGAGAGAGAGAAAAGGAGGGAAAGAAACAGAGATCAACGACGAAGATCGGGAATTGGGAAAGGAATAAACCCTTTGAAGAAGAGAAACGATGATCCAATCTAATTTTGACCTACCTTTCTTTTAGGGTTTTGAATTGATCTTCGGAAATCTCAAGGGGTTGTTTCGAAGATGAAGTTAAGCAGTCGATACGCTTTAAATAGATTCTCATCATTCGAGCGGTGAAGCTTTGCCACGTAGCGAGATGATTCCAAAACGGGCCCATTATAAGGCCCAATATTATACAAATGGAACCCATTGCCTTTTTGCATCTCTGCAAAATAGTAACTTAACAAATGCAAAATAGGAAAAACAAAAATTAACATTCCCTACATATGTATGTCTTTTGAGTTTTGACCAGAAGAAAAAAAAGAGAAGAAAATAGAATGACTTTTCGGTCAAGATTTTCTTTGAATGTCAATGAAACAACAAGCAGTTTTAACGTCACTAAATCATCAAATTCAAAATATTGCTGAACGGGGATAAACAAAGTTCATGATCACGTCCTTCACAACTCAGGCTTTGAGTGATGGTTATCTTCTGGAACAGAGTCAAATTATAGCAAGTAAGGAATGGTACGTTATGACTCACTTGATCACGAGGACAACGTGTTTTGTACTAAAATTACGAAACTGCCCTCGACAACTTATATTTATCTTACTTCGGAATCTGGTTTAGCTGGTTTTCATTGAAAGTGAGAGAGATCCATCATTACAAAATCTCATTTTATTGGTTAATCGGCGATTACATAAGACCCGGATGGAACAAATCAATACAAGCCTTTCTTAGCTCCCAATAATCCATCTTCCGCTCTTGACTTTTGAGTTTGAATAAGCATGTTTGGTCATCTGTGAAAGAAGCTGCCTTGCATTACAAGAAACCGGGGTTTTGTGGGGATTTCGATTAACAAGTACCTGTATCTACGTTCTAATTACTCAGTTCTCTCATTCTTTGCATTGCGACTATGTATTGATCTCTAAACCCAAACGGTTCATTCATAATAACCAAACCGAATGATTTATTGATAGTTCAACCGATTGATCTAGATAAAAACTGTTTGGCGACTAATTAACCAACTAAGGGGTGCTATTCAATCATGAATTTAAAATGAATTTTCTATGATTTATAATCTTCTAAATTTAAAAATTGATATCAGTTTGATGGATTTATTTGTTTAGATTCTAAAATCTCTGCAATATACACTGGATTTTGATTCTAATAATTTACTCATAAAACTCTATTAAAATTGATTTGAAATGATTTAATGTACAAAGATTTTAAAAATTATTTAGTTTTGAATAACACTGGATTAGAAAGATTTGAAATCTTTATTGAATAACACCAAACTTTAAAACCTCTTAAATATGATTTACAATCAAAAGAACCAATAACACTTGATTTTAAAACATTATTTAGAATTATTAGTTGAATAATAGTAAATTGTGGTTGGATTTAAATTCTATTAAAGACCATGATTGAATAACACCTCCTAAATCGACTAGCCTGTCAATTTTAAAATTAAAGTTGATTTCAGTAATGAAAAGGTGAAAAATACTCGAGAACAGAATATTATAACGAAACAGACTTTACTTTGACGTTTATGTATCCCAAAACATATTATCATTACCAGACAGATACCAATACCAATCATGATTTTATGTTTATTTTTTACACTTAACAATACGAAGCTTATAAAATTCCCTTGGGAATCGAAATCCAACTTTGACCTTCCTAAAGAGAAAAAAATAAAATAAAATAAAGTAAACAAGCCCAACCCAAAGTCTCGGAGAGAGACAGAGAATCATCATGCCTTGTATTTCCTTGAAATGTTTGTCATCTGGTCTCTCCCCGGGACAATGATAAATAGACAAACACATTCATAATCATATATACAACACTTGTATTCCAGGGACAAGAGAACAGTACCGTGTACTCAAGAGTGATATGGCCTTTTTGTGTCGAATTGGATCGGTTTCATATTCTTTTAAGATGTGCGAGACCACGGCATTTGGTTTTTTTCACCCTTCTCTTGTTTTGGCTCTCTTCATGCCGAGGCTATTGTAAGGAGAAACAGAACCAGACATTGGAGATCCTTCTTCACGAAGAGTTCCATTGAGCAATGCCAGCTCGCGCAGCTGCTGTTTCTTGTAGAAATCATGAGTTTCCTCCTTAAAACAGAAACCGAATAGTGTTATAACTTTATAAACCATACTATTATTAGCCGGTTTAAAAACCAAATGGAGAGGGAGCTAAAACAAACCATAGGAGTGAGAAGATCGTCGAGTATTTCGCGAGCTTGCATGAGACGTGCATCGACTATCTCAATCGGTAATTCTGCTTCGACTAAGATATGAAGTGGCTCGTTTAAGTGCTCGAATCCAGGTTTTCCTCTCATCATTTCCTCCTACAAGAAGAAAAAAATATTAAGGCTTTGAACAAGCATTTGAATATGGATACAAATGAAGTCGTAAAGGAATAGTAATAAATACCTTCATTGGATCTTTTATACTGCCTCTTCCTCTTATAAGAACACGGCAATCAGTACTTGCTTCAACTCTCTTCAGGGAGTTTCCTCTAGGGCCCAAGAGGCGACCAACAAAATTGTACTGTCATATCAAAAACTTAAAGAGTTATATTCCGACCAGATAGTATACATGTAAACACATTCTCAGTGTAGAAATGAGAGTTCATACATTTGGGTAATTGTCGACTGGAATATCGACCCTAATTGTTCGCTTGGCGATCAGACCAGAGGGACTACCAGGTGAGTTAAGCCAATTTGGTCCCGGAGAAGATGGAACAGATCTCTACAAAAGATCAACCAACACAATCAAATGCCATATTAACCTTAGAGCATAAGGACCTGTAAATCAACATACAGTAGCAACATCAATAGGAAACAATATCGGAACTTCCTTTCCATGGAAATGAGCACTCTATCGAGGCGTTTCAACCTGTAACTGCTATATCCTAATAATATGCATACAGTGTTATATGAGCATGTTATAGCAAATCACAGCATCATTTCAATCCTGCTCGCCAGGGTAGTGGATATCTAGTTAGAGTTGATATAATTAAGACAAGATCCTGTACAAACACTACAGGTATTAGTGTTAGCCAGAGCTAAACTAGGACTAAAAGTAGTCAAATATGTTGTTATGTCAGCACAACTAAGTCAATAAAACTTTTATTGCAGTAATATGAATTAGAGTTATGTTAATGGTTAGTAGTCATACTTCTGATGGAAACTGTGAGGCCCATCCGCTCAGGTCAGCTCTTGCATTCTGATATATCCCTCCCGAAGACAGAGGGCTAGGGTGGTCTAGCCCGCTCTGACTTAAAACTGTGGCATTCTCCAATAGTGTGGTTACACGCAAAATCTCTGTTCCAAAAATGTCAATTTCCAAGAGAGTAAGACGCACCAGTTAGAATTAGTCAACAAAAATCAGTTAGCAGGACACCAATGAATGGAGAGAGAGACATCACAGTTAATTGAGTTAGCAAAGAATAGTATATTTTTCCCTCACTCTAGTTGTATAGAATGACAGAAGTCAGTATATATTTTTCAAATAATTAGCACTGTCATTTTGTGTTCTAGTTCTAACTTGAAGTACTTTTGAAAGGAAGGAAGACATATAGTCTCTCTGTATTAGTAAGATTTGTTATATAGTTTCCAGCTGCTAGCGAGACGGTCTCTTATAGGAGCATGGATTAAGTATCTATGAGAGCTTCATAGTTCTGAAGTAAAGAATGACATATTCAAATACATGTAATAAACAAGACAAAACAGCAATGCTCACCCTGGTTTAGTAGCCGACATGCATGTGGAAGAACGGGCAAGAATGGTGTAAGATTATGACGCTCTGCAAGTAACTCTGAAAGATACCTGCCATTGCAATAGTACCCAAATTAAAGACGCATCAAACTTATGAGAAGATCCACTCAAAAAGCTCATCATGGTCAAGAAACCAATCCAAATTTTCAAATCTGTGCAGCTAGATTCAAAGTCCCATTCTTTTAGTGAAGTGGATCTAGTCAAATGTGAAGTTAACAGTTTCATCAGTCAAGAACACAAACCAACAATAACAGAAGGAATAACCAATGATCTATAAATCCACCATAACACTACAAAACTGATGCTTAAAAGACACACACACACACTAAAAAAAAGTGAACTGGATTGAGACAAATCTGAAGCAGAATGAGCTTAAAATGAAGCAGAATTTAGCTCCCAAATGTTGAGATTCAATCAAAAGAATCAGGATAGAAACATAGGTAAACAAGCAGAAGAGAAATAAAACACAGAGAACCCAGATCAAGTAAATTTTCAGATTTGCGATGAACAATTGAGATCTAAGTATTAAAAAAAAAAGATTAACATACGCCATAAGATGAATCAGCCACAATAAAATTCACAAAATAAAAGGAAACAAACAAACAAAAAAAAGAAGAAGAAGATGAAAACTGAGATTCAATTACTTCTCCTGCTCAACGAAGACGGAAGACTGTGATCGAAGAACACCGGAGAAGTTAGGCGACTGAGGAGCAGAAGGAGGAACCGAAAGAGACGACGAATACGTCATAAACCTTCCTCCGCCGCCGCCACCAACTCCACCACCACCACCTCCTCCTCCACCACCACCTCCAAGCGAAGTCATCATCATCATCTCGACGGAAAGTTCAAGAAGAATTAGAGAAGAGCCACCGGAGATCGGAAGATGAAGCGGCGGAGTAAAGAACAGAAGCTGTTGTCTCTAACGTCGGTGGATTTTAGGGGTCCATTTTATAGAGAAGACTGATGTTGTGTAGGTTCTGTAGAAATGATTAGCTGTTTTTTAACTTACGCAATTTTTACCGCTCTTGTTGGTTTCTTTGAGAAGCCTCTTAATCATCTAGAAGGGCCGGTTTACTGAAATTCGATTCGGTGGAGCTATACCGGAACAACGAAACGCTGCGTTTAGGAAAGCGAAGCTCTGTACATTTCAGTGAGCCGCGAAAGGTTGAAGAAGGAAAGTGGAAGAAGAGTTGAAACAAAGAAAAAAAAAATGGAAGAGACGATTCCTTTCAAGAGTTTACATAGCAGGGAATATCAAGGTCACAAGAAAAAGGTTTTTATTTTTTCGATCCTCATCTGATTTTTTCTGTTTTTTAAAGAACTTGCGAAACCCTAGCTTCTTTGCTTAATCTGGGGGAGTTTTTGATTGTAAGGTACACTCGGTGGCTTGGAATTCTAATGGGACAAAGCTTGCTTCGGGCTCGGTTGATCAAACGGCTCGTATTTGGAACATCGAACCTCACGGTCATGTAATTTCTTTACCTTTGAGCTTGAAATGTTTGTGTGTTAGTGATTTTACATATGCACAAGTGCTGAATTGTATAAATTAATGGTAGTTTTGATTCAAATGAGACTTCATTTGATTCAGTATTTCCTTTTGGAGTTTGCTATTAGTGGAGTTTTTGGATGCAGATTGTGTTTCAAATCGATTATTATCTTCGTCATTGACACTACGAGTTATGTACTCTTTGTAATTTGATGATTTATGGGTGTGTGGATACAGAGTAAGGTCAAGGATCTTGAACTAAAAGGCCATACTGACAGTGTGGATCAGCTATGTTGGGACCCAAAACATTCAGATCTGCTTGCTACTGCTTCTGGTGATAAGAGCGTTCGTCTCTGGGATGCTCGCAGTAAGTTATATTGCTTTGTCTATGGAAATTTAAAATGTAAAAGGCTTGAGATTTCTTGGTTTAGAAATCTGTGGTTTTACTAATGGATGAGCTTTGTGTCATTTACAAATGTTTCTCGCAGTCTTGGCTTTTGCTCTTGAGTTATTTCGTGGAAACTTATTGATTGATGAGAATATGATTAGTTATAAGTTTCTAAGAATGATAAACTAGTTATTTAGCCAGATTCCATAATAGAGAAATTTTAACAGGTTTTCGTTTATGTAGCTACTATTGTGTGTGTTTTAGTATCAATATAAATTTGCTGAGAAATGTCTTCTTCGAGTTACACAGGTGGGAAATGCACACAGCAGGCAGAACTTAGTGGGGAGAACATAAACATCGCCTACAGACCTGACGGGACACATATAGCTGTTGGTAATAGGGTATTGTCTCGAGCCCCATGTCCATACACTTGCATTGTTCCTTACTAGAGTGTTTTATGCATTGCTTGATGGATTCCTTTATCTGTGGTTGTTCTTTCTCTTACTGGCCAATATAGGATGATCACCTTACCATTCTGGATGTCCGCAAGTTTAATAAACCTATATTCATGCACGAATTCCAATATGAGGTAACGAAAGCTCAGAGTCATGTTAATCTTAATTAGTGGCTTTCTTTTTGGTCTGTTCTATTTTAAGCTCCTGCGGTTATATTTCACCTACCTTCCTTCTTCATGTAAAAATCAGCTGGGTTGTAATAGTTAGTTCATGCTTTGGAATATGTACCACAGCGGAGAAAATAATTTTATGGCGCTGTATGGAATGGTTCCTTAGCTTTGGTTTTCTTGTAATAGGTAAATGAGATTGCTTGGAACATGTCGGGAGATCTTTTCTTCCTGACCACTGGACTTGGTGAGGACTTATATTCTGTTCTTTCTTCCTGCACACAATTCCCTAGCTTAGTTTTATATGTTCTTGAACTTGATACAATGATCTTATTGGAATGTTACTTTCGTATGTTCTTTTGTTCAGGCACTGTTGAAGTTCTTTCGTATCCAGATCGTCTCCCACGTGACACTCTTACAGCCCACACAGCCGGGTGCTATTGCATTGCAATTGATCCTAAAAGAAGGTAAGAAATGTTTGCATTCTCTGTCTTAACCACCTGAGCCACAAATTATTGAAAATTTTCCGGTTACATCCGATTCCTCTCTCCTTTACCTTAACAGATACTTTGCTGTTGGGAGTGCGGATTCCTTAGTCAGCCTTTGGGATATCTCAGACATGCTTTGTTTGAGAACATTTACCAAACTTGAGTGAGTCTCAGCCTTCAAGAGTGTGAATTCTTAGTCAGGCTGATATTTCAGATTAAAAAGTTTAGTTTCTGTCTCATGTTAGTAAATTATTATTATTTCTTACAGGTCACCCGTCAGGACAATAAGCTTCAACCATACAGGAGAATACATTGCATCAGCCAGTGAGGATTTATTTATAGATATTGTAAGTTTACTTTTCAGACTTAAAACACTGTTAGTTATATAGTTTCCTCGATGTGAGATTAGTGTCTCATATCTGACCATTAAACAGTCTAATGTCCAAACGGGGAGGACGGTGCATCAGATTCCATGTCGGGCTGCCATGAACAGCGTTGAGTGGAATCCCAAATACAATTTACTTGCATATGCAGGTGATGACAAGAATAAGTATACTGATGAAGGTACTGCTTGCATAGTGATACTTCATTGTTAGCAGCAACGCAAACTTCTTAATATTGGCTGCAGAAAATGAACAAACTCTCTGGATCTCTTTTGCAGGTGTTTTCCGGGTATTTGGTTTTGATAGCTCGTAGGAACAGCACACCGCATCTGGAAACATGATAAGCAACTCTGCTCGACTCTTGGTGAAATCGGAAAAAGTTTATGTGCCTTGTGTGCTACTAAATATGTATTAACAGTATCACAAGTTCGATTCTTACAGTAGTAATATTACATGGAAAGTTTTAAATTCTGATTTTATATGAATCTGGCATTTTATTTGATGCTAAAGTGGTTACTGCTACACAAGCTGTGGCTCTTTATTACAAAAGAAAAAAAAATGAAACTTTATGATCAAGATCAGAATTTGATTCCGAGTTACATATCTATATCTAGCGTCAGACATATGATCTCTGCTATGTGTGAGCGTATTGCTGTTAAAAGTAACAGGCTGTTCTTCAGTCTGGGAGATTGGACAGCAACTCTCTCAAGCTTTTTGCTAAGATCGGACCAAAAGCTTCATCCCCACAGCGGAGGTTGAAGAAAGAATGCACAATCCTGAGAAATGTATAAACACATTTATCACTGAGAGAGTCCGGATTTGGATAAGTAACGAACAAGTGCAGACTATTTGCTTACCCGAAAACAACAATGAATAGTGAGAGTTGTTCTGATCTATCAAAATCCGCAGAGGATGAACTTTGAGACCGGGAAGAACAACCCTGCAAAGCAAAGAAGAACAATGGTGATCAAATACTGAGAGAACCAAGTAACAGGTTTCCACTTGAACTCAACGCTTGAGCTCTTCATCCTTTTCCCGCTCATTGGCTCCTTTGACAGATCAAAGCTCGACCCTTTCATCCTCAGCTCCAAAACACACCGTGTAAGCGTTCTGTTATCGTTCCTCTCCCTGTGAACTCCTCTGTAAACTTTCCAGAACAGAAACAGCTTAGTCTGAACCAGAAACACAAGAACCAGTGAAGTGGCTAATGACACTGCAGAAGGTATCCACCATTTCTTGCAGACCGCATTGCTTTTCGTCACGTCTTCATCATCAGAGCAAGAAGACGAGTAGACAATTGTGAAGAAGAAACCGTGGAAGATGAGGAAGAAACAGCAGAGCTGAAAGATCTCTCTTTTGATTGACTCGAGTCTAGATTCTTTTAGGAGGACACGGCGACAGAACAGATCTTCCTCTCTCTGCCATAGCTTCAAAAGCAACAAATGTCCTGGAGACTCTGAGATTTCAGACAAGGGATGCTGCTGAATCACCCTGAGTATTCCCGTTCCTGGATTCGAGACTGTAACCAACTGTTGTTCTTGTTGCTTCTCTTTATGCTCTTCGTCTACTGGAATTTCCACTATATGAGAATCTTTAGTTCCCGCCATAGCAAAAATGATATAAAAGATTGGTACTTTATGAAGAAACAGAGACCCAGAAATGGAAAGTAACGAGAGTTTATGAAGAAATAGAGATCGAAAATGGAATCTAAGAATAGTAAGAAGATAGAGAATTGCAGAGGAAAAGACTGAGTTCGTTTTTTTTTTTTGGGTAAGATCGAAACTAAGATTTCAGGTATTTAAAATTGTTGTTCTTTAACGGCTATATGTACAACGGTCTTATTTTTATGTTCCTTTACGTTTCGCTGTTACTGTTCCGATTCTTGTACGCGACTTTTTCTCACTGTAACGGCTATATAGACTATTTTCTTTTCCAACAGCGTACATTTGGGCTTATAATGGGCTGTATTATTTGCAATGTGATTTTTAGTTTAAATTGGCCCAAAATTGATCATCATTCTAGCTTGGCTGGATGATTCCATTGAGATTCTTTGTTCCACCAAAACTTATAAAAACGTGAATATTTTTTTATAGCAATACGTAAGAGTTTTTTTATTTTACATTAGATAAATATGTAAAGGTTTGCATATTTTTCATAAAGACTTAATCTTTTATTAGAAAAGATAATATAAATTGCAATTGCAAACAATAATGTTTGTTTATGTATTTTTCTAGTCACCCATTTTTTATTGTTTAATTTGATAATTGAATAACTATATTTTATTATTCTAATAGTGTTTTTTTGTTTTATTGAAATTCTTTGTTTATTTTATTACAATTATTTGTGGAAGCTATTCTTTTATGTAGTCAAAAATTAAAACAGCAATGTCATATTTTGGAATGACGTCTTTGAGATTTGGTGGACTTTCTACGCATGCACAAGCCAACATCAATAGTTTGTCTTGTCTGAGATGAATATTTGAAATTAATAAAAATTCATTATTTACAATTCTTCATTATTAAATAATGCTTTAGAAAAGCAAAACTTATTGATCTCTTAAAAACAGAAAAACACCTAATTAATCATAACCAAATGTTTAACTACCAATGTGATCCAAAGTGAAAACCCAACAAGAAATCTAAGAAGAAGAAAAAAAAAAACTTTGAACCAAATATAAATCAAACCATATGATTGACGAGATCATCAGCTTGTAAATCCCACAAGACATTATCCACATTAAATACATGATGTTGATGTTGTTGTTGATGATGATGATGGCTCCTCATCACCATCATACCATCTCCTCTTCCTCCTTCAGATACAATCTCCTCTTGATCCATCACTTCTCCTTTCAACTTCCTCCTCTCCTCCTCCTCCTCCGCTGCGGCGGTTTCAGCCACTGCCGTACGTATTCCACCGTGACCCCTCCACGCCGCAACCGCAGGAGACGCAGATCCATCATTCCTTTCATCATTTCCAAACGACGACGAAGAAGAACCATAAGAGAATCCATGACCCATGTCCCATAGCTTCATTATCCCATTATTCCCATTCTCCAAACCATCCATTTTCATCTTACCAGCTTCGTTATCAACAATTTGGTTGAAGTTGTTAGGGTTAGGGTTTGAGAAGTTGATTTGGTTTAGGTCAACGCGTTTCTTGGTGAGCAAGTGAAGCATCTCGTCCTTGAAACAACCGAGGGCAGCTTCGGCTAGGTGAGAGACCTGAGGAGGGTTAAGTGTAGTGGTGATCTCTGCCATTAGATGAGAGAAAGGCTTGTGAGTCACCGGATCTATTCCCATTCCTGACAACTTCTTCTTCAGCTTCGTGTTCCAATAGTTTTTTACATCGTTGTCTGTTCGACCAGGGAGCTGCGCCGCAATCAACGACCACCTGAATGATATAAGTGAAAAGAAATATATAAAAACAAACAAAAATTGTGTCTTATATTCAATTTTTTTTCCTATAAACTTGTTAACTAGTTTGTTCATATAAAAAGAATCCTAGACAGCAATCTTTCAAAACTTATGAAAACAGTTCCCGCTATTCGTGAGTTAAATTCGCGTAAAGCAATGAATAACTCATTAAAAAAACCTGTCAAAAGATACTGTATATAGTTATGTCTTATTTAGTTTCTTGTTTCCCAAGAAATTTTGTTGACAAGTTCATATATAGAATTTATCAACAGCAACAAAAAAAATCAAAATCACATAACAAAAAAGGGAAACAAACCCGCCATTGTTTGAGTCCATCTTTACTTTTAATTATACACCCTAAATAAATAATTTCAAGAAAATCGAACGTATGATAAACCCTAATGAGATCTGGTGTATATATACATAAAGAAAGTCATCATACCGGTTACCAAGAACAGAGTGAAACTTGACAATGATATGTTCTTCAGCCTCAGTAAACTGTCCATGTTTTAGGTCAGGACGCAAATAGTTCGTCCATCTTAGCCTACAACTTTTCCCACATCTCTGCAATCCTATAAACAAGTTTTCACCGGTCCATTAAATTCATTACAAAAACATATTTACCTTTAACAAACAAAGATTACTTTTTAAAAGCTTATCTTGACATGGAACAATAGAGCGATATGGATGCTCAATTATAGGACTGTATTACTTGATTAAAGAAAGCATTTTTAAAGAGAAAAAAAAGTTGGGAAAAAATGAATTACCAGCGTTTTTTGGGATGAGACGCCAATTGCGAGTACCATGTTGAGCTATGTAAGAAGCCAATTTGTTATCTTCTTCAGGAGTCCATTGTCCTCTCTTCACATTCTCCTTTTCACAACATGGAATCCGACCCATTCTTTTTCTTTCTAGTTTTTTTTATCTCTTGCTTGATCAAATTTCTCTTTTAGTTAATTTACACACGAGAAAATAAATAAAAAAATGGTTAAGAGAAATGAAAAACAAAAGACAAATCAAAGATTGCTTAAAAGATTTAAAACTGTCAAACTTTTGATTTCTTTCCTTTCTTGTAATCAAGGCTTTTAAATTGCAAAAGAAGAAAGGAAATGTATGAATATATATAATAATTTTTTTGTAAAAAATTGAAACGAGAAAATTAGCATCAAATGTGCATGAAGTGATTAAACTCTTTAAAGAATTCAACGCTACAGAGCGTGTGATTCCCTTTGGCCGGTAGGTCACCCACTCTACGCTTGGTCAACTCCTTGTACACCCTTTTTCATCATTCTTTTTAAATTTTCTTATTGTATTTATCGAATTTCACCCCAAAAACATATATATATGCACATTTAAATTGTATTGTTTATTTTTTTCTGATGTTATCTATTCAAACTATAACTTTTGGCGGTATTGTATGACAAATTATGGTTTCAAAAACATAGATATATATTGAGCTTTTATAGATTTATATAATTGATAAATAAATAATATTTTTTTCGTTTTATAAAAAATGTAGTTTGAAGGTTTTATTTTTATTTCACAGGTTTTAGGTTTTATTTTTATTTCACAAAGAGTATCGTTTATATTTTCAATGCAGAATTTTAAACAATATTCTTAAAAAAAAGTTATTTAGTAAATAATATTTTTAATAGTTTTTTAATAAATGTTTAACAACACATTTTTCCATTCTTTTTTTTCTTTCTTTTTTGTAAGAGATTGTCTTCGTGATGTACGGAGAATATCTTAAAGCCGTTCGTGTGCATTAAAACGAACATTCGTGAAAACACACTGAATCTTAGGGAATTACCGTTTCCTTTTGTGTCTTTCGCGTAATAAGAACTTTACTTGCGCTTTTCGTTTTTAGACAGTTGGGGACCCCACTTAAGCAGTGATCACTCGTAAAATTCTACTTAATTTTTTCTTTATTATAGCCATCTCTCAGTTTTTTCTTTATTCACCATATTCTTTCAAATTTTCTTGAATCATGACAGGAAGAAACTCATTAATAATACGCATCAAGAAAAAATAATAAAGAGAGGCCTTTTCCAACTTTTAACTAAGAAGAAGAGCAAGCCTGAGAAAAAAAAAGAACTATCCTCTGACTTGTCTCGCAAGTAACTTGAACTACGAAGAAGAGTGAGCCTGAGAATAAGAACCATCCTCTGGCTTCTCACGCAAGTAACGACTCCGACCATAACCTAACTCTCTCACCACCGACTCAACCATCCTCTCAGCCACTCCGGTTCCAACACCAATCTCTCGTCCACAACAAACCAAAGCGGCAATCCCCATCAACCACATGGCTCCAGCCACACCAACACTAACCATAGCCGCCACAAGAATCGTCACCGTCGCCGTCAAAACCGGAACAAATATCAGCATCAATGGAGAAACGATCAGAAACAGAGTCACCGTCGCAACTAGGCTGAAACTCATCAGACCTAGAAGCGGTCCGACCACTCCCACGGCTGCTACGGTTGCAACCACAACCGAAGAACCAGTCGTCTTCTCTCCATCGGTTATGGCTCTATCTCCTCTTTTTCTTCCTTCAGGGTTCTCCATGACAGTGGTCTCAAGTTAGAAGGGACTTGAGAGTTTTGTAGCATATGGCTATATACAAAGGAAGATAATGGGCGGCTATTGACACGTGGATGCTAAGAAGCTACAGTTTAATGACACGAGTATTCTTGTAAACTCTGTTCTCTGAACGTTATCCATAAAGGCTCACGGATTTGTACCGGACTAAAATTACCGAATCATATCTAAGACCAAAACCGAACTCAAATGTAGCTTTGAACCGATTAGTATAAAAAGGATTTAGACTGAACAAACTGAATCAAAACACCGATAAAAACCCCTCAGAATTCTGGATTCATATGAAATTTGTTAATTGTATTTGTACTTTATTTTCCGAATCACGGATTGATTATACAACATAATTGACGAAGGATTCGATTGGAAGTTGCTAGTCTAATTATAATGTAACGAAAAGAATTGTTTTCTTTCTTTCAGTAAATCAATGAAGAAAAAAGGAAGATTTTTGGTGAAGAAGAGGGCTTAGCTGAAATTTGACTTAGCGACTTGTGGAAGAGATTTGAGAAGAGAAGGTGATGGCCTCCGAAGAGTGTGATTGAGAAGTAGTATCAAAGTGAGAAGTGTTAAAGCTCCTGCTTGGTGTGCACTTCCTAGTGAAACAGGAACATAACTCAGAAGCGTTGATACACCTAATGTCACCTGCAAAAACCGGAAAAAACCCCCATCAATGGCTTTGATTTTAGTTTCCATGAAAATACAAAGTTTCTGTTCAGGACAAAGACTAATTCACCTGAACAGCAGTCATTCCGACAGTGCTTCCAATCAAAGCTCTAACGGCTGGATGTATGTCTAGCTTCCTTGTGAACCACCACATAGTTCCAATTGCGAGCAGTGTTGTGGTTGCGAGAAGGCGATGATCGAGCTGAAATTGAGTAAAGTTTCAGTCTTTTTGGGATCTTTGTAGCAAAATGAGAAAGCTTTTTTCAATGGCGTACCTGAACAGTTGATGTGTTCTCGAAAAAGTTGCGTAAAAGTGGCTTCATCTCAAATATACCATCTGGGATCCATGTATCGCCCATTTTCGGGAATGTGTTGAATGCACGACCCTGTATAATTCACAAGCAGAGAAGACTAAATGCTCAAGATGTAACCGAGAAAAGTAGAAGCTTATATCCAAGTTTCTTAGTTTGCTTACAGCATCATTTCCAGCAACAAAAGCTCCTGAGATCGCAGTGATACCAACAATCAAGCTTACTGGTAAAGCAAGCTTCTTAACTTTAGCTGCTCCGCGAACCCAAGCCAGTGACTCAGCTGGTGGTTCGGGCATAACAACAGAGAGAGCGGTCCAGAAAAGTCCACAATAAATGGCGAAAGCTGAGGTTAGGTGAGCTGCAAGACGGTATGGGCTAACCCTCGGTTGAGAATATTCAGACGGCGGCTCCTACAGGACCAAACTGATTACTAATTACACAATATTCTGAAGGTAACAACATCCAAAAAAGATGATCTTCGCTTCAACAGTTCCTAAAAACGCTTACCTCTAAGCCGCTTTTAACCATCCACCAACCAATGAAGCCTTGTCCAGCACCAAGTGCAAATAAGCCAGACAGCTTAACTCCAAGGCGTAGAGTAATATACCCTTTACGCAGAAAATACGAAAAGGGCAAAGCAAACATGATTCCCAATCCTCTCCCCCACATTCGATGAGCATACTCCATCCAATATATGAACTTGAAGTCTTCAAGATTCATCCCTTTGTTCACACTACAATCACCAATCCCAAAACAAAAGAGCAAAATTCTCAAATCAAGAGTTCTTCCAAAGACAGCAAGAAAACGCAATGCAACAAGCAGCTAGAGTAACCAAAATTGCTTACTCACCGCTTATATTCAGGCGAGTTCTTATATTTCTCAAACTCCTTAGCCCATGCTTCATCTGATAGAGGAGGGAATTCACCGGTGAATTTCCAATCAGTCATCGATAAACCAGATCGAGTTAATCGGGTCACTCCGCCTAATACCACCATGCTGAAAACCCAAGCCGCGGATCCGAAAAGCCATATTCCGACCCATTTCCGAGCTTGAGGTCCTCCAGAGACAAGTAGCTTCAATCCCTCTGTACTCCCTGAGCTAATCGTCGCTACTGTTGACATCTTCCTAGAAAATGAAGCATTTTGACCCTACAAAAACATAATCTTGATCAAACCCAGCTCAAGAAACATATAATCGAAGCAACTAGATCAAATCCTAAGGAAACCGTTCTCAGGTTTGCGAATGTAAGCTAGGAATCGAATTAGAACATGAAGAGGAAACGAAAGGAGAAATTTACTTTGAGCAGAGATCGCAAGCCATATAAGGAGTTTCCAGCTATTGGAGAAGACCAAGCAGAATTTACTGTAGCAGCTGTGATTTTGGAGGTAAAAGCGCGATGTGACGACGTGGTGGATCCTCGTGCGATTACATCAAAGACCTCCTTGTTCCTCTTCAGAACAGATCCCAACGCTCGAAACATCTCTCTGTGTGTGTCTCTCTTTCTCTCTAGGGTTTAAGCAAGGTTTTGCGTTCAGAGGAAAAAAGACAGACGGCAAATCAATCCTCCTTCTGCAATTCCGATCCGGCCCGGATACGTTTCGGGTTCGGGTTTTGTTGTGGTGGCTCTTTTGCAGACACAAACAATGGCCAGATAAAGAAAACGACATGGTGTTTGATGTTAGCTAAACGAACGGCACGGTATTTACAACGTAAACTGGAAACAAGAAGTGTACACTCCAACAAGTTGGGAAGGGAAGATTTGTTTTGTAAATTGAAGAGCTTCTATATGTCCAAATTTTTTTAAACTTAATGATACTTGTATTGGTAGGTTTATACAAACACAAAAATTATGATGAAATTTTTTTTTTCTTATTTGATTGTAGATTTTTGTGTGAATCTTTAGAATGTAAATTATATATATATATATATAGTATGGTATTACATTAAAAGTTTGGCCATGTATCTAGGCCGCATTCTAAAAAAAATGGCTCCAGCGTTTTTGTAAAACGCTTTGCTTCTGCATATGAAGGAAACAACATGTTAATAAAAATAAAATGTTACCACGCAGTGACACAATGAAGTCTTTAAGGCAGTATATGAAAATAATAATGTTATGTAGAAGGAGGAGCAGAGTTCTTGCGTATCTTCAGATATCCAAACTTGCCAGCTCCCGGAGATGAACCTTCAAACACATACGGCATAAACCCTGTTGCTTCCTTATACTTTCTCTGTATCTGCAATTTCACATAATCAACATCTTTAATTATTTATATAACGTTGTAGCTCAAGAAACATATCTAAAGTTTTTGATTCTTTTGACCTGAAGAATCTGTTCACTGCTTCTTAAACTGCTCCTTCCAATAAAGCAGACAGTTCCTCCACTGCCACCACCTGTGATCTTGGCCCCGTAGAGAGTCCCGTTCTCAGTTTTAGAGTGCTTCAACTTCTCCATTTTCTGAACTAATCTCACTAATCTGTCTGTACCATCAGAGCCAAGCCCACACGCGCTATAGCTGTCGTGGCACTGCCAAGTAAACACTCGTGTAAGAGGCGACTAACTTAGGTAAGGTTACAGAAACAACGAAAGATGCTTTTTACGTTTGTGTTCATCTTAATGTATTTCTATCTCTACATACCATAACACTTTTTACTCTTATCAATTGATCAACTCGTTAATGGTTAACTAACTAGCAGAAAGTATAAAACTCTTTTGAGTTTTTGGACCATAAGAGCTTCTTCGTTTGTAAACTAAGATTCACCTGGTACATGAGCTCCCCAAGACCAATGACTTGTTCTTCTGAAGGAGTTGCTGTCAGCAATGCTTTGAAAGCCTGATGAAGAAATCAGTTTCATCATAAAACATATCCTTCTTCTTATTACAACTCCACACAATAACAAAAAGCTATGATTATATATACAATAAGATTAGCTAACCTGGACACGGAAATTCTCATAAATAGGATGTTTAGTCGGCGCCATTATGTCGTATGTGCCTTTTCTGTCAATGGTTGTGACAGAATCCCCGTGATCACCATACTTCTCGATGAATTCTTCTCCCCTGATAGACTGTGGGAGCTTACTTGCGTAATGAGCTTGAAATCTTCACAAAAGAAAAACTTATCATTTTGATTTTTTTTTTTTAAAAAAAAGAGAGAAACTTATCATTATCATCTTCTAAAATGGTAACACAAAAGAGGGGATTTAAGCAGTACCTATGAGGTGAAAGGTTGCATAAGTAATCCAAAGAAGCATCAGATTCAATCAACTCCGAGCTCTCCTCTTCAGCCTCTTCTGAGTTGGTTTCAGCAAAAGAAGAAGAAGCAAAAGATCTTATCATTGTCTTACCAATAAAAGCTCCTATCCTCACAGAACCATAGTCTGAACCTCCAACACTGCAGAGTAAAAGAATGTAAACAATTTGTGTTCAGAACAAAAATGTTAAGACTTTCTTGGTGTTAAAATTTGCAGACCAATGTTGGACTCAAGTGAAGAATATACACAGCACCTGTGTCGTATTCCAGAATCGATTCCCCAAAATCGAATGTGAGAAGGTATTTCAACAAGTCCTAGTATCTCAGCCGGCTGCAGCGAGTAGAATACTCTAACCCGGTCATTACTCAAAAATCAAGTGTTGGATTAAAAAATGAAGAGAGAAAAAGTACCTGACAGATCATAGCCAGGAGCTTGTTAGCTTCTCCACAAGCAGAAGCCATTTGATCCATCACTCCACAAGGTGCCCCAACAACATAATTCTCCACTTTTTGGCAAAGTAAAGCCACATCTCGCGGAGATATCTCAAGACCTGAAGATTCACCTCAAGGGCCTCAAAAAATGAATTATCTACTCGTTAGTTATCGCGGAGGAGTTTGAACTAACTAACCATGAGCAGCAGCGATAGCAGACATGGTAGCAACTTCAACTGAAGCAGAGGAAGATACTCCTTTACCTTCAGGAACCGTTGAAGAAACCTGAAAACGGATCAGAGCTGAAGTTAGACTCGTAGATACATTGGCATGAAACTCAATATAGTTTTTGTTACCAGTATGCTAATGCTGTCTTCAAATCTAACGTCCATCTCTCTCATTAGTACCAGAATTGTTCCTGCAACATAGGCTGCCCACCTAGAAAATGGACTCAAATCTATATCATAAAGCTTTTGATGATAATTCTTAATCAAGTATCTGAAAATGAGGAGAAAAGATGAACCAACTTCTGAGATGGATCCCGGGAAAAGTAATGGTAAGCTTTCTCATAGGAAATTGGTTTCCCATCTTCTTCCATGAAATCAGACAAGTCCATATCAAAAGTAGGCCCTCTGTTGCTCAACTCCGATCCAAATGAAACCTGAAGTTTCAAATATAAGTTTTAGAATGGTAAGTAAAGTCAGAAGAAGAAAACAGAACATACAATTTCAAGTATGGGAGTGTCTCTTGAATGATGTCTTGCTTCAGCGTGTTTCCAGAGTTTCTGTTTACTGGGATGATTCCTCTGAACAGCGGCATGGCACGCCTCTCTCGTAGGCATCTACTCAATAGCCAAAACACTATTCTGTAAAAGATGAATAATGAGGATAAAGATGAATGAAAGTAAAAATGGTCTTGAAGAGATAATTAACCAGCAAGACAAGACTTCCAGAGTAATCAGCAATGCCTCCCATTACATCAAGTCTACCGGGTGCTCTCGCCACAACAATATCCTCCTGAAAATGGGTCACAAAAACTTCATCAGTTCCTTAAGAATACACACAAACTCCAATAGAAAGCTTGAATCCAATAATGGGAACAAACCTCCCAGTTGAAAAGTGCGGCAGCCGCCAAATGCTCCCTTTCTTGATGATGCCCTCCAATTTTGGCTAAAGTTGCCAAACTATCCAAAAAACCGATTGTATCTGAAAGGCCATGGTGATCTCCATGAAGAATCTCAAAGCCTTCTACAAACCTGTTAAGAAAATACTCATAAGAGGTGAGTCAAAAAGATTCCACTTATAGCCCTATTCTGAAAGATTCAAAGTCCACAAGGAAACACACTTAGAGGGTTTCTGCGTCTGATCAACCGAAGGAATCCCAGCTTCGTTTCCAGCGACTTGGTACCATTCTGGAACTGAGAGATCTCTCCCTGGAGCTCTCTGTAGCTGGAAGCCTAGTATTATTGCATCCCGGAGTCTCCTCGCCCCGCTAAGCTACATTATCATTGTTTCCCTCAGGTAAGTACATACTGATGTTTGTCTATATGAAATCAATTACTGTACACATAACTCCACACATCTGAATCTCTCAACATAATCTAAGCAACAATTAGCATTATCTTGTTTGTGTCACTCTTACACTGAGCTTAGAACGCTTCTTCCCCATGGCTGTGTCCTGCAGTATTTTAGCCGCCACCTGAACTCATGAAACGAGGAGGAGCAATGACTTCATCAACAGGGGAAATTGTCGTGTAATATGAAGAGTTTGCACTGTCTACCTCGCCACCATCAATGCCTCCATCGTAGCACGGTTTCAATGTAACTGCACGCTCGAGATAAGGTGCCCAACATCCAGCAAGAAGATCTCTTCTGATCATTTCAACTCCTCCTTGGAAATACTTTTATGGAGAAAAGAAGAGTTTCTCAAGAAAAAGCAAAACATTTTTTAAAAGGACATATGCAGACTGTGTGTGTGTATATATGGTCTCTCACCTCAAGCATCTTTCTCAAGAATGGTTCTTCATTGAAGTAATCCCTTCGCACAAAAATGAACCGTAACTTGTATGCAAGTGCTTCACTCACAGTTCCATATCCAATTTTCCCTGAAGTTGCCGTGAGATTAGTTAAATAGCGAGGAAAGACTCATAGACATTAGAGGAACCGATGATACCGAGCATGCAGTCTGAAGCAGCAATCACATCAGGAGTATAAACATCTTTTGGAAGTGCTATGAAATTTGGAGGAAGCTCCTGTTTCGCTGATGCTCCACAAACCTATATATCGCAGGGAAATTGTCATTTGTGATCTTACTTTAAAATCAATCAACCAAGCCAAGTTATAAAAACAGAACTAATATCGATATTACCAGGCATAGCCAACCAGCTGGAAGATATTCCTCCTTCAGTTTCCAACCAGTTTGCTGCAAATCACATCATAAATGTTGTGTTAACAATAACTATAAAGAGAATTTGCATATTGAGGTTGAGAAGCTATAAGAGAATTTGCTTACTTGCCCACCAAAGTTAAAGATGAGTAGTTTCACATTCTCTGGAACTCCAAGCTCTCTCCTAACCTGAAATGAAAATGTGGACACCTTTAAAAATCTGACAAAAGACAGT
Source organism: Eutrema salsugineum (assembly GCF_000478725.1). NCBI lineage: Eukaryota > Viridiplantae > Streptophyta > Magnoliopsida > Brassicales > Brassicaceae > Eutrema > Eutrema salsugineum. The sequence goes on from NW_006256829.1 coordinate 10,054,415, forward strand.
GTCTATCATTAAGAAAAGGGAAAAAATTTTGTTTTTTTTTTTCCTTCAAACCTCTTCTCTAGATTTATGCAATGGCCTCACAACAAGGGGAATATCAATGACATCATGGAAAGCAGGCACTGTTACACGAACAAGATGGGTTTGTTTTTGGTATATTATAAGAGATATAAATATTTGTTGCCTCCAACAAGAACTTACTAGGACAGTATCCAGGGAGGCGAATCAGAAACTCGCAGTGAGAATAATCCTCAGCTATCTGAAGTAACCAACATCAAGAGAAACCTGAGAATGAATCGATAAAATCACATCTAAGCTTATATCAATCAAGAGTTTTACCTGCCAAACAATGGATCGGTGATGATGTCCTGCTGCCATCACATATTCAGCATATATAAAGTCCCAACTACAATGACCACAAAAAACATAACTTTCTTGAGATGTATACACAGAACTTAATTAAGCCATCTCTACCAGTAAATCAGCACAGACCTGAAGTTGGTGACACAAACAGAGCGGATTCCGGCATCTGCTGCAGCACGACAAGCGATGGGGACAACATCTGAGACCTGTTTTGACAATATATATTAGCTTTGAAACCAAACACTCAGATATATATATAGAACACTGAATGTGTTTTTTTTAAGTACCACAAGGTTGGCTTTGATTGACTTTAGCCACTCAACCTCTGTAGCTAAAATAGAGTCTCGAGGTTCAACCGCAATCTCACAATACTGCAAATTTTGAGAAAAAGATGTTGATGAAGCTAAGAACCAAATTGTCTAAATGATGAAATTCTGAGAGAGAGAGAGAGAGAGATTACTGGAAGAGACCTTCTCCAAGGAAGCACGACCATCCACGGTTAGAGCATCAGACTGTACTGATCCACTGTCCAATAGTATCTAACATCATTTTCATAAATTGGAGATCAATCTTTGGAGTGAAACTTAAAAAGAATCAATCTCCTCTCTTTCGATGAAAATATACAAAATGAATTACCTTTCGAATAAAGAGGTTTGGTGAGTGAATCTCCATGGTGAAAACAAACTCTGGAGCAGCAGAGACAACATGAACTCGATGTCCGGACGATATCAGATGCCGAACCACCTACGTGCCATTACATGAAGAGACAGAGAGAGGAATTTCAGGGGGCTAAAAATTAAATGTAATGATCTTCTCAGGCAATATAACGAGAAATCAAACCTCGACGACACGAGTGGCGTGGCCAAAGCCATGGCCAGTAACGTAGTAGGCGAAAACCAAAGACGACCGTGGTGATTCAGACTCAGACATTGGAGCTGTTTGAAGCAGAGTGGGCATTGCGATAAAAATGTTTATACTGATATTGAATCTTTTACTTTTGATTTTTCTTTTAAAGAGAGAGATAAAAGGAAAAGGGAAAAAGGTTTTTGTAGGTTAGCCATAAATGGAGAGAGGAGGAGATGATAAGATAAAGGCGAAATGGATTTTGGAGATAGAGAAAGTAAGCGTTACAATACATATGAGCTAAATCTGGAGTCTACCGATTTATTCTAACAACCTAACTTCTACGTACTCTCCTCTTACGTGTTGCAGGGGAAAGCTGTCATTTTCTTTTTCACTTTAACAAACTAAATACACTAGCTTCCAAATTGTATCTTATCATTTTTTTATTTTATTTCTAATTTTAGAGATTTCAGATATTTTCTTACAATTAATTATTTTATTCCATATTATTTAATGTCTATTATAAAAAAGTTGCTCGAAAGGAGAATTTAAACTTATGTCTCGTTTGTCATTTTTTTTTTTTGAATAATAAAAAAGGCATTTTTCCACTTTGCCATACTAAATAGTGTAGTTAAAAGAACAATCTTTGAAAAGGAACTATTTAAAAAAACTTAGAAATGAAACCTAAATAGTTGAATTATTTTTCTCAGTTTAGTATTTTTTTCACTCTTACAGTTTTACTGATATATCCCAACGAGTCTCTTGCAGTTGAGAAGAGCAAAAGTTAAGAAAAAGAAAAGAAAAGAAAAAAGCAAAAGGTAATCAACATCAAGAGTCAACTGATTGACCTATGTGCAGGTGCAGTACCAAAACCATATACATTAAACCATAACAACAAAAAATGTGACAAGGTAGTTTCATGCACTAGTTCTCAAGATTGATCAGTTCCTACTATTAGATTCATAAGGTGGACGACAAATTAAACGTTTCGAATTTCAGGCACACCCATGGGACATGACAAGGCTGTGGTTAACTACACTAGAGAAACCCTAAAAAATTTAGAAGACAGATCACATTCAGAACTATAAGAAAACCTGACCTAGTACTGCCTCTGTCTTTTGCCTTGAACGCTTGTGGATAGACCAGCCAAAGTGCAATCTCTTGCCCAGTGTCCTGGTTTTCCACATTTGTAACACTCTCCACCCGAGGAGGCAGCTTTTCCTTGCCCTGATTGGAACTGTTGATTACCAGATTGAGCGGTGCAGTCTCTCGCCCAATGTCCAGGCTTCCCGCATTTGTAACAATCTCCACCTGAAGAAGAGGGCTTCACTTGCCCTGCTTCAGAATTCAGATTACCAGATTGAGAAGTGCAGTCTCTCGCCCAGTGCCCTTGCTTTCCGCATTTATAACAATCTCCAGCTGCAGATGAAGACTTTACCGGTCCAGTTTCAGAGAGCGGATTAACAGATTGAGCAGTGCAGTCTCTTGCCCAGTGTCCTTCCTTCCCACATTTATAACAGGGTGTGCCTGTTTTTGCAGTTTGATATCCTCTGGTATCTGATTCACCGAAGTTGCTGCTTTTGGTAAAGCTATACGTTGTAGCAGAGCTGACTGCGTCATCGTTGCACCATTTGAAGAAACCACAAGAGCCCTGCCATCAAGAGGAAGCCATGTTATATTACACAGACAATCAAAGCTAAGCAAGATAATAAATTAATTTTTCACTTATTAAGGTGATGGTTCTTGGCACTAGTTGTATGCCAAGAATCTACGAACTCGTATTACTTTTGCTGACATAGTTGTATGCCAAGTTGTCACTCTGTTTCTATGATCTACCGTTTACAACGTATTTCATAAACTATTGAAGTGCACAGAATTTCTTGCTAAATGATATATGTATACTTGTTGCAAAACAAGTAAGCCCCGGGTATAAAACGAAAAACGAGAGATGGCAAAAAATGTAAAAAACGAGAGTCAGCACTTAATCAGAGAGAACAAGAATATGGAGCTCTGTTAAAAACGCAGCAACAGCTCACCAAACCAGAATCAAGAAGCAGATACCACAAAATGTACAACAGATTACAATGTCATGGATCATGGCTATGTTGATAATAGAAATGACAACCATGGAAACTAATTGATACACATACCTCGAAAACAGGACAGCGATAAAACTGTCGACCAATATTTTCCCCAGTTTTTGCGGTGAGAACACGGCACAGTCCAGCACCGCAGGGACATTGATGATCTGGGAACTTGGATTCGTTAGTGTTTCCATAACTATGATGAGTCCCTGGCTGAGTTCCAGAAGACTGAACCGCATCACACCACTGGAAAAACCCACAACCTCCGTTTTCCTGGTGGAAACGTAGCATTTATCAATTCCAACATCATTATCTACTAAATAAAGCAAACTAACAACAAAGCCAAGCCACTATCCAATCTTATATAATGAATGAAACTACTCTCACTGGCATTTTATCGAACACCTAGGAAGCATAAATGAGTAATTGCGGTACAAGTCAAAGCCAATTCTTGGTTCCCAACACGAAGATATAAACATTTTAAGAACCTCTCTATTAGGGCATTTGTAGAATTTCCGGCCTGGATTCTTCTGTGTGTTTGATGTGAGGATCAAACAGACACCGACTCCACAGGGACAGTTCTTCTCCGGAAAATCCTGCTCGCCGGCCTCTGATCCATAATTTCCGGCCGGGTTAGAAGGATTCACGGAGACGCCTTGAAAACCGCCGCGAGATTTGGAGGCGGGATTGAGCGGGCTTAGCTGCCATTGCTCGCTTTTGCTCCCCTTTAGAGCCGCCATGTAAGGTCCCTCAGGGATAGGAGCAGCGACCCTAGGGCGTTTCGCCAACGCCGCTTCTGCTTCTGCCTCTATCGCGGCCAGCTCCAGAAGGAAATCATCTGATTCCTCAACATCTTCCACCTGAATCGTCGTCCTTCTCTCCATCTTGTTTTGCTCGATTTTTTTTTTTTTTTTTTGTCTCTCTCGATCTAACACTAGTACTGTATGTGAAATTGATTCTCTCGGAAGTTTCTGATTTTGGGTATGTTTTGTGCTTAGGGATTTTCCCGGTTTTTATTTTTTTAACACATTGCCGCTTCGCTTGCTTTATTTTTGATTTTTGTATTACAATGAAACGCATAGAAGCCCAATCTGGGTTAGGCCCAAATTTTTAAGCTTATTGTTTTTGGTTCAGGCCCTAATTATCTTCCATTTTCTCCGTTTATTCCTCGAATGTAGAATGAAAATTGAGAAGCAATGAGATGGGATTTCATCTTACATTCTCCTTAATTAAAAATCTTCCAGCCAGGCTTTCATAAATCTAGACAACTTTGAAAAGAATTTGCAAACCACCTAATTGATATATAGTCTCAATTACAAAATAATAAGTAGAACAAGAAACCTAAAAGAATCCAAGTTCTTAGAAAAATGCCAAAAGATCATGTAAAATGATTGGAAAACCATTTTAACGACATCTCTCTGTTACCAGAAGAGGATAAGCTCGCAACAAAGACGATTAGAGGTTCCTGATTAGGTTTGGCGTAGTAGTACATAATCTACAATACTTTGGTCCACTACAATACTTATTTGACTACTTTAGTTTTTTTTTTTTTTTACTTATGATTTTGAATTGTAATCACGTTCAAAGTGGAGCTAGAATTCATATATTTAGTGTACAAATTTTCTTAGGTCTAAGCCAGCTTCGACATATATTGAAGAATGAACGGCCAATCTAATATTGGTTAGGTTTCGGTTCAGGTTTTAGTCTTTATGTAAACCTAGTGAACCAATATTTAAGTATGAGATAAGAGATTAGATAACTATTCACCTTTATAAAACATTTTGATGTTCACATTTTCAATTTCAAAAGTCAAAAAAAAAAAGAAAATCTCATGTATAATCCGATAATGTAAAAGGAGTAAATTTTATGGAGTAATGTGGATGCCGCATTAAGCATGTCTGTGTCACAGTAGGGCGACGAATGATCATGTTCCGCGACCAACAGAACACTAGTGGACCTTTGCGCCCTAGCTAGCCGGAACGGTTCCAAAGGATAGATAATACAATGCCGCCTCACCAAAGATCTCAGAGACAATGTACCAGTTTCTTGTCCACGTCCCGAGAGATTCAGCTTGTAGTGAATGTGACAATTAATGGAAAGTTTTAGATGGAAATTATTTTGGTAAAATTATTAACCTTCAATCGGTCTAAATTTCATTGTAAAAAACCCACATAACAATCTCGCCAGCAATATTCCCTTATCTTAAAGGTTTAATGTTTTCAAGTTCATACATGCATCTCCTGGAACCTTGAGTCTTGATACCGTATCACTATAATAGACGATTTGGAGATTTTCTTTTCAAAGTCATTACGTCGCACTCAGACTCAACAAGAGCATGTACGCACTTAATATATTTATCATAGTCACCATATCTTCTTTCTTTGGTCAAATGTATAGTCCATATCTGCATACAAGAAAGTAAATCTATACTATAGTATTAGTTGTTGATTTTGAAACCTGAACGTAATCGCTTCTTGTTTTATAGGATCGCTTAACGTATTTTGAGAGTTACGTATATTGGCCATTCATTTTAGGGCCCTTCGTTTTATGCAAGAGGCACTAACATTAATAAATGTAGAAGTAACATCAATCAATGATATTGTAAACCCTATATGTAGATGTCAAATTGTAAACCCTATATTTTTTGATGGTTTTATTTAATATCGTGCAACGTAAAAGAGATTTGTCATTTTGGCATAACCATTTACATTAAGTTCACAATAATTCAATGTTAAAACATGTTTTGAAATGGTGGTTTATATTCTTATTATGATGAGTTTAATTGATAACTTGTGCAATACCGTAATCACTAGATTTTGTTATTTACCGGGTTTTAACAATCACACAGTTCTACAGAGCTATAAGTTCAATAACCCAAAAAACAAAAATTAAGATAAATTAGTTGATTGGTAATAATTGAGAATCATATATATACTGAAAATGGAATAATATATAAATTATAAAAAATTAATTAATAATGAAATTAATAGACTGGTTCAGAGATGCTTTCTGCAATATGTGGAGGACGAAGAGGCCATGGAGACGAGACTAGTCCTCTTCTTCTCTTCCCTCGTCTCCTCTATTATTCTAAGTTTCCTCTTTGTTTATCTACTCTCATCAAACTTGTTTTTGGTACGATATATCTTTCATACCTTTTTTTTCTCTCACAAAACTTTTGTTATGCATTGTATAGATCATAGCCTTGTAACCATCTTTTAAAATAATATACCGTTTATCAAAAAAAAAATATATATATATATAGTAGAGTGGTAATTCTTTTTTTCTTAGCATGAAATTATTTATTCTTCTATATATTTAATCATAGCAGTCTGACCTAATCCAAAAGGTTTTACTAAACGATATCTGTGTATGTATTCGATCAGGACATATAGTCGTCTACTAATGGTTTGTAACTTTGTATTATAGTGTCATCTCCACTCGGGTTTAACCCCGTGTCTTGTTGAATTATTATTATTATTCTTTTTTTTTTTTTGATATATCTGGGTGAGTTAACCCAGAAGGATTGGTATTTTATTCCCAAGAAACATGCGAGTGAACGGAATCTAATATTTCGATGACTGTTTAAAAATTCAACGATATATAATATGTAATCCAACTAGCTAGATTATATATTTCTTATATAATATAGAAATGTGGTACATATTCGTGGCGACTTAACAATGTTATGAGACATGCCTAATTTACCAACTCTAACCATACGTTTATCTCGTTTATCCTTTTTATTAAGAATGATACTATTGAAAATTGAAAATAAAACACACGAAGACACATTAGTTAGGACTAAATCGTAGCATTTTCCTTTTGATTCCATTCATGTGTAATAGTGAGATTAATATATGTAATCACAAGCAGCGGCATACGTAGACGCACACATCACTAATGCAATTTCTATACACGTTAGTGTAACCCAACGTTTAATGCAACTTTTTTTTTTTTGCCTTTGCGCTTATTCATTAAAATATTATTGAAATGTTTTCTATATTGAAAACGCATGCATTTCTTAGGGTTTATGTATTTTCTTGCACATTGTCTAGAAATTTATGTATTAAATGAGTTTAACGTAGATAAGTAGGTTCATAATTTGGGTAGTTAAATTCATCTTTTTTTTTTTTACCTCAAATAAACGCCGTTGCCGGGATCGAATCCGGGTCATCCGCGTGACAGGCGGGAATACTTACCACTATACTACAACGACTTTTAGTTAACTTCATCTATTATAAGACTTAGTTTTTTTTTTTTTTTTACCTCAAATAAACACCGTTGCCGGAATCGAACTCGGGTTACCCGCGTGACAGGCGGGAATACTTACCACTATACTATAACGACGTTTAGTTAAATTCATCTATTATAAGGCTTAGTTTGTGTATTTTAATATAACTGATCAGTCTGATCTATTGACCAAAAGAATAAAATAAAAAAATACAACTGATCTACCCGTCTTTAAATTTATCAGCTCATATATTTATAGAATTTGATATTAGAAGAGATCTATGTATTAATCTATTTTTGAAATATCACTTTTAAAAAATTATAAAAACATAGAATGATATAGAGGATTTTTTTTTTTTCCGACGATAGAGAGGAAGTATTTATATTTTATATAACCTCTATATGAATAGAATGATCGAATAAAATAAGAAATAACTTACAAGATGTAGACGAGAATGGACCCCACGAGTGTCAATAAATAACGACACCTTGCGAGGGTTAAGGCCACACAACACAAGCTTCCAGTCTTTGAAACATTACAAAACTCTTTCTCTCTCTCTCTATCTCTTCATAGTGTCGACATGGCTTGCCAAGACAACCTCGTTGTGAAGCAAATCATGGACTTATACAATCAGATCTCAAACCTCGAGAGCTTAAAACCATCCAAGAATGTCGACACTTTGTTCGGACAACTCGTGTCCACGTGCTTACCAACGGACACAAACATCGATGTCAAAAAGATACACGACGAAAAAGTCAAAGACATGAGATCTCATCTCATTAAGCTTTGTGGTGAAGCCGAAGGATACCTAGAGCAACACTTCTCCAAAATCATAGGCTCTTTTGAAGACAACCCTCTTAACCATTTACACATCTTTCCTTATTACAACAACTACCTCAAACTAAGCAAACTCGAATTCGATCTCCTAGCTCAACACACAAGCCATGTCCCTTCCAAAATCGCTTTCATCGGTTCGGGTCCGATGCCACTTACTTCCATTGTCTTGGCCAAATTTCACCTTCCAAACACAACGATCCACAACTTTGACATCGACTCACAGGCTAACACGCTCGCTTCTAACATCGTCTCTCGCGATCCCGACCTCTCAAAACGCATGGTTTTCCACACAACTGATGTGTTAAACGCTACGGAAGGCTTAGACCAATACGATGTCGTTTTTTTGGCGGCTCTTGTTGGGATGGATAAAGAGTCAAAGGTCAAAGCTATTGAGCATTTGGAGAAGCATATGGCTCCAGGAGCTGTGTTGATGCTAAGGAGTGCTCATGGTCTTAGAGCTTTCTTGTATCCAATCGTTGACTCTTGTGATCTTAAAGGGTTTGAGGTGTTGACCATTTATCATCCGTCTGATGATGTGGTTAACTCGGTGGTGATCGCACGTAAGCTCGGTGGCTCGAGTGAGGCACGTAGTAGCCAGATTGGACGGTGTGTGGTCATGCCTTGTAATTGCTCGAAGGTCCACGCCATTATGAACAATCGTGGTATGAAGAAGGGTTTAATCGAGGAGTTTAGTGCCATTGAGTAAACAGGTAAGTGCAAGAAACACATCTCTTTTCTTGAGAGTGTGTTTATGTTTTGCTCTTTTAAACTTTTTGCCTGTGTTGTGATGCGTGTGGTATGTTTGTTAAGTATTATATAAGTTTGTGAAATTTTGTGAGTTCTTCGATCTTCATCTGTGTGAAGACATGTTGTATGTTTTTTGTTTTTTTTACTAAGATCAATAAATATAAACTTGAGAATCAGCATATAACAGTATAACGATAAGTTATGTTTTTATTTGTGATTGAAATAATGGTGCCTGCCTGAAAATGAAAAAAAAAAAAAAAATTTGTTATCGTCACTAACCAAACATAAAAATATATTTACAAATTGATATATAATTGTTGAAGATTCGTTATACTGATCATTTCATAATCGAGTTTCAACAATGTGAAAAAAGTCCAGTTTTTATCCACTTCAAATTTCTATTTGAAAACACCATTACCAACTTTTAGAAAAATTAGAAACAATTTAGAATGTTGGTTCAGAAATCCAAAACATAGTTACCATTCAGGGCATATTTTGAGATTTTAGCGACTAATTAACAATTATACACAAAACATAATCGTTGATTAAAGTGTTTTCTATCAGTTTATTTTAGTCCACACAATCAATCGTATAAACATGAATATACGGGTATGTCTCAAATCATGTAAACTGAAATCTCTTGTGTCAACCAAGAAAAGAAAATTTGAGATACTGAAAACACCAAATACAATTGACCATAGACTAAAAACAAATTAATAAAAGAACTGTTTCTTAAACATGAAAGTAGATGATTTTCCAACAGGGAAGCTAGAGTCACTGTAACCTCCACTTCCTCTCTTGTTGGAATAACCAGGATATTGACTTAAGGAAAACTCAATCTCACGAACCAAATCTAAGCCTTCTTTCTCACCTAGAGTCTTTAGCTTCCATTCACTAAATGGATATTCTGTCTTATGAATCACATGAATCTCTCCTCCGTCGTCTTCGTCTTTCACCAACACTCTTGCACTCTTCATGAACCCTCTCACAAGTTCTTGGTGTCTCCTGAAATCCGGTATTAAATTGAATAAAACGTTTAAACTGAAAAAAACAAATGTTCTTAAAACCAAATCTGCTTCATAGACTCGTCTACTACTCGTCTACTACTGGTTCACTATTATCCAAAAAGTATTTGAGTCAATTGGCCAAATATACCTAAGAACTAAGACGATATTCTACGTAGAAAAAGAAAAAAAAAAGTACCAAGGGGATAAAAAACAAATAGGGGAGATACAATGCAAGTGGTGTATAATACATACATGATTGTTTTGATTTCGTGCTCACGACCATAGTCGAATCCTGCGTGAGGGAAATTGAAGATGACTCTATCGTATATCGCAGAACCACCAAGGCCAGGCTTTGTGGTCATAGAGTGCACGTTAACTCCATAAACAACGCTGCACCCGAGTCTCTCTAACTCTTCTACGTTCGCCTTCCCATTCTTGTGCTTTCTCTCTAGCTCCCCTACAACATTCGTTATTCAAACATATTAATCAACAATGATCATATATGAAATTATATGAAATTTAGTCACTCGTATACATAGTAGACCAAAGTGTTATTACGCAAAAGAGCATCTCATATTATTTGGTTTTTTTTTTCCCTTTTTACAAATTTTAAATAAACTAAGTATCGAGGAAAAACATAATTTTTTGTAATTAGGAGAAGCCTATGCCAAACTCCAATGTCCAAACTAATGTACGAGACCGGTGAGAAACCGGATTTTCACAGTAGGAGGCATGCAATTAGTTATATCCATATATATATATATATAAAAGGTTTACGTTTATTAGATCATAACAATTACGAAATGAAGATGTTAAAACTAGATTTTGATTTACCTTGAGTGTCGAGAGTGGTCGCAGTGAGGTTTGTTGCGGAACCAAAGGCTCTGGCTAGAGACAGAGAAAAGGAGAAGTCTCCTTCTCCAACCAAAAGTATCTTTTGTTTGTTATTGTAATAGTTTAACCTTTTAGTTTCTTTGACCTCCATTTTGCTTCTCATACCATGTATATAAATATATTATATATATACGGTATATATAAGAACATGTATACATATGTATTTATGGATGCATGGGGTCAAAGAAGACTTAAATGTTTAGTTTTGTTTGCCTACTGTGTATATTAATTTTGGCTCTTCGAACTTTGTGTGTATTTATGTAATACGAAAAGCATTCAATATTCTGTTCATATATCCTTTTGAAGACCTCCTTTCTTGTCCAAAGAGTATTGTATACACACAACTGCAGTTTCACCATTGACGATAGTGAATTAGTGGTAATGCATTATATCCGTTCACAAATGCAATAACACATTTACCCTTTTTTCAACACTTTGGATGCAAATCATAGCTGTATGTACTGTAGTAAATGAGATGTTTGAAATACCGAAAATTCTACATTTAACCGTTTGGCGCTATAGAAAGAAGATAATTAGGCTAGCTAACATGCAAATAAAATATGCAAAGCTTTTTAACAACACGAGTCTGTCACTAGAAATGTTGTACAAAGGCATTGACTACACCATTCTGGATTTTTTTTTTTCCAATTTGGTAGTTGGATTATTTACTTTCAATGTAAAGAACCACAAAACATACTTTCATGAGATCCAATCAGCCAGAATCTGTAAAATTCGCTGAAAATATGTTTAGTAGAAGAGTTTATTAGATAGCCATGCTAAAGAACTTGAAATTACATAATTAACCGTTTCTTAAAAATGAAAGTAGAAGATTTTCCGATAGGGAAGCTCTTGTTACATCGTGGTCCATTTCCTCTCTTGTTTAAGTAACCAGGAAAATCAAATTTGTTAAATTCAATCTCTTTTATCAAACACAAACCATTTTCTTCAGCCAGAGTCTCTATCTTCCACTCGTCAAATGGATGAGCCGTCTTATGAGTAACGTGAATCTCTCCACTTTTGTCTTTCACCAACTTTTTCGCGCTCTTCAGAAATCCTCTCACCACCTCTTGATGTAACCTGTGAAATACACAACGCATTTTGAATTTATACACCAAACATAAGTACATAACCAAAAATAAAAATAAAGAACCAAAAATATGTCTCGATAAATTGCACGACGTAGGATCTTTGATGCTCACGACCAAAACCAAACCCCGCATGAGGAAAGTTAAATACGACTCTATCGTAAAGCTCTGATTTTTGTAGACCAAGCTTTTTGGTCATAGAGTGGACGTTAACTCCATGGATCACGCTGCAGCCGAGTCTCTCCAACTCTTCTACGTTAGCTTTCCCATTGCTATATTTAATCTCTAGCTCCTCTGCAGTATTCGTATTTCAAACATTAATCACTAAAATCATATGATATATAAAGTTTCTCTTAAATTAGATTAGCCGAAAGTTTTAACCCTAGATATATCTCGTCAAGATACCTCCTTCGATCCCATAATCCAAGATCACTTATAGATTAATATACATATAACTTATATCGTTTCATTAGGGTACGCTATCTCATAAATATAATAAAATAAAAAAATATGAGGAGGTGATTGATTTACCTCGAGTATCTAGAGAGGTTGCAGTGAGATTTGTTGCAGAACCAAAGGCTCTAGCTAAAGATAGAGAGCTCCGACCAGAAGTATCCTTTGCTTATTGGTGTACTGTCTTAACATTTTGGTTTTCATTTCATCTCAATGTTTTTATCATTTTCACACAATGTCCTATATATACATCAAATATGGATGCATGACTTAAATTAAGAGATTACCTTTAAAAGTTTGGTTCTGCTATCTGTCTATTCGGACTGTGTGATTATTTATTAACGTGGAAGAGCATTCAATATTCTATCCATGCACCATTTTGACGGCCCTCTTTCTGTTTTCAATTGGGTACCAATATACCATATCAATTACTACCAATTTAGCATAAATGCTGTATTATTAAGGGAAAAACTCTTTTCTTATTGTTTCCATAAGCAGTGTATATATACATTACATAACTAATGTATCAGAAACCCTAATGGGCCATGAGACATTAACCTGATGGTTAATGGGCCGGTTACTAGAAATCCATTTGTTTATAACACTCCTCCTTGGACAAGGTAACCGTGCCTGTCACAAAACCGGGATCTCTATAATGCGCTGGGGAACGTTGCCTCATTAAAACCTTACCAGGAAAACCCAGTGGGAAAAACCATGGTGAAGGAAAAAGAGTACAACACGCATTACTCCCCCTGGTTTAGGCATCACTGTAGATCTCTAAGTCTACGCATTCCTATCTGATGAATGAGCTTCCGGAGTGTAGAAGTCGGTAATGATTTAGTGAATAGATCGGCTGAATTTTCGCTTGATCGGACTTGCTGAACCTTGACCTGACCATCCTTCTGTAGCTCATGAGTGAAGAAGAATTTGGGCAGAATATGCTTCGTCCGGTCACCTTTGATGTAGCCGTCCTTGAGTTGAGCGATACAAGCTGCATTGTCTTCATACATCACCGTAGGCTCCTTATCTTCGTCCATACCACAATCTGATCGGATATGCTGAGTCATGGACCGCAACCAAACACACTCTCTACTAGCTTCGTGAATGACCAAGATTTCCGCATGGTTGGATGAGGTAGCGGCAATAGTCTGCTTCATGGATCTCCAAGATATGGCTGTTCCTCCATGCGTGAAAACATAACCGGTTTGAGACCGGGCACAGTGCGGATCTGACAAATATCTTGCATCAGCAAAACCAACTAGACCATCCTTGTTATGGTTAGAATAAAATAATCCCAAGTCCTTAGTACCTTGAAGGTATCTAAGGATGTGCTTAATACCGTTCTAGTGCCTTTGAGTTGGACACGAACTAAAGCGAGCTAAGAGGCTCACGGCAAAGCAGATGTCTGGTCTAGTGTGACTAGCCAAGTATATTAATGCTCCTATGGCACTGAGGTATGGCATTTCAGGACCGAGGATTTCTTCATCGTCCTTCTTTGGACCGAATGGATCACTATCCAATCCAAGGCTCCTCACAACCATTGGGCTGGTCAATGGGTGGGCCTGGTCCATATTGAATCTCTTGAGTACCTTTTCAGTGTATGCCAATTGATGCACAAGGATTCCGTCATTGACGTACTCAAGTTGTAATCCCAAACAGAATTTAGTTTTTCCTAGGTCTTTCATTTCAAACTCTGCTTTTAAGCATTCAACTGTTTGGGCGATTTCACCAGATGTTCCGAGGATGTTCAAGTCATCCACGTATACTGCTATGATTACAAATCCTTTGTTTTGATATTTTCTGATGAAGATGCATGGACTGATCGGATCGTTTTCGTAGCCTTCTCTGATGAGATATTCGCTTAACCGGTTATACCACATACGTCCGCTTTGTTTCAGTCCATATAAGGATTTGTTCAGCCTAATACAGTGTTTATCACGAGATGCATGCTTATCTTTGAGCTCAATACCATCTGGTAATCTCATATAGATTTCACTGTCCAGTGGTCCATAAAGATATGCGGTTACAACATCCATTAACCGCAAATCTAAGTTTTCTCTTATGGCCAGACTTATGAGGAATCGAAATGTAGTTGCATCCACCACTGGAGAATAAGTCTCCTCATAATCGATTCCGGGTCTCTGTGAGAATCCTTGTGCTACAAGGCGTGCCTTGTATCTAACGACTTCGCCGAGTTCGTTTCTTTTACGCACAAAGACCCATTTGTTTCCCACTGGTTTAACATCGAATGGTGTCCTTAAGATCGGACCAAACACATTCCGTTTCTTTAAACTATTCAACTCCACGTTTATGGCTTCTTTCCATTTCAGCCAATCTGATCTACGAGTGCACTCAATTATAGACGTGGGTTCTAGATCCTCTTGCGTATGCGCAATCTCAAGTGCTACCTTGTATGCAAAAGTTTCATTGATGTCGACATCTTTTCTGTTCCATAGAGAACCGAATATGATATAATTGATTGAGATCTCATTATTATCAATCCCTTCAGAACCTTGAGTTTTGGCGTCCCAAACCTCTTGAGATGGTTTGATAGGGTAAGTATCAGCTGAGGCTGTATCCGTGTTCTCTTGAATCCCGGTTTCAATCATTGCACCTTTCTTTGATTTCCGGGGATTCTTATCTTTGGAACCTGGTGGTCTGCCACGTTTCTTACGTGCGTCAGACTCTGTAGCAACTTGACTTTTCCCTGAGGGGACATCTATTCGTACTGGTGCATTACAAGCTGGTATGTACGATTTGGTAACTTTGTTCGGGTCAGCAAAGGAATCTGGCAATTGATTAGCTAGCTTTTGTAAATGTATAATTCTTTGGACCTCTGAATCACATTCTAGAGTCCGAGGATCTTGCCATTGTGTGGATGTTTGATTCCATGAAAGTTCTTTTACCAGCTTGTCTGTCTCACCACCTAATCTAGGATATACCGATTCATCAAATCGGCAATCTGCATATCTGGCTTTAAACAGATCTCTTGTAGTTGGCTCGAGATATTTTATGATGGTGGGAGAATCAAAACCAACATATATTCCCATCCTCCTTTGAGGTCCCATTTTAGTCCTCTGTGGTGGTGCAATGGGTACATAGACTGAACACCCAAATGTTTTAATATGGGAGACGTCTGGCTCATGACCCGTTAGCAATTGGGATGGTGAATATTTGTGCTCACTAGATGGTCGTATGCGTATTAGTTCAGCGGCATGTAAGACTGCGTATCCCCAAGCTGAGACCGGGAGTTGTGACCTCATGAGTAATGGTCTAGCAACCCATTGAATTCGTTTAATGAAGGATTCAGCTAATCCATTTTGTGTATGGACATGTGGAACGGGATGTTCAACACTTACCCCCATGGACATACAATATTCATTAAACGCTTGGGAAGTGAATTCACCAGCATTATCAAGACGTATAGTCTTTAATGGGAAGTCTGGAAAATGGGCTCGTAATCTGATGATTTGGGCCAATAACCTAGCAAAAGCCTGGTTCCTAGAAGAGAGCAGACAGACATGCGACCAGCGGGTCGATGCGTCAATGAGGACCATGAAATATCTGAATGTCCCACAAGGTGGGTGAATTGGTCCACATATGTCTCCTTGGATTCTTTCCAGAAAGTTCAAGGTCTCTTTAGACACTTTGACTGGTGAAGGTCGGGTAATCAGTTTCCTTTGTGAGCAAGCTGTGCACTTGAGGTGCTGAGGGAAAATACCATTTGGTTTAAGGCTGTGCCCTTCAGAATTCTGGACTAATTTACGCATCATGTTTGCACCGGGATGACCCAGGCGATCATGCCAAATAGTGTAATCTAAAAACCGTGCTTTGATAGCAGCATTAGCCTCAATCATACTGACTTTAGCATGGTAAATGCCAGTAAATACGGCGGGTATAGTTTCAAAAACTTGTTTATGGCCATTTATCATTTTAGTGATAATTAAAAACTCTTTGTTCCCTTCATCCTGAGTTTCGATATGGAAACCATTCAATCTTATGTCTTTGAAACTCAATAGGTTTCTCTTAGAACTGGGTGAGTATAAGGCATCAGAGATGTCTAGATATGTGTCATTTGATAACAGCACATTAGCTTGGCCATGGCCCTCTATTAGGCTCGAACTACCCGCTATAGTGCTAATGTTTGCGGTTTTGATTACTAAATTTATGAAGTAATTCTTATCTTTTAGAATGGTGTGGCTCGATCCACTATCCACAATGATATCCATATTGTCTTGCATATCTTTATTAAACAAGAATTATAATTCAATAACATGCAAAAATGAGATGTAAATAAAACATTACTCCATAAATTAAAATGTAAAAGCAAAAGGTCTTAAAAATCCAAAGTAAAGATAATAAATCCCAAAAAAACAAAAGATAAAAGTTTAAGGAGTAATGAAAAACAAATTCAGATTTTTGAGATCAATCAAGGAGGTCGGAGAGCTCATAATCCATGCCATCAATCTTATCATCCTTTGAGTCATCTTCATTGACTTGATGAACCAGGTTAGCCTCATGATTATCTTTCCCATACTTCTGGTAGAGCTCAACAAGATATTTGGGAGTACGGCAGATCTTGACCCAATGATTAGTCATTCCGCATCTTGAGCAAGGAGTTGGTCTAGATGAACTGCCTCTTTGGGTCGGTTTGTTGATACCACGACCCTTACCCCGACCAAAACTGAGGTTAGGTCGGTTATCTTGGTTCGGTCTACCGCGTCCTCTGCCGCGCAGTCCATGTCCATTTCCACGTCCACGTCCACGATCTGAGGATCTGTTACGTTGGACGAAGTTGGACTCTTTTCTGGTTCCTTCTGGCAATGGGGCTGATCCTGGAGGCCGCATGGCACTGTTCCTCAACAGAAGCTGATTGTTCTTCTCAGCAAGCAGTAAGCAAGATATCAAATCCTCATAGGTGCTATGATTCATGGCACGGTATTGTTGTTGGAAAACAACATTGGGAGTGCCAAAAGTAGAGAATGTTTTCTCTAGCATATCCTTATCAGTGACCTCCTCGCCACATAGTTTTATGAGTGCAACTATCCGAAAGAGTTCGGAATTGAATTCTTCGACGGATTTGAAATCTTCGAACCGTAGGTTCTTCCAGTCGAACTTGGCTTGGGGCAGTATGACCGTTTTCTGATGGTCATATCGCTTTTTCAGTGCCAACCAAAGTTCGAGTGGATCCTCAAGATTGAGGTATTGTTGCTTGAGAGACTCAGCGAGGTGATGGCGGATAATAAATATCGCCGAGTACCGTTCTGTTTGAGTCGCGGTGTTGGGATCTTTGATGCATTCACCCAGACTTTTTGAGTTGAGGTAGATCTTGGTGTCAAGGGCCCATTTGAGGTAGTTATCTCCGGAGACAGTGAGTGCCTCATATTCGACCTTCTGAATGTTTGATATCTGAAACATATAATAATTTATATTAAATAATCAATAGTATAAGACTATGATCATTGGAATAAGGGATTTAAGGTATTCTTGGGAAAACTTTCCATTTCAGGAAACTTGCTATTTTAGGAAACTTGCTATATAAGGGAACTCTAAAATCGAACCTTAGGGTTTATAACCTAGTCGGTTTACTAGTGTTTCCAAATTTAGCTCTAATAGATAAACATTGGTTTTTTTTTTTTTTTTTTTAAATTGATTTTGGAAACTAATTTGAAATTAACCGATTAAGCTTAAACCGATCGGATTGATCGATTAAACAACAAAACCGGTTAAATTAGATTTAATTTTGGAAACCGGTTATTAGGGTTATTAATCGGTTAAGGGATTAAACTAAACGGATTTGCTAGGGTTTAATTTTTATTAGGAAAAACCGATCGGTTTAAACTTAAACCCTATCGATTTAGGATTAGAATTTATCGGTTTATAAACGGTTTAGGTGGATCGATTGGTTTAGAGTTTAAGGGGTCGATTGGTTTAGGATTTAGGAGCTTGCATGGACCGGTTTTAGGGTTTTCAAGGATCGGATCTAAGATAAATAACCGATCGGTTTAGGATTTAAACCGATCGATCTCGGTTTAACGATAGACAAACCAAAACGATTTTAGATCTAGGGTTTTGCAAAGATTTAGGTTTCGGTTGCAAGGAATTTTAGTGTTTGGTTTAGATGATGCTTTTCGCCAAATGGATTTCTGACCGGCTTATGATCTGGGAGCTAAAGACCACAGATATCTACTGGAAACTTCTGAGAATGATGGCCAGAAGGGAGGACGAACAGCTGCTACAATGGAGGAACCACCGCTTGGAAAGAATCACCCGCTAAGGTGGGACAGCGCCGATTGTTTTGAGTCTTGAGGGCGCGTCTGATGTCGGATTGAAGAGCGGTTTTCACCACTAGATTCTTCTCTTCCAGGGCTTCAAAATGATATGTAGATCGCCTTCTAACTCCTTGTATTTTGAGAGATATGATTGTTTGAAGTTGAGCTTCGTGCTGATAACGTATTAAGGGAAAAACTCTTTTCTTATTGTTTTCATAAGCAGTGTATATATACATTACATAACTAATGTATCAGAAACCCTAATGGGCTATAAGACATTAACCTGATGGTTAATGGGCCGGTTATTAGAAGTCCATTTATTTATAACATGTATTGATTTGTTTTACCCATTCATCTACCCTTCTGAATTCTGAGTTAATGAACATTAATTTTTTCCCTTTAATTAATCTTGCGTATTCAAATATAGTGTTTTAAGCCAAGTTGTAACATAGTAGTTTCCATTATTAGTGTCAATGCCTGTCTATTACCATTTATGAGTAAATTTGACTCATCTACTAGATATGGCGCGTGAACAATTTATGTATCTCGAAGAGCATTTAATACTGTATCCATGCACCATTTAATTTGATGACAAGAATCAGACCCTCTCCTGTTTTCAACTCGCTATTTAGCAATTTAGGATAAAGGTTGTAATGCTGATTTGTCCTCAACTTTGTATGTACGTATTTACCTTTCTGATTCCATATTTTGTAAATATTGTATATGTAACATAATCTTTTAAGTTTAAGTTTCTCTTTCAATTTTTTGTAAGTACATGCAGTTACATAAATTGGTTTTAGTCATCCCATCATATAATAAAAATTTAATGTCCATTCTAAAATTCATAAATATTACAAATTTTAACATTTTGTAATTTAAATATTCAAAAATGAACATATATACTTAGATGACTAGGAGGCTCATCAATTTGGATAAAGAAAAACTAACGGTTTGTTGATTTAAATGCTTATATATTTCTGCTGTTAAAAACTCACGGCTTGTTGATAAAGGGTATTCTACTGAAATTTCAGAAAAAGAAAAAAACGATACAGCAGCCTTTAGCCTCAGTTTCGTGTTTAGCCCTTATACAAACTTAGATAATTAATGAACTCACACAGACCAGCCAAAGAACAAACTAAATTTTTAGAAAATAATAGTTTCAGATTACTACTCTTTTTAATACCAAGGTAAACACAAGTACCAGTGTTTCCTAAACATGAAAGTAGAAGATTTTCCAACAGGGAAGCTAGAGTCACAATCACTTCCACTTCCCCTCTTGTTGGAGTATCCCGGATATTGCCACGTGTAAAACTCCACTTCCTTGTAACAATACAAATCCCCTACTAGTGTCCTGATATTCCAATTGGAAAATGGATGTGCCGTTTTATGAGTTACATGAATTTCGCCAGCCTCGTCTGATTTAATCATCTCTCTAGCACTCCTCATAAACCCTCTCACCACTTCTTGGTGTTTCCTGTGTCCTCATACACCAAAACATTAAGGTAATCAACAAAAGATATCTTTTACAAAAAAAAATATATATTTGACATACATGATGGTGTGGCTCTCATGCTCGCGACCAAAATGAAACCCTGCATGAGGAAAATTGAAGATGATTCTATCGTATAGAACCGATCGGACTATGCGGCAGTCTGTGTTCATGGAGTGCACGTTAACACCGTGGACCACGGTGCACCCGCGTCTCTCCAACTCTTCTACGTTATCCTTGGAATCCTTGTACATATCCGCTCTAACTCCTCTACAAACAAGTATGATTGTTTGGTCAAAAAAAAAAAAAAAAAACAAATATGATTGTTTCAAACGCAGGTTAAAATATTCTAATCGTCATTTAAAATTTGTAATGATATATTTGTTGAGTTCTATAGATTCCATATATGCATAATGCATGTATATACCTCGAGTGTCAAGAGAAGTTGCGGTGATGTTAGTAGCCGAACCAAAGGCTTTGGCAAGACATAAAGAAAAGGAGAAGTCTCCTTCCCCGACCAGAAGAATCTGCTGTTTATTATTGTAATGACTACAGTTTATAGTGTTTGAAACCTCCATTTCATCTACATGCTTTCGCTCTTCTCACCATGCATATATATATATATAGAGTTAATAGTCATTAACGGACTTGTGCAACATTTTTTTTGAAAAAGTCATAAACGGATGTGTATGCATAATGCATGGATCGAAGAGTTTTTCTCTTTGTTAATTTGGCTCTTGGAACTTTGTCAGTATTTATTTACTTTTGACGAGCATTGATTAGTATTCTCATTCTGTTAATATATAATCCAGCGCCGTTAACTATTAATAATACCACAGATGTATTTGCGATTTGGTTTCCAACATCCGAATTAGTGGGTTATCCAAAAAAGAAAGAATAATCATGCGAATTAGCATCAGGAGTAAGGACATTATGAAATTTTTTTACCGAATCTATTTGCTCCTTCTTGAATAGATCACAGTGTTTACATATATATACTATGCCTTTTAAATAAATATTAAATAATGTGTGCATCAGTGCATACTGTGCCAAAAACTAGAAAATGGAAACCGGTTCCTGGTCCGGTTATGCAAAACAATTGTTTTAAATGAATGATTATAAAAATCTTAAATAACTTTTTCCACTACCAAGTAACTATGGTTTAGATTGTCAGAGGATTATTATATGAAAGTTTGAATCTAAAAGGCAACTTACTAGTACACCGTATCTGGTATCTGTCTCTATACGCAAGTTTTAAGCGATTATTGAACATCGAATTTGACTGAACATATCTTTCTTTTTCAAACTCAAAATTATATGAATATAAAGAAACTATATACTTTAGAGTTGTATTGCAAACAGATTTACAATTTCAGTTATATGACTATATATAGATTTATTTTTGTTACTATGAATACTATAAATTACAGCTTTTACAACTTTATATTAGATTTTTTTAAAAAGAAACACGACATGAAATGCATGAAATCATTGTTGAAAGGGACAATAAAGGGATTACGAAACTTTTTATATACATAAAAAAGGTTTTCCTTAGTCATGAAGTGTTTACGGAGCTACACCTAACGACACAAAATCTCACAAACATGACCAAAAAGGAGAAAGAACTTAATTAATACCAGAAAAGAAGAAAACAATATAGGAGTTAAAAACTTGGACTGAAACTTGAAAGCAGCAAAACAGCAAATTTGTATTCTGATTGCAGTACTTAAATGATCTCTTCTTCGAAATATCCAAACTTATACTTTTCACATAATGTAGTTTCATTAGTATACAATTATATTAGTCTATCTCTTTTTTATCATTGAACAATTGTAAATTGTAGTCTCTATATCTTATACGTATTTTAAGATAAGAAAAAAAAATTTTGTTTTAATGAAAAGGAAGTAGAGTTTGCAATTTAAATTAAATCTTCACTAATTTCCAATCTTTATATATTTCCACTAAAGAGACTCATAACCCTTATTTTATTGTGTCAAGTCGGGTCTATCAATTGTAATTTCTTTCATATGATTATCCTCTATTTTGTTGCTCTATTTTTTTTAAACTAAAATATGAAATCTTACACAGAAGTGCACCAATTTTGACTATATGTATCTTTTCATATTATCTTACGATTATATGCCCAAGGCCCTAGAGTCAGCTGTATTCAATCAACATAGTGCTATTTTATTTGGAGAAAAAAAACTCTAATACTCACTTTTCAATAAAATCTGCTTTTTTGTTGGTTTAATAATATACAAAAAAGCAACCTCCTAGGAGAGAAAACAAAATAGTGATACATTATTTGATTACAATATACAAAGAAGGGAATGCATGTAGTTTTTTCAACATAAAAGCCAGCAAGTTTTGTTTTTCCAATTCCTCAAAACAACACGCAAGGTCCCACTCTCCCCTCTACAAAACAAAACCCATCCCATTAAGCAAAAGCTCCTCCTTTTCCCCACTCACAATCTCCTTTAACAAAGTTATAAACACTTTCTCTTTTCTATTTAACCAAACACCATTACTCATTCACAAAATTTCCTTCAATTAAACACACATTTAGTTCTCACACCACCAAGAAACTCAAAAGAGAGAGACTCTTAAGAGTTTCTTCCTTCCTCTTCTACTTCTTCAACCATCTAGACATAAAAAAAAAACCATGTCCAATCAACTTCCTCTATCTCCACCACCACAATCGCAGTCCCAACCACCTGACACGCCTCCATGGGACACTCCATCTTCCAAATGGTTCACTCCATTCAACACACCATGGAGAACAACACCAAGAAGCACACACTCAACTCCAACTCCAACAACACCAGTAGCTCTTACCGAAGTGATTGTGTCCAAATCACCTTTGTCTCAGAAGAGCCCTGAAACGCCTAAACTAGACCACGGTATCAAATCAGAGCCTTTTAAAGATACAATGATTCTCCTGCAGCTAAGAGCTAGCCGGACGAATCCATGGATATGGTGTGGTGCAGCGTTGTGTTTTATCTTCAGCGTACTTCTGATATTCTTTGGGATTGCTACTTTGATTCTCTTTCTCGCCCTCAGACCAAGAACCCCTGTTTTCGACATCTCTAATGCCAAGCTCAACACAATTCTCTTCGAGTCACCGGAGTACTTCAATGGTGATATGTTGTTGCTGGTGAATTTCACCAACCCAAACAAGAAAGTAGATGTGAGGTTTGAGCATCTTCAGGTAGAGCTCTGGTTCTCCAACAAGAAAATCGCCACCCAAGGTATCTTGCCCTTTTCGCAAAGAAACGGCAAGACTAGGCTAGAACCGATTCGGTTAATCTCGAATTTGGTCTTCCTGCCTGTAAATCACATAGTGGAGCTCAGAAGACAGGTCATGACCAACAAGATAGACTACGAAATCAGGAGTTTTTTCAGAGTGAAAGCTGTTTTTGGGATTATACATTATTCTTATTCGCTGCATGGGAGTTGCCAACTTCAACTGGGCAGCCCACCAACCGGCAATTTAGTTTCTCGGAACTGCACTACAAAAAGATGGTGAAGAACACAAGTCATCATTCAAAGTGTCTAGCTTTATCTGTGTTCCTCAAGCATATATCCTTCTTTTGTCCACTCACAAGATGTAAAAACGAACCAAGATTCTGAGGACTCTATGCAAGAACCGAGATCCGAGTCTATTCTATATTTTGTAAAGACAGATCTAGTAAGTTTGGTAATTATATGAATCAAAGTGAAATGTTTCCTTCATATTTTGCTTCAAGATTACAAAAATCTGATTCCATATTTGATCCACAAGACACAATCTCAAAAAAGAAAAGCAAAAAAGACTAAAGCCAATAGAACAACTGAGGGATCAGACAGATTCCCATGTTGGTTCCTTTCAGCGTTATAAGTAATCAAAAGTATTTGATCCAAAGAAAAGAAAGCACAGTCATCTCCTAACATCACCCAAAATAGAGTTTTTAAATCTCAAATCCTAACTTAATCAAGACTTTTTTATCAAGAAACTTCAAGAATTGAATACAATAGTAGCAGCTTCAGTGGCAGAGAGAAAAGTTCAGCAAGAATTGATTGGCTAAAGCACAACTAGCTAAGTTAGCCAGGACAGACATGTAAAGTTGATTGTATGATAAAGAGTCCCAGAAATATCTTGAGACAAAAGCAAAAGAGAAAAGGACTTAAAATTGGGGACGTGAGGAACATGAAACGTCTAGCGGTAGACTGAAACAGGGATCAACAATGACCCTTTCACATTTTAATTTTGTGTAAGAAAAGAAAATAGTAACCAAATTCTTACTCTCTCTGCATTCCATCGTATTAATTCTCACTCTCTCATGTTCATGACTGTGATGTTTCCGTGATTCCGGCTTAGCCATATGAAGTAACAATCTTGGATCTTTTTTATATCACCATGCTATTCATTTCTGACGCACTCTACCTAGCCATCTCGACACAAGACACCATACCAGAAAACATTGACCTTGATCGCTTGACGTATGTAATAATTGGAGGACTAATCAACTAGTATACCATTCAGTGGTCAACATAGTTTTTCAAGACTTCATCTAGCAACCACAGATACTTTTATATCTCATCTCAATAACTAGGAAGATGGACAATTGGGAGCATGTACAAGCTGTACACGTGATACAAGCGAATATAGCAAAATCATTGTAGATATTCACATATGCAATGCTTTTGCATCACCAACATGACTTCACAAAAATCTTAGAGAAACATAAACCACAGTATGGACCTGCTTTGAAGAAATATAATCTGGACCTGTTTCCTTTCCTTTGCTACGCCCTCAAACATCGGATCGAGTCTTTGCCTTGATAGAGAGAGCACGTAATCCACTCTCAAGCTCCTCTTGCAACATGCCATATATCAACCTATCTCTCTTCACCAAAATTTTTGCCTTGGGAAGCATCAGAAACAACTCGCAAGTTGAAATGTGTTTCCCCTTCATCACCACTACCCCTAACAGCAGCATGTCTCGTCCTGATACGAAACATCTTCAACTTCTAACTCCACACTATCAAGCTCCGTCTATCTCTTATCCTGATCCCTCTGCTTCCTATTCATTTTCAGAATTCTCAATCTCTGATCCCAAATCCTCTTTTACACCAGCATCGGTGCAAGAACTGGAATTAAGAACTCTTGTTTCACCAATTGTATCACCAGAGCTATCTTTATTCATCTCAGCTTCCAATGAAGCTTCAAGGCCTTCTTCTGCATCATTTTTAGCCTGTTAAGGAACCCATTGTTTCGAGATAGGGTCAGGCTCTGCTGAAAACCAAACAGAACCGCGAAAAAACTCGCAAAATCTCCGACTTTCACATAAACCTAGAACTAGAAGAGCAGCTAATCCTTTGGTGAGTACTGAATCGATCGGAATCAGCATTGTACACAAAATTACGTTCCTCATCTAGAAAAGCCCAAATAATTCTACTTGAATTAAATTGAGAATCAAGCGGTTTCACACTTTTCGCGTACTTGCCTTGAAGGTGATGATGGTGCGAAGAAATGAGAGAGCTTCCGGTGGATTAAACGACGAAAAAGTTAGGATTTTCTCCGGATATTGAACGTAAATCAAATTCCTTAAATGATAATAAAGGAATCGATGATTCGATGAAGTGTAGCAAGAGGAAGATATCGTTGCCATCATTCAACATGAAGCTTTCATTCAAAGAGAGAGACGACGACGATGACGAGGAACGACGTCGTAGCGGTACTTGATTAACCGGTATTGATATTCTAAACACTTTAATCAATTAAACCGGAGTTGCTGAGAGAGCCCAATCATAGTGGTGAACTGGTGATTGGTGAATTAACGATTGAGAAACTCCACCAAGATTCAAACCAACCAGTGATAGATGGGGTTGTTTCTGATCCTTTACAAAGTATACGGCTCTTTTCACAAATAAATGATTCAAGCTTCGTCTTCGTTTTTTTCACCTTCGCTCTCCACTTAAATGAATGAATAACACTGAATCGGGGGTCCGAATCCAGCTTATTGTTTTTCCCGATAATTAAATTACAAGTTAGGTCTATTGTTTAATCAAAATTAAATTCTGTCCCTTTCCTTTTTGTCTTGATTTATTCCAGATCAAGTATACTTCCTTTTTTATACTCTTGACGTTTGCAGAGATCCTTTCAGCTCGTGCTGAATCTGGTAAACATCGAATCTCAGTTTTCAACATCGGAATCTGAATCTGTTCTTAATTTTCAATTTTGCACATGCGGCTATTGATTTAGTGGGTTTAGGTGATCTGGGTAGTTTTGCATTGGCTGATCTATGAACTAAGAAGCTAATAATAGTTTGCAGCTCTTACTAATGATAATTGCAGCAATGAGTTCATTTTGTAGAAGCTTGTCTTTATTGGATCTATTAGATTGTATGTTTTTTAAGAGATTTAGCTTGTTTTGTATATGAAGTTTAGACTATGTGTGAGCAATGGATACTATGGCAATTTAGTTGAAGGGTTCTGAATAATCAAGGTTTGGTTTTGAGAGGATGGTGTTAATCCAGTTTAGCTTGTTTAAGTGCGAGAGCGAATCCATAAGTAACAAGAACTCTTGTCGTAGGTAGACGCAAGATGGGTTCTAAGTCAGTTGTTGACATGATAGAAGCTTCTTCCAAGGTTCACTATTCTGGTTTCCACATGAACGGTCACATGAATGGGGTGGAACCGAGTTCATTACAGGAAACCACTTCTGCATCAGCAGACATTCAAAGGCAGCCTTTTGTAATAGGTCAGTTCTGCTTTTCCAATATCTCTGCTTGGTAAAAATGTTATACTGAGTAATCGGCAAAGAGAAGTTTGACGGATGGTCTTGATTCGAGATGTTTATTCTTTGAGTTTGTGTTGGCTAGGTGTTGCTGGAGGCGCAGCATCGGGAAAGACTTCTGTTTGCGATATGATAATTCAGCAATTGCATGATCAGCGTGTTGTACTTGTTAACCAGGTAAACATTTTGTTTCATCGATTCAGAGCTCTGTGTTGCCGTGTTTCCGGAGTAATGTAAGTAGAGTACAGCAGAATTAACCAGCAATAAGTGTTATAAACGCATTCGCTGGAAGTTGAATATGGTTTAAATGTTGTTTCGTGTATGAGCGTATGATTCTTATTCTAGAATGCTTTGTTCGTCATGATAACGCACAAATTGCTCCACTTAATATCCACAAGTGAATGATTTGGCAGGATTCGTTCTACCATAGTTTGACTGAAGAAGAACTTGCGAGAGTTCATGAATACAACTTTGACCATCCAGGTGATTATATCTTTGGGATGTTGCTGATATTCTATAATTAACTGGTGTGAATTCGTAATGCCACTAGTATACTCATTAGAACAGATACTTTTCTCTGTCTTCACATCCTCGGGTAGTTTTTTGTGTTCTTGATTCTAATGTTGTATTGTTGTCTTCCTGTAGACGCATTTGATATAGACCATTTGTTGTCTTGTATGGAGAAATTGAGGCAAGGACAAGCTGTGGATATTCCAAAATACGACTTCAAAACTTATAAAAGCACTGTTTCCAGAAGGGTACCATTTTCCTTCTTACTATTGCATTATGAGACAGAAATTGAAGGCTCAAACCGTGTTGTCAGTGGACGCTAATAATTTCAAGAAATATCGAAAATACTTGAGAAATCCTACTTCCTTGCGTTGTTTCTCCTTGTAATGATAGTTCTTTCCTTAATGTCATCACTAGCTTCTATCTGGTTTAGGATTTAACAAGATATATATTATGAACTAAGAACTTTATGACAATTGCAGCTCTTATTTTTCAGTTTTGCTTTAGCAAAGCTGGGTTTTTGATTCACAACTTGATAAGAGCAATGAGTTAAATTTTGTACAAGCTTGTGTTTATTGGATACTTAGACTGTAAGCTTTAAAGGGAGCTAGTTTGTTTGGATGAAAATTTAGACTATGTGTTAGCAATACATACAATGGCAATTTAACTGAAGATATAACAAGATATATATTATGCCTTATGTTTGTTAAAGATGCTTTGCTTTTGGAAAATGATTTGGCAGGTAAACCCTTCGGATGTAATATTACTTGAGGGCATACTTCTATTCCATGATCCACGAGTCCGAGGATTGATGAACATGAAGATTTTTGTGGATACAGGTCAATCTTTCATGACATCTCTTCTCTGGATAAATTTGTGAAAATGTAGCAAATTTCAAATTGACTTTCTTTTTCTCTGCAGATGCTGATGTGCGCTTGGCAAGAAGGATAAAACGAGATACTTCCCAAAATGATAGAGATATTGGCACAGTACTCGATCAGGTTAGCCCGGTAGTTTCTTTAACAATATGAATAGTTATGGCAAAAAATGTCTGTGTCTGAAGTAAACCGTCTGGTGCAGTACTCAAAGTTTGTGAAGCCTGCATTTGATGACTTCATTCTTCCAACGAAGAAGTATGCAGATATCATAATTCCTCGTGGTGGGGATAATCATGTAGCTATTGACTTAATCGTGCAACATATTTGCACCAAGCTGGGTCAGCATGATCTCTGTAAAATATACCCGAATCTATATGTTATACAATCAACATTTCAGGTAAAAATACAGCAGCTCATTATAAAACTTCACGGTTACGATCACGTCTTTTAGCTACCAACAGAACTTAAGTTGGTTTTTCTCTTTCAGATACGAGGGATGCACACGCTCATACGTGATTCCCAGACAACAAAACATGATTTTGTCTTCTATTCTGATCGATTAATTCGGCTGGTAGGATTAAATTCTCATGAACAGTTAGTGGATTTTTTTCCTTTTACGTGTCTCATTTCTGTCATCTGATTTAGTTTGCGTTTTTTGTAGGTTGTAGAGCATGGTCTTGGACATCTGCCTTTTACTGAAATGCAGGTCATCACTCCAACCGGTAAGCATGTTTTTTGCACTTCTTTTAGGGAATTCACTAGCATTAATGTAGAGGTATAGCGGTTATATTCCACTATTAAGAGATATCTCCGGTCCCTTGTATCAGGATCTGTATATTCTGGTGTGGATTTCTGTAAACGGTTATGTGGTGTCTCCGTGATTAGGAGGTACTTTGTTCTACTAGCTAAAGTATTCAAGATAAACTTCTACATACTTCCGTTCTTATATCTACTTTACTGATATAATCATAGTGGTGAGAGCATGGAGAATGCGTTGCGAGCTTGTTGCAAAGGTATCAAAATAGGGAAAATCCTAATTCACAGGGAAGGCGACAACGGTCAACAGGTAATAAATAATAAGCAACTATGTCTGTCCCAGTTTTCTACATCCGTTGTTTAGATCTCTAATCACACCGTCCTGCACAGCTTGTTTATGAAAAACTGCCTAATGATATCTCGGAAAGGCACGTCCTCTTGTTGGATCCTATCCTCGGCACAGGTTCCCAAACTTTCTTTACCTATAAAAACTTTATCTTCCTTCTCGGTTCAGTGTTAATTCAGTTTTGTAACTTGCATTTTCCAGGAAACTCAGCAGTTCAAGCCATCAATCTTCTTATAAGCAAAGGTGTACCTGAGGGAAACATCATATTTCTGAACCTAATAAGCGTAAGAAACAGCGCATGGCCCTTGACATGTTTTTTTCACACCCTCGTTATTACTCATGATCCCCTAAAGATTCTTTCTTTCATTCTTTTTGGTTTAACCAGGCACCTCAAGGTGTTCATGTGGTCTGCAAGAAGTTTCCAAGATTAAAGATAGTGACATCGGAGATTGAAAACGGGCTAAACGAAGAGTTCCGTGTCATTCCCGGTATGGGTGAGTTTGGAGACCGATATTTTGGTACCGACGATGATTAGAGATCGGTGATACATTTACCGCCAAATCATTTTTTAAATCTTCTGGCTTTCTCCCATATAAAGGAAACCTCAAGCTCTGGGAAAAATTTTGATTTACTGAAAGAATACCCCAAGTGAAGGGTTTTATTGATCGAACTCAGAACTTGGAACTCATGTATCATACATATTTATTATATATATGTATCCTTAAAAACTCTTGATAGCTCCATATCCTTTTAATACATGATTTGAGTTTATTACATGTATATGCAACTCTATTTACACAGTGCGGCTAAAGCGTTTGTGAATGGCTGAACTAGAGGACTGGTTTTTTACTACATATACTGTCTCAATACTTTTGGCCAAAGCTGCTTGATCCGAGATTGATTATCCATCCCTCCTCGGTCACAGATATTAGAGTCTATCATATTAAGTTTTGCATGTACATGTAAACGTTTGCTATATAAAATGTGAACGTAAAATGTAAAAGTTGGTTTTTACGTTTAGAACGATCATGGTCTTAATGACATTGTTGCAAGAAGTGCAAAGTTATTCTCTTTGATCATGTTAACGAAAGGATGGATATGGTTGGATTTTAGATTAGAGGTATTTCCCGCCATAAACATAACCGTCACCGGAATGGGTCCCACGATCTTATACCTCACTCGAGCTCAACGAAATTGGATCCCACGCGCCGCTCCTTCTCCCTCGCTTGTAGCTCTCACTAGAATCAATCAACATTTCAATTCGACCAAAAACAAAAAGGAACCGAATTAAGCAAAAATCATTCGGTTCTTATATACGGTTAAAGCCAAACCAAATAAATTTTGGAGAAAGAAATTTATTGCGTACATGAATTGAGGTGAGATGATGTAGAGTTATCATAGGGTTAGATTACTATAATCCAAATCGAAGAGACAAATGAGCAAATAAACTCGACTGGCAAAAAATAATGAGATGATGTAATGTTAAGTTAGTATGTCACAATACATACATCGAATCGAAACATGAAGTGGTTCCCGTACATTCCGGATAATCATCATTAGCTTTTGGTTCCTTTTGTCGGTTGCAACTCCAAAACCTTTTTTTTTCATATCTACATTTCTTTTGTTGTAAATTCTAATGCTGATGATATCTTATATTATAAACTGCATTTTAATTTATCTAATAGTCATTAGTTTACCAAAGAACGTAATTATACTCCTGCTGATTCACACAATAAATGATATTTTAGAGAGAAAAGTTGTTTCAAATTAAGTAATGTTGTTGTGATTCTATGCAAAAGCAATTACTTCAAAAGAAAATGTTTTTGTGAATACTTGTATTATGCAACTTGTTATCATTGTTTAAATTGTGTTTAGGTTGCAAATTAGTAATAAGTAATTACTTAGTGTGCAAAAATTTTAAACATCACTTATAATGAAAATAAATTGGATATAAACTTGTACATTTTATTACTTGCAATATAATGGTTGCGGGTTCTCAAAATTCAGTGTGAGACTAGTTTAATAATTTTTGTAAGTTACTATCAAAATCTTGAACTTAAGAATTTTTATAGACACACATGACTATACACAACAAAGAGAAACAACACACATATAAAACTGCAACTGTCGTTCTTACATTTGGTTAAGGCATGTGCACTATTATTACCGTGTGCACACAATTTATTTATTTGTTTGCTTAAAAAAATTATTTGAGCCTCTGAGTAATCTTCAATCTTATATATATATATATATATATATGTATTTTATTATATTTGCAGATGATAGAAAAATGGTGATTGTTGGCTGGAAAGTCATTGTTATTCAGACAACACATGATCATGTGATGGGGTGGCGCGTGGGTCCACGTGATCCCACGTCCGAAAGCCTCTCTTCTCAATTTCACAAAATTAGCAAACATCCAAAAGCTTAACCAATTAAATAATTGAAGAGATTTTTTAAAAAGAAAGACGAATCTTTCCTTTGTATGTAACTCCAAACACTCCCTTCCTTTTCCCCAATTTTATACCTTACAGTTTTTCAAAATGTACCCAACAAAATACCTTAATCTTCTATATGAATAATATAGCTCAACAATCAACATGTTCTTTTTTGGATAATAGAATTGTGGATCAATGTACAAACTAATCTATGCATATTGCATAAGGCACGCGCATTTACAACAAATTCTTTTTGGCAATGGTCAGACAAATTAGATTGAATACGACTAATTCATGGATTTATGAATTTTTGGTTTAGCTGAATTAACCCAACTAAGTTTATCCTTATTCTACTCGTCCAATATCTCCAATTATTTTGTCTTTTGTTTTGATATTAAAAACCAAAAAACACTTCAATCTATTGCAATTATTATTGTACATTACATTCTCCAACTCGTTTGCAAGAAAGTAAAATTAAAACCCTCAAACCAAAAGAAAATAAGAATAAGCTAAAGAGTCTTTCTTTCTGATTCTAACAAATCACTGATAACAAATATTCACATCCCTTTATAAAATGTCATCACCCTAATTGTAGTTACTATAATTTTCTTTCTTTATACGGATTCATCAGAAAACGCAAACGAACAATTAGATGAATCTCGAGGAGTGATGATTTTCTCCGGAGCCAACGGCTGTGGCTGCCATTTTTCGCATTTTCCGGCTTTGATCATATCATCGGTTTCCGAGCGACCGATGTCAGACTGTCTAATCTCTTTAAGCATTGCCACAATATCTTTCATCATAGGCCTATCTGCTGCCTTGTTGCTCACGCAAAGAAATGCAACCGCTAACGTTTGGAGCATCTCATGCATTATTGGATCCGCTCGTCCACGGAGTCTCGGGTCAAGAATCTCTCCCGGAGACTTTTTCTCCGATAGATGATCTCTCACCCATTGAACCAAATGTGCACCTCCCGGTAGATCCGGGTCCAATGGATGCTTTCCGGTTAACACCTCCAATAGTACCACTCCGTAACTAAACACATCACTCTTTTCGGTTATACGTTGCATCGAGGCATGTTCTGTTTAAATTATAAAAAAACGTTACAAAGTCTAAATTTTGAATATGACAATAATAACATAGAGATATGAATTTTGATGAAATTTTACCTGGAGCCATGTAACCGTAAGAACCAGCTAACGGAGGCCGGTTATTGCTCGGTTTAGACGAATCTCCATTGTTATTTCCATCACCGGAGACGGTTTTGGCTAAACCGAAATCGGCTAAGTAAGGTTCGAACCGGGAACCTAATAAGACATTCATAGCTTTAACGTCGCCGTGTAGAATCGGAGGAAGGCAATCGTGGTGGAGGTAAGCGAGGGCGTGTGCAACGCCTAAAACGACGTCGTATCGAGCTTCCCAATCAGCTCCTCCTCCTCTTCCTTTGCCGGCGCCGTGAAGCAGAGAGCTTAAACTTCCGTTGGGGAGATAGTCGTAGAACAAGAGTTTCAGATTCTTATTCGAACACCAACCCAAAAGACGGATTATGTTCCGGTGTCTGATCGATCCGAGAGTGTTGATCTCAGAGTTAAACGCTCCGGTTTCTTCTTTCGACCACATCTTCTTCACGGCTAGAGTTTCTCCGGAGGGGATCGTTACTCTGTAAACTACGCCGGAGCTTCCAGTTCCGATCACGTTAGCCGAAGTCAGGTTTTTGACGATGTCGTCGATGGAGAAATCGAGTTTCTGATAGAGAGTCACTTCCCACGTATCTAACTCCTCTTGTTTTCCGGCGACTCGTTGTGCTTTTACAAGAGTGTAAATCGCCATGAGAACGAGGACGACGCTTGCGGCGACGAGGATCGACATGGTTAATTTCACGGCGGATCGGTGTTGTCGGGTTTGGATCTCGTTATCGGGTCGGGTCGAGATGAAAAGCCCTTTGTTGGATGCGAGAACAGAGAGTGGGAGTTTCCGGAAAAACGGGGTGTTGGGTAATTCGCCGGAGAAATCGTTGAAGGAGATGTTGAGTGAGACGAGGTTTTGCAGATCGGCTAAGACGTTTAGGTTTCCGGCGAGTTTATTGTGAGAGATATCGAGGATTCCGAGATTGACGAGGCTGGAGAATCGCGACGGGATTTCTCCGGCGAATGAATTGCAGCTCAGATTCAGAGAGATCGCAAGAGACGGGATTCGACCTAGCTCGTCTGGGATTTCTCCGGTGAAGGAATTATCTCCGAGATTGAGAAGCTGAAGACTCCGACAAGACGAGATTTCTCTAGGGATTTCTCCGGTGAGACGGTTCTTCGCGAGATTGAGCTTCGTGAGCTCGATTAACGACCCGATTCCAGATGGCAGAGAACCGGTTAGTGAATTATCGGAGAAATCGATGAACTGCAAGCTCTTCGGAAGCGTACCGGGTAACGAACCGGTTAAACCGTTGGAATGGAGGTCGACAAATTCGAGGCTTTCGCAACCGGAGATCGCCGGAGGAATGGAACCGATGAGACGGTTATCGCTTACATCGAGAAAGTTGAGATTTTTCAGATTCCCAATCTCCGCCGGAATATTCCCAGCGAGTCTGTTTCCGTTGAGTCGAAGCCGGTAAAGATTCGTGCAGTTCCCAATATCCGGTGGTATGAATCCAGACAAGTAATTAGATAAAAGAAGAAGCTTCGTGAGGTTTCGTAGCTCGAAGATTCCATTAGGAATCGAACCAGAGAGACCGTTATAAGAGATATCGATCGCTTGAAGCTCTTTGCATTGAGAGAGACTCTCCGGGATCTTCCCGGTTAACTGATTCGACCAGGCGAAGAACATCGTCATGCTTGTTAATTTGCCTATCAACGGAGGAATCTCGCCGGAGATTTGGTTGTTGTCGATTTCTAAATGCGTCAGCTTCGTGCAATTCGCTAGCTCCTCAGGGATTGTTCCAGATAACTGGTTAACGCTTAGCTGAAGCTCCTGGAGATTCGGAAGGTTCCCGAAGCTTCTCGGGATGTTTCCGGTGAGGATATTTTCAGACAAATCCATGAGGAAGAGCTCCGGACAGTTTCCGAGCTCGGACGGGATTTTACCGACGAGGTTGTTCTGCCACAAGAGAAGGCTTTGAAGCTTCTTGAGACGTCCCAATGTCACCGGAATCGATCCAGAGATTGAGTTTTGGTAGAGGTAGAGGTTTTGAAGCTCCGTGCAGTTTCCAATCTCGTCAGGGATTGGACCAGACAAGAGTGACGTGTACAGAGCTATTGTCTGAACGTGTTTCAGGTTTCCGATCGACGCCGGGAGTTTACCGGAGAGACTTGTCTCGGCGAGACCTAAAGTCACAAGACTCTCGCAATTACCAATCTCCCAAGGAAGCTCTCCTCTTAGATTCTTGTTCCCACCTGCACGGAAGATTTCTAGACTCTTGAGCTCTCCGATACTCTTGGGAATCTCTCCGGCGAGTTTGTTGTCGAAGAGAGTGAGCTCCACGAGGTTAGTGAGATTCCCTAACTCGGAAGGAATCGCACCTTCGAGGTTGTTTGTGTTGAGAGACAAAGTCTTGAGTTTCTTGAGCTTGAAGATTTCCACTGGGATTTCACCGGAGAGAGAATTATCGGCTAAATCAAGAACTTCGAGCTCCGACAAGTCTCCGATCTCCTTGGGGATTAAACCTGTGAGATTCACGGAGGTTAAACTGAGTGAAGTCAGAGACTTTAGCTGCCGGAGACTTGTCGCCGGTAATGGACCTTGAAAGTCCATGACTTGGAGTTGTATATCCGAGACTTGACCTCTCGCGTTGCATCTGATTCCGACCCATTTGCAAGGATTTGTTCCTGCGGTGTTCCAGGAAGCTAAAGCCTCTCCGGAGATGTTTAACTGAGATTTCCATGAGAGGAGAGCTTGACCCTCTTCGTTTATGGAGAAACAGGGGATGAAGACGAATACAGAGGAGTAAAGGAAGAGGAAGAAGCAGAATCTAGGGTTACGTGGCATCGGTGGAGAGGAAGAGAAAGAAGAGGAAGAGAGGGAGAAGAAGAAGAAGTGTGAGAGAGAGATAAGTGCGTTGGGATTGTGAAGCGAAGAACCCCATGGATTTGGTTTTACTTAGTTTTATAGAAATATATAAAACAGAGCATAGAAGGAGAGAGAGAGAGAAGTAGCAAAGGAAGATCTGGATCCCAAAAAGCAGCTCTACCTTTTTTCCTTGACTAATTTTCCAATTTTAATTTGTTCTCTTTAGTTTTCCACCATTTATTTGTTATATAAACAACAAATAAAGATAAACTGAAATAGGGTTTAAAAAAAAAAAAGAGTGAGGCATTCTGTTGATAATATTTTTCATAAATGGTATTTGTTTTCTTTTTGTTTGTTTGTTATAATTTATTAAAATAATCAAAATCCAAAAGTTTAATACAAAGCAAAAACTGTCCATAGAAACATTACACAGAGATAATAGTTCTTTTCGATTCAAGCAAATCACGTAACCATCTTGGAGAGCTTGCAGCAACATATTACATATAACTAACTATCCTCTAATATTACGCTCCTAGCAATTAAGCTTCAGTTTCCAAGTTCCACTCAGCAATTGGTCCAAGGACATGGATCATATGGAGGATTGATGTCAAAATACTGGTCATGCATAAGCATAAGGACGATTAACCATTTTGATGCTTAACAGTTAACATAGAAAAAATTATAATGTTGTTATTTTTTTTTTGGTTTTATGTTGTTATTTATGTACTTTGGGGTTGGGGAGAGTCGGAAGTGGCCAAGTGGGTATATGGTGGTAAAAACAAAATTCATAAATATTAAAATTAAATGAACAGAAAGAAATATGGAGATATCTATTTTAGGTTTCATATATATATATATATATATGAAATATAAATTACTAGAAGTTGAAACATGGAATCTTGAAGAGAGTGAAATGCACATGCAAGCTAGGAATTTATGTAGAAAGATTAATTGATTTTTAAAAAACTGTTCATCTCTGCTCATCTTGTCGGTCCAATTCATTAATTCGCAGTTATTATATTAGTATTTACTAATTTTATACATAAGATTTATAATACACATCCTCATACGCATGTATATGCATGCTTAAGAACTTAGAGATTCTATATACACTATATATCTAATAACAAAAGCAATTAGATTGTAGATGTTTTATTGTTTTACATATAAGTTAAAACTCTTATGATAATTGATTGTTTTGAAAAGGAAAAAACGAATACAGAAAAACAGGAAATTTAGGTTGTAAAGACCGTATATTTAAATGGGACTTACATTCACCTGAGCTGAACCCTTTTTAATTACAGATCTAATAATTTAGTACTAGCATTAAGATGACGCTGTTTAGATCCAACTTCTTGGATTGAAAATTTAGAATGCCTGATTATAAATTTAAGAAAGGGGAACTAGACAAAACAAAAAGAAAATGGGAAAAGATAAAGTAAATTAAAATTAAGATCATGGGTCAAGCATCATTAGGTCAAGAAGATTATATATTAAGATATAACACCACATTTCAAGTCACATGCCATAGTAGCATCAGAAGATTAAATACGTATCAATACATGTTTATAGAGAGAGAAGGTCATGTGCATTTATACACAGATTACATGATTTATATAGTAAAGTGAACGAAAGCATTTCGACAACATGGTTTTATTCTGCAGGTAATTAATTATGGAATAGTACTGTGTACTCTAATTACCGAAGATTGTACCTGAAAAATGGTGATACTATTCACACATAATTGACGATATAGGTTTCGTAATATGTAATTTTCGGTGTACGTTATTTCGCACGGAAGACCTGA
>NW_006256829.1:10092610-10214960 GCF_000478725.1 Eutrema salsugineum
CGTTTATTTTTTTTTGTTCATCGTCTTCGACCAATCCGAGTATTTTTTTTTATCTTACTTGTTCACCGTATTACTTTTTGTTCACATTATCGTTGTTTTCTTATTCTTCTCATTTTTCTTTATTTTTTAGCTTTTCTATTCTTTGTTTTTCCTTCTTATCTTTCATTGCTTTTGACTATTTCTTCTTATGTATTGTATTAATCTTCTTTGACTTCTTGATTTTTTTTCATTCGGTTTTTTCTTCGTTTTTTTCTGTTGATTTTTTTTTGTTTTATTTGTCTGCCCCTTCTTCTTTGTTTTATTTTATTGTCTTTGTATTCTCTAAATTCTTATTCTTCAACATCTTCTACTATTCTTCTTTTGGTTTTATTAGCCGTTTTTATCTTCTGTTTTTTACTTCTTCTTGGTCCTTTTTGTCCTATCCAACTTTTTTTTTCTTTCTAATTTTTGTTTGTCCTTTTCGCATCTTTACTTTCTTCTTTTTTATTTTCTTTTTCATCGTCGGGTTGTCATCTTCTTATACTTTATTTTCTTCATCTACCATTTTTGTTCTTCTTTTTCTTTCAGATTTCTTCTTCAACTTTGAGTTCTTCATCCTTATCATTTTTCTTTTTCACTATTTTGTGTTACCCATCTTGATCTTATCTTTCATGGTCTAGGACTTTTTGTTCATTTTTTCCTCATTTTTTTACGTTTTCGTCAATTCTATGTTCTTCTATATGTTTCAGTTTATCTTTTTCTCTTCTTTTTCTACTTCGTTTTCCCTTTTTCCCTTTTTCTGTTTTCTTTTTTGGTTTTTTCCTCAGCGTCCTGCTAGAGTATTTGGCATCTCTTACATTATTTCAAAAATAAACAGAATTCAGAAAGCCATCTTTAAAACAAGCAAAAAAAACAAAAGACTTAAAACCTGTTCATTAGACAATGAAGATGATTTATGATATGTTGACATGGTTTTAATCACGTTAAGTAAGGAAGAATAACTGACAACACAAAACAACAACATATAATCGAGGAACACTACTACTGGTACTGAAAAAACGGAAAAAACAATTAAAAAAAACAAAAAATTGATTTATAAAAAATAAAGACGGTAAACAATACAACAAAAAGCCGACCAATGTAGAAACCAAACCACAATTGAGCTTAAGATACATTTAAAAAAGTAATAAAAAATAAAGACGGTAAACAATACAACAAAAAGCCGACCAATGTAGAAACCAAACCACAATTGAGCTTAAGATACATTTAAAAAAGTAATATATTTATATATTGCTCTCAACTTAAGCTAGGATTTCCCACATCACATGTACATTTTTTTTTAAGATAATCTCGCTCAACAGATAATACGATTAACGAATAAAGGGGAACTAAAAAGATTTTATTAACGAATAAAGGAGAATTAGTTACCTAGATAGAATGAGAGACCTTATAGCGAAAAATTTACTTTGCATATATTATATATGATATGATTCTAAATGTTTTTTTGATTAAATTCCAATTTTTAAATTTTCGTTATTTTCTATTTTAAATATTTTTTGATTAAATTTCGATTTTTAATAATTTTTATTAAATTTAAATATTTTTGATTAATTTCGATTTTTAACAGTTTTTTATTAATTTACGATTTTTCATATTTTATTTAATTATGATTTTTAATATTTTTTAATTAATTTACAATTTTTAATAATTTTATTATTAAAATTAATTTTAAAAATATAAGAAGGGGTAAAGGGTAATTAGCCACCCTAAAATTAAATGAGAGAGCTTTAACTCAAAATTTTACTTTGCTTATAATATATATGATATAGGCTGATTGTTTAATTATATCGAAATTGTTGTGGTTGTAATTGTGTTTTGTGTTTATATTTGATTATGTTAATTTATCGTTGTAACTAAATATATATGTATGTCTAAATAAACATAATTAAATAAGAGACGAACATATGTGAAGAGAGTTAAATAAATATGGTCCATAAAGAGGATAAATAAAAGGGAAAATAATAAGACCAAAAACCAACAAACAAGAAGGAAGTAAAGAGACAGCAAAAGATGCAAGAGAAAAGACAAGCACCCAACTGTATATTTCAATCTTGTGAAAATTTGTATTTCTTTCCCAAATCTTATTATTATCATTATATGGTCCATATTGTTCTTTTGTCCATCGCGTTTATCATCACTATTCAAAATAATATAGACAAATAACAACTGTTATAACTAAGCATCTACCAAATTATATATTAATCACTTGAATGAACAAATGACATTTTTTCAGTAATTAGATTTTCTGAATCGAAACTAAAGTTAATTCATCTCAAAAGTTTCACATGTGCGAGGTGAAGGGTGATGATTTTAGTACTTTCAACAAAGATAATAATGATGATACCGGTTAAGATAAATTAAAAGATGTAGACTTGATTACGACAATAGAACAAGATCTGGATCTATATCACGTTTCGATATTAGGTCAGGGATCTCATCACATGATGATAGAGCAATACAAAAAACATATACATATTCAATCCAGGCTATATATTTAAACTCCGGTTAAAATTTACGAAAATGTAATAAAAACAGAATTCTTTATTTTGTAGTTAGTTTGAGTCTCTAAACAAATAATAAAAACAGAATTCTTTATATATATATATATATATATATATTGTGCCTAAAGACGAACAATTGAAGCAGTCACTTAAATAGTTAGTTAGCATTCGGTATTACAATATCGCGAACGTTTGGTTAATATGATTTCATTTATTTGAACTAACCTCAAAAACCGAGAGTTATGTATCTGCATGTGGAATCTTGGATAGTTTTAACTTTGTTTAGTGGATAAATCAGCACTGAGGATTAAAAATTAATAAAGGTGGGATCTGAATTATGACTAATTGACTATGATGGGCAATGTTTTCACTAATTTTCTTCTAATTATTAAATACAACATTTGTCTTTATCAATTTTATAAATTCAATTATAATGAAAATGGTCCATTGTGGGGTATTTAGTAGCAGAAGCAGTCCAAGAATGTAGTGGCAGAAGTACAGAAGTGTGAAAAGAAGTGGGCATCGATCAAAATTATTTAATTATTTATTAATTTGTCGATCCAATGAATATAACATATACAATGGCTGATCATGATAATGCTATATATCTAAGGATGAGTGGCCATGTTAATAAAACTCCATTGGTTGTAAGTGTAACTACGCATACGACCACGAAGCCACTGCAGTAAGAAAACCATACTAAGTATAATGCTGATGTTATCCTACATCTTTAGGATCTATTTTTTAGGTAAAGGATCCTTTTTATAGTATTTTGACATTTTAAATTTTGTGGTTTATTTTTTAAATTTTGTGGTTTATTTTTCAAATAAAACGATGCTGAAAAATTCTACGATTTTCTCTTCGTAGAGAAATCTGGTTGCCATGAAATTAGCACGTATATTTTGTTTTTGCTAAGAAAAATAGCATGTATATTCGATAAAATCAACATGCATCAACCAATAGCCCATACAATGATACATTTCACTACAGTTCAAATCAAACTAAAAAAACAATTTATACGATCATCTAATTAAACTACAACCAGATAAAGATTTTATGTGAGCTACGGGATGGCTCAAAAATGAAGATATGAATCCATATGCACATACAATATGATACAACGTCGATAGTAATAGATTATTACTAATTTGGGACATCTCCACATCAAGTGTGAACCCTATTATATATAGTTTAGTGTATAAATAGATTTAGGAAAGTATTATGTAGACGTGTGAATATACAAAAACTGATATATACATGAATGTGTGTGAGTAGAGACATGTTGTGTTTGTAGGTATGTATGATAGTGAAATGAGATGGGTCCAATGAGAATGAGATATGGCTTTAAGAGGGGAATCATAATAGTGACCTTTTTTGTGATGACAACAACCACACGTGCTCATTTCTTCTACCAATGGATTGCACTCGCCTTCGTTGCACCTTTTAACTCCAATTATTTCAGAGCCTTTTTTCTAAATTTTTACAATCGGAACTTTTTAAATAGAAACTATCTTCAAACAATTTTTTACGTCGGTCTTGTAATATGTACAATTGGTTAAGGGGACATCAAATGTGGATAATTCATGCCCTACCCGAGATCGTCTTCCTCGATGGGGGTTTATTGGTTCCAAGTTGATGTCTTCTCTGTAGTACCGATTCATGCCCTATCAATACTCGAAAATAGTCTCGGACAAATCGACAAAATATATGTATTTGTCAAAAAAAAAATTTATATGTTTTTCCTTTTGGAAATATATAATATGATTCATATATATTATATGTTTACCCCCAAAAAAGTGTATGTATGTATTTACCTTTCACTCCTTTTTCGGCCTTTTATCCTTTCCGCAACGAGCTGGTTAATTTAATTTTTCAGCTTTTTTTTTTTCCTTTCCGCTTCTTTTTATATTTTTCTTGTCTTTTCTTTTCTGATCATGCTATTTTTCTTTCATGGTTATTTTAATATTTCTTATTAAGTTTTTGCGTAACCATGAAAAGCTTTACCGTGATATTTCAGCCTTTTAAAACTGCCTTTAGGTTAATCTTTTTTCACCTTTTTCATATCGCTTTTGACAGAATATAAAATAGGCAAAATAAAGTAATGGTATATTGGTATAGAAAGTTATAATTTATAAACAACACAACACACTAACTTGATGCATCTTTAAAACTAACATTGCTTAGTGGAGAAGTTGAGCTTTTGCAATCAATAATCTTTTTTTTTACAAATAGTTTAATTTAAGGAAATTAATGGGACTTTGATGTTTCGTGGTTCATATATAAAATATAGATAATACGTGGGATGAAAGTTGTAGATTAAAGGGTCAAATATTCCTTCCGTATTTCCAGGACTTGGGTTTCTCGCTCACATTGATTAAACTCTAAACATACCCCAGAGAAAATAAAATATAGTAATATAATGTTGGAATGTAGCACTAATTGTAATTGTTTATATCAGTTGCCTTAGTTTTTATCTGCTACTCCTTCCGTTTCATAAAGAGTGTCATTTTGACATTTTTCACACATATTAAAAAAAATATTAAAAGTATAACTTTATCCCTTATTAATACATTAAATAATTTGTTTTTATCTAATAAATACATTAAATTAATAGGGTTAAAACTGGAATATTGTTTAAAACTTTGCATTGAAAATATAAAACGACACTCTTTGTGAAATAAAAATAAAACCTTAAAACGACACTCTTTGTGAAACGGAGAAAGTAATATTTATAGTCCAATTTTTCCAGAAAACGAAAAAATGCATTGGTATAAATATGATGCCTTGGTTTCCGGAGTGTTCTCTATTTAGCTGCTAACTCTTAATTATATTTGTGTTGTGAAAACTTAGAAACTTTATTAATCACTGGAATGTATATATAGAGTACATAGGAAATCTAGATTAAGTACAATGATCTGATGGGCCTAATGGGCCGGTATAAGAGTCCATATATGATATGTGTTATAACACTCCCCCTTGGACGAGTGAACCGGGTCAGCTACTCAATCGGGATCTCGATAATGCGCTGGGGAATGTTGCCTCATTAAAACCTTACCAGGAAAAACCCAGTGGGACAAAACCATGGTGAAGGAAAAAGAGTACAACACGCATTACTCCCCCTGATTGTAGCATCACTGCAGATCTCTAAGTCTATACATTCCTATCTGTTTGACGAGCTTCCGGTGTGTTGAAGTAGGCAATGATTTGGTGAAGAGGTCAGCTGAATTCTCACTGGATCAGACCTGCTGAACGCTGAGAGTGCCGTTCTTCTGCCAGTCTGAGGTTGAGAAGAACTTCGGTAGAATGTGCTTCGTCCGATCTCCTTTGATATATCCTTCCTTGAGCTGAGCTATGCATGCCGCGTTGTCTTCATACATCACCGTGGGCTGTGTGTCTTCGTCCATACCACAATCTCTGCGGATGTGCTGAGTCATGGAGCGCAGCCAGACGCATTCCCTACTAGCCTCATGAATGGCTAGGATTTCAGCATGGTTTGATGAAGTGGCAGTGAGTGTCTGCTTCATTGATCTCCAAGAGATGGCTGTTCCTCCATGCGTAAAAACGTAGCCAGTTTGAGACTTGGCAGTGTGCGGATCTGATAGATATCCTGCATCGGCGAAGGCGACTAACCCATCTTTATTTTGGTTAGAATAGAAGAGTCCTAAGTCTTGAGTACCTCGAAGGTATCTTAGGAGATGTTTTATACCGTTCCAGTGCCTCTGAGTTGGAGATGAACTATATCGAGCGAGGAGGTTCACGGCGAAACATATGTCTGGTCTAGTGTGACTAGCCAGGTACATTAACGCTCCTACAGCACTGAGGTATGGCTTTTCAGGACCAAGGATTTCTTCATCATCCTTTTTGGGACCAAGAGGGTCATCACTTAAGCTTCTAACTACCATTGGGCTGGTCAATGGGTGAGCTTGGTCCATATTAAATCGCTTGAGTATCTTT
The DNA here is from genome assembly GCF_000478725.1 of Eutrema salsugineum. Taxonomy (NCBI): domain Eukaryota; kingdom Viridiplantae; phylum Streptophyta; class Magnoliopsida; order Brassicales; family Brassicaceae; genus Eutrema; species Eutrema salsugineum. The sequence goes on from NW_006256829.1 coordinate 10,099,105, forward strand.
TCGATATAAGCCGATTGATGCACAAGGATTCCTCCTTTGATGTACTCAAGTTGTAATCCCAAACAGTACTTTGTTTTGCCTAGGTCTTTCATTTCGAATTCTGCTTTTAAGCAGTCGACTGTTTGGGAGATCTCACCAGATGTTCCGAGGATGTTTAGATCATCCACGTATACTGCTATAATTACAAATCCTTTGTTTGAGTACTTCTTGATGAAGATGCATGGACTGATGGGGTCATTTTTGTAGCCTTCTTTTATGAGGTAATCGCTGAGGCGGTTGTACCACATACGCCCACTTTGTTTCAGTCCATACAAGGATTTGTTCAGCCTGATGCAGTATTGATCTCGAGATGCATTTTTGTCTTTTAGTTCAATGCCATCTGGGAGTCTCATATATATTTCGTTGTCCAGGGGCCCATAGAGATATGCGGTTACAACATCCATTAACCGCAGATCAAGATTTTCTCTTATGGCCAGACTTATGAGGAATCGGAATGTTGTTGCATCCACTACTGGAGAATAAGTCTCCTCATAATCGATTCCGGGTCTCTGTGAGAATCCTTGTGCTACAAGCCGTGCTTTGTATCGAACGACTTCACCGAGTTCGTTCCTTTTGCGCACAAAGACCCATTTGTGGCCCACTGGCTTGATGTGTGATGGGGTCCGGATGATCGGACCGAACACGTTTCTGAGTTTGAGACTCTTTAACTCCACGTTTATGGCTTCTTTCCATTTTAGCCAATCTGTTCGATGTGTACACTGTGTTATTGACGTGGGTTCTAGATCCTCTTGCGTGAGCGCAACATCAAGTGCTACTTTGTATGCAAAGAGTGCATTTAAGTCGACTTCTTTTCGATTCCATTGTATTCCGGACATATTGTAATTGATGGAGATCTCATTGTTATCTTCTGAACCTGGAGATTCGGCGTCCCGAACTTCCATTGAGGGTTCATTAGATTGAGTCTCAGCCGCGGCTATGTCTGATATTGCAGGAATCCCGGTTTCGGTTATTGCACCTTTCTTTGATTTCCGGGGATTCTTATCTTTGGAACCGAGAGGTCTGCCCCGTTTGAGACGTGGTGCAGACTCTGTAGCAACTTGGGTCTGTCCCGTTGGGACAGCTATTCGTACTGGTGCATTACAAGCTGGGATGTACGATTTGGTTACTTTGGTCGGGTCAGCAAAGGAATCTGGCAATTGATTAGCTAGCTTTTGATAATGAATAATCTTTTGGATCTCTGAATCACATTCTAGAGTCCGAGGATCTTGCCAATTTAATGATGTTTGATTCCATGAAAGATCTTTGACCAGCTTGTTTGTCTCACCACCTAAAGAGGGATATACCGATTCATCGAATTGGCAATCCGCATATCTGGCCTTGAAGAGATCTCCAGTGGTTGGCTCGAGATATCTTATGATGGTGGGAGAGTCAAAACCAACATATATTCCCATCCTTCTTTGAGGTCCCATTTTGGTTCGATGTGGTGGAGCAATGGGTACATATACTGAACACCCAAATGTTTTGAGATGGGAGATGTCTGGCTCATGACCCGAGAGTAGTTGGGATGGGGAATATTTGTGTTCACTAGATGGCCGGATGCGTATGAGTTCAGCAGCATGTAATACTGCATGTCCCCATGCTGAGGCCGGGAGCTTTGATCTCATGAGTAATGGTCGGGCTATCCATTGAATGCGTTTAATGAATGATTCAGCCAATCCATTTTGAGTATGGACATGTGCTACAGGATGTTCCACGGTTACCCCCATGGCCATACAGTAGTCATTAAACGCTTGTGAGGTAAATTCACCAGCATTGTCAAGGCGGATAGTCTTTAGTGGGAAGTCAGGGAAATGGGCCCGCAATTTTATGATTTGGGCCAAGAACCTAGCGAAGGCTTGGTTCCGAGAGGACAAAAGACAAACATATGACCAACGGGTCGATGCGTCTATAAGGACCATGAAGTACCGGAATGGTCCGGAAGATGGATGTATAGGTCCACAGATATCGCCCTGGATTCTTTCTAGGAAATGAAGTGTTTGTTTAGAGATTTTAACTGGTGAAGGCCGAGTGATCAATTTGCCTTGAGAACAAGCTGTGCACATGAGGTGTTGAGGATAAGCTCGGTTTTCTTTGAGGGTATGCCCTTGAGAGTTTTGAATTAGTTTACGCATCATATTTGCACCGGGATGACCGAGCCGGTCGTGCCAAATAGTATAATCAGTAAACCGGGCTTTGAGGGTGGTATTAGCTTCAATCATACTGACTTTAGCATGGTAAAGTCCAGTAGAGAGCGCGGGTATGGTTTCGAGGATTTGTTTATGGCCGTCTACGGTTTTAGTGACTAGGAGGGATTCTTTGTTCCCTTGACCTTGGGTTTCTATGTGGAAACCATTCTGTCTTATATCCTTGAAGCTCAGAAGATTTCTCTTCGAACTAGGAGAATATAGAGCATCTGGTATTTCAAGTTGTGTGCCATTTGATAGCAACACATAGGCATGGCCATATCCTTCGATAAGGTTTGAGGGACCCGCGATGGTGCTAATATTTGCGGTTTGATAGGTTAGGTTTATGAAGTAACTTTTGTTTCTTAAGATAGTGTGGCTGGATCCACTATCTACGACTATGGTTTCCATTTGCTGGTGTGCTTTACTATGAATAGAAGATAGAATTCAGTATTGAGGAATTCAGAAAATGTGATAAATCATAAAGTAAAGCAGTGTCTGAGAATAAAGGCAAATGGAAAAAAAAAATGAAACAAATCCCAAAATGAAAAAAATAAAGAACAAAATCAAATTGTATCAGAGTTTCAGATGATTGAATTAATCGAGGAGATCAGCTGTTTCATAGTCCATGGGGTCGGTCTGCTCGTTTGTGGTGTTCTCATCATCAAGGAGGTCGTCACCTTCCAGGTTAGCAGCATCGACTGGCTGAGTCATGTTGGCTTCAGCAGGAGCTTTTCCGTACTTCTGGTATAGATCACAGTGGATCTTGGGGGTGCGACATTGCTTTGTTGGGTGGTTGAACATCCCACATCTGGTACAAGCAGAGTGATCGGGGTTGGTGTGGCGGGTCGGTTTGGTGATGCCTCGACCACGACCAGGACCATAACTGAGGTTAGGTCGGTTGCCACGACCATGTCCGCGTCCATGTCTTCCACGTCCATGTCCTCGGCCATTACCACGTCCATTACCACGTCCACGGCGGTGATCTGAGGATCTATCGGGTTGAATATGGTAGGACTCTTGACGAGAAGCTGGGACAGGAGCCGATCCCGGGGGCCTCATAGCGCTGTTCCTCATAAGCAGCTGGTTATTCTTCTCAGCGAGGAGAAGACAGGACAACAAGTCTTCGTACAATGTGTGTTTCATTGCACGGTATTGTTGTTGGAGCACAACATTCTCTATGCTGAATGTGGATAATGTTTTCTCGAGGAGATCATTATCTGTCACATCCTCGCCACAGAGTTTCCGGATGGCAACAATACGAAAGAGTTCGTTGTTGTAATCATCTACGGATTTGTAGTCCTGGAACCGAAGGTTCTTCCAGTCGAAATCTGCCTGAGGCAACTGGACCATTTTCTGATGGTCATATCGCTTTTTCAGCGCTTGCCACAATTCAAGTGGATTCTCAAGAGTGAGATATTGCTGCTTAAGGCTCGGGGCCAGATGATGGCGTATGTGACATATCGCCTGAGACTGTCCCTTACGGGATGCGGTGTTACCGTCGGTAATACACGCATCGAGTTCTTTCGATGCAAGGAACAAGCGCATGTCTAGGGCCCACTCGAGGTAGTTATCCCCGGAGACGTGAAGGGCCTCGAATTCACATTTCTGAATGTTTGACATCTTTTCCACCTTTGGATTTCTGACAGGCTAATGAAACTGGGAGCTAATAGACCTCAGTTAGCCGTTACAAATTCCAAGGATTGATCACCAAAACTGGAGAAGCTGCTGGTTGAAGAAGGAAAAACTCGGATCTGGTTTTTTTTTTTTTTTTCGGTTGATCGTCGTGTACTGTAAGTGTGCGTGAGGGCGCGTCCGACGTTGGATCGACAAACGGTTTTCACCAGTAGATTCGTCTCGTCGAGGGCTTCGATTTGATATGTAGATCGTCTTCTGGTTCCTCACGGTTTGGAAGATATGCGTCTTTTAAGTTTCGACTTGCTTTTAGGGTTTTGGTGGTGGCCGGATTTATTAAGGTTTTTCGCTCAGAGAGTCTTATCGTGCTGATAACGTGTTGTGAAAACTTAGAAACTTTATTAATCACTGGAATGTATATATAGAGTACATAGAGAATCTAGATTAAATACAATGATCTGATGGGCCTAATGGGCCGGTATAAGAGTCCATATATGATATGTGTTATAACAATTTGATCTTTCTTTTTTTTTTTCATTTTGACATAAGTTGCAGCTCTCCGTTTTTCTTCAGATAATTTGTTTTAACATAGAGAATCAAACCAAATTTATTTGAATAATATTTTGTCACCATACTTGTTATTCGCATAATCTATAAAACATCGATTGAAACTGATGTTCGATTGTTTCGAAAAAAAAAACATGACGATTAGTGATATATGTTATTCTTTAGATAGGCTCCCTTGTCTTTAACCTAATAGCCTTTTGCTTTATCTTTTAACTAAAGACTAAAGAGTCTCACTTGCACTAATGCCAAGTTCGTGGTTTTACAAACTAACGGTCAAATTTTGAACGCTTTTCAGTGGGGTTTCATCAATTGAATGTTAATTAGAAATTAAGACAGTCTCTAGTCTTGCATTATTGGTGATCTTTTGATCAAAGCCAGTCTCTAATATTGACGAGTCTTTTTTGACTGCTGGGGTCCGTTTAAAGGCCCAAAGCATTCAATAGCTGACAATTAGATAAGTATGAAACGATTCATCATTCGTTTGCAATTTCGCACTCTTCACTCTCCAGTAAGAGTGTAAGACTAAGAGATGTACATGTCACTACGCGTATCCTTATATCCAGCATATCTCAAGTTTTTTATAAAAATGCAAACCAAAACTAGGTAACCAAGAAACAAGTTGACTGGTATCATTTGAAAAGTATAATAGTCTAATTATAATATCACGTTATTATTTAGTAGAGAAATGAAAAACGTGGGATGAATTGAAAAAGTATTTGTTAGCTTTCACTTTTTATCATTTCGTGCATCTATCAAAATGCGAAGATCTGAAAAACTCACTAAAGAGCAAATTTATTGAAATGATTCCTTACTTTCATCCTACTCTTGTAATTATACAGCTCTTATAACAATTAAAAAAAACTATTTACATTAGTTAATTGCATATTATCTTTCTCCTAAGAATAGTTGTCCAATTAATTTAAGTTCCACAAAAGCTCAGTTAACAAAAGACTCAAACAATGAAAATTTGAAACTTACTTGTCTTTTAGGTTTTTTTTTTTTTTTGTTTTTCTCACTAATTCTACCGCGCGTCTTAAAATAAGCGCATTCCAAGACTCTTCATCTCGCATCAGTTAGTGCTCTAATAAGTAAGAATTCTCCCTCCATATCAGATAAACTCATAACACCTCATACTAATTACACTAACGATCAAATCCATTTAATTAGCATCTACATTAACTGTTTCAATCCCTGTAATTGTGTCTTGTAATCTTGTGATTGAGCTCTTCCTCTTGTATATAAACCCATGTAATCTTGATGAGTGTTATACAAGTTTACACTCTTACATCTAGATGATGCATGAACTAAAATAAGAATGTATATATGTCTTCTGGTCGTCAGAGATTTAGCAATTAATTTAATTTTGGATTATTTACTGTCATTATTTGAGTCACCATACTGATCTGATCGAACAAAGTGAAACGTACACGAGAAATTAATTAAGGTGATTGATTGAGTAATGTTCAAGAAATCTTTTATGAAAACGTCTATATTAACTTTTATGAAAACGTCTATATTAAAAGTTGGATTTTGTTTAGCTGTCGTTTAGTTTATGAGCGTATGATTCTTCTTCTAGAATGATTCTTCTAGTTGTTTAGCTTGTTGCATATCTCGAGATGGTAGTTCTGATGTTTATAACATGCATTGTGGGATACATCTCAAAACCAAAATGTAGGGTTGGCCGTCTCTTCTTTGGCTGTGAATTGATAATGATTTAGATTACATTATATGTGAATTGTGTTTAAAATTCACGCCTTTTGTTTAAATTTGTCTTCACTGGGTTTACTGCATCTACCCTCCCCTCTCAGCTTCTTACGTACTGCGTGTTATATACTTTGGCATGATTTTCCAGAAGCTGATTATGTTAGCACATGAGCTGTTTGCTCCATCTTATCGCTGTGGCTTTATAATTGTGAAATTATGATGAGTGTTTTGGTGTACAAACTCCCACTTACACACATAGATGTTCAAATATTGTTATAGACAGTTTGTGACTTTTAAAACTTGTGCAGGCTGGATAGCCTTATAATGGAAGCAATAGCTACCATGAAACAACAATTGCTGCCTACATTGAGGTATTCAGTTTTAATTCTGACTTCCTTTTTTTTTTTCATAGACATTATATATTGTTAAATTGTTGTCAACTAGAATTTTTGAAGTCATCGTTGCGTCTGAAAACCCAATATTGCCTATATATGGTTGTCATAATAGAATGTATTATTCAGTATAAGTGCTAGGTGCTATGATTGTGTTGCAGCTCTTATGTTGTGTTTATTTTAGCGCTATGTCCAATAAATTCTACTTGAAACCGCTCATATTCACTAGCGATATCCTTTTTAATGTGAACTTTTATCATCTGGTTTAGATTTCGACTACAATTCAATAGCGTTTCTCTTAAATGGCCAGCTATTCTGCTGGTAAGTTCCTTTAGACTTCAAACAGCTGATGTCGTCAATTCATGAGGAAGTACATTATGTATTTTTCAGATTGGGATCGGTGAGAGCAGTGAATCGAAGATATATAAGAGACTGTTTGCCGTTGAAGATTAGGATGCAGGTTTTAGCGGGTTTTGTTAGTGCTAGTACTCCAGGAATGGTGTGTGGTCCTCCACTTCATGCCCTATTCCAAAGCAGAATCAAGATCTATACCCTTACATGTTATAACCAAGATTATTGTTGTGGATTGGCTTATTTTTGGGAGCTTGCATGTGAAAATGAGGACATTAGTTAAAATACTTCAAAAGAGTCTAAAACTGTGATGTTCAAGAAAACTTTTTTTTTTTTTTTGACATGATAGAAGCTTCTTCCAAAGTTCACTATTCTGGTTTCCACATGAACGGTCACATGAATGGGATGGAACGAGTTCATTACAGGAAACCACTTCTGCATCAGCAGACATTCAAAGGCAGCCTTTTGTAATAGGTCAGTTCTGCTTTTCCAGTATCTCTGCTTGGTAAAAATGTTACACTGAGTAATCGGCAAAGAGAAGTTTAGACGGATGGTCTTGATTTGAGATTTCATTGTTTGATGTTTGTGTTGGTTAGGGGTTACTGGAGGCGCAGCATCGGGAAAGACTTCTATTTGTGATATGATGATTCAGCAATTGCATGATCAGCGTGTTGTACTTGTTAACCAGGTAAACATTTTGTTTCATCGTTTCAGAGTTCTGTATTGCCGTGTTTCTGGAGTAATGTAAGTAAAGTAAAGCAGAATTAACCAGCAGTAACTTTTATGAAAACGCCTATATTCAAAGTTGGATTTTGTTTTAGATGTCGTTTCGTTAATGAGCGTATGATTCTTATTCTAGAATTGTTTTGTCCGTCATGATAACCCACAAATTGCTCCACTTAATATCCAGAAGTGAATGATTTGGCAGGATTCGTTCTACCATAGTTTGACTGAAGAAGAACTTGCTAGAGTTCATGAATACAACTTTGACCATCGAGGTGAGTATATCTTTGGGATGTTGCTGATATTCTATAATAAACTGGTGTGAATTCGTAATGCCACTAGTATACTCATTAGAACAGATACTTTTCTCTGTCTTCACATCCTCGGGTAGTTTTTTGTGTTCTTGATTCTAATGAGGTATCGTTGTCTTCCTGTAGACGCATTTGACATAGACCATTTGTTGTCTTGTATGGAGAAACTGAGGCAAGGACAAGCTGTGGATATTCCAAAATACGACTTCAAAACTTATAAAAGCACTGTTTCGAGAAGGGTACCATTTTCCTTCTTACAATTGTTGCGCATTATGAGACAGAAATTGAAGGCTCAAACCGTGTTGTCAGTGGACGTTAATAATTTCAAGAAATATCGAAAATACTTGAGAAAGCCTACTTCCTTGCATTGTTTCTCCTTGTAATGATGGTTCTTTCCTTAATGTCATCACTAGCTTCTATCTGGTTTAGGATTAAACAAGATATATATTATGAACTAAGAAGCTTTGCATTATTTTTCAGTTTTGCTTTAGCAAAGCTGGGTTTTTAGATTCACAACTCGCTAAGAGCAATGAGTTGATTCTGTACAAGATTTTGTTTAGTGGACCTATTAGACTGTTTGCTTTCAAGGGAGTTAGCTTGTTTGGGTATGAAATTTAGACTATGAGTTAGCAATGCCATACTATGGTATTTTAGTTGAAGATGTAACAAGATATATATTATGCCTTCTTATGTGTGTTAAAGATGCTTTGATTTTGGAAAATGATTTGGCAGGTAAACCCTTCGGATGTAATATTACTTGAGGGCATACTTCTATTCCATGATCCACGAGTCCGAGGATTGATGAACATGAAGATTTTTGTGGATACAGGTCCTAAATCTTTTATTCCATGATCCACGAGTCCTAAATCTTTCATAACATCTCTTCTCTGGACAAATTTGTGAAATATAGCAAATTTCAAATTGACTTTCTTTTTCTCTGCAGAGGATGATGTGCGCGTGGCAAGAAGGATAAAACGAGATACTTCCCAAAATGATAGAGATATTGGCACTGTACTCGATCAGGTTAGCCCAGTAGTTTCTTTAACAATATGAATAGCTATGGACAAAAATGTCTGCGTCTGAAGTAAGTCTGTTTTTGTATTTTGTTTGGTATAACAATATGAATAGCTATAGCCCGGTAGTTTGCGTTTTTGGTAGGTTGTAGAGCATGGTCTTGGACATCTGCCTTTTACTGAAATGCAGGTCATCACTCCAACCGGTAAGCATGTTTTTAGAAATTCTTTTGGTGAATTCACTAGCATTAATGTAGAGGTATAGCGGTTCTGTTCCACTATTAAGAGATATCTCCGGTCCCTTGTATCAGGATCTGTATACTCTGGTGTGGATTTCTGTAAACGGTTATGTGGTGTCTCCGTGATTAGGAGTTACTTTGTTCTACTAGCTTAAGTCTATTCAAGATAAACTTCTACATACTTACCTATTCCACTCTCATATACACTTTACTGATATCATCATAGTGGTGAGAGCATGGAGAATGCGTTGCGCGCTTGTTGCAAAGGTATCAAAATAGGGAAGATCCTAATTCACAGGGAAGGCGACAAGCAACTATGTCTGTCCCAGTTTTCTAGATCCGTCGTTTAGATCTTTAATCACACCGTCCTGCACAGCGTCTTTATGAGAAACTGCCTAATGATATCGCGGAAAGGCACGTCCTCTTGTTAGATCCTATCCTCGGCACAGGTTTCCAACCTTTCTTTTCCGGTTTCCACCTACAAGTACTCTTATCTTCCTTCTCGGTTAAGTGGTATTAACTCAGTCTTGTAACTTGCATTTTCCAGGAAACTCAGCTGTTCAAGCTATCAATCTTCTTAATTATAAGCAAAGGTGTATTTGAGGGAAACATCATATTTCTAAACCTTATAAGCCTAAGAATCAGCGCATGGCTCTTGACATATCTTTTTTACAGCCTCGTTATTACTCATGATCCCCTAAAGATTCTTTCTTTCTTATTTTTTTGGGTTTAACCAGGCACCTCAAGGTGTTCATGTTGTCTGCAAGAAGTTTCCAAGATTAAAGATAGTGACATCGGAGATTGAAAACGGGCTAAACGAAGAGTTCCGTGTCATTCCCGGTATGGGTGAGTTTGGAGACCGATATTTTGGTACCGACGATGATTAGAGATCGGTGATACATTTATGTTACCGCCAAAATCACCTTAAAATCTTCTGGTTGTCTCCGATATAAAGGAACCCTCAAGCTCTGGGAACAATTTTGATTCACTTGAAAGAATGCCCCAGTGAAGGGTTTGGTTGATCCAAATCAGAACTTTGGAACTCATGTATCATACACATATATATATATATATGTATCCTTAAAATCTCTTGATAACTCCATATCCTTTTAATACATGATTTGGGTTTATTTCATGTAAAGCTAAAGCGTTTGTGAATTATAGAGGACTGGTTTTTTACTAATTCCATATACTGTCCCAATACTTGTGGCCAAAGCTGTTTGAGCCGAGACTGATTATACATCCCTCCTCGGTCACAGATTTTAAAGTCTATCAGATTACGTTTGCATGTACATGTTAACCTTTGCTATATAAAATGTAAACGTAAAATGTAAAGTTGGTTTGTACGTTTAGAACGATCTATGGTCATAACTAGATTGTTGCAAGAAGTGCCAATTCTCTTTGATTATGTTAACCAAAGGTCAGAGGTATTTGGCGCCATAAACATAACCATCCAGGAATGGGTCCCACGATCTTATACCTTACTCGAGCTCAACGAGTTTGGATCCCACGCGCCTCTCCTTCTGCATTATTGGTGATCTTTAATCAAAGCCAGTCTCTAATACTGATGGGGTCCGTTTAGAGGCCCAAAGCATTCAATAGCTGACAATTAGATATTTAGATAGGTATGAAACGATTCATCATTCGTTTGCAATTTTGCACTCTTCACTCTCCAGTAAGAGTGTAAGACTAAGAGATGTACATGTCACTATACGCGTATCTTTATGTCCAACATATCTCAAGTTTTTAATAAAAATGCAAACCAAAACTAGATAACCAAGAAACAAGTTGACTGGTATCATTTGAAAAGTATAACAGTCTAATTATAATATCACGTTATTATTTAGTAGAGAAATGAAAAACGTGGGATGAATTGAAAATCCATTTGTTAGCTTTCACATTTTTATCATTTAGTGCATCTTTCAAAATTTGAAGCTCTGAAAACTCACTAAAGAGCAAATTCATTGAAATGATTCCTTACTTTCATCCTACTCTTGTAATTATACAGCTCTTATAACAATAAGAAAAAACTATTTACATTAGTTGATTGCATATTATCTTTCTCCTAAGAATAATTGTCCAATTAATTTAAGTTCCACAAAAGCTCAGTTAACAAAACCATGTCAAGACTCAAGCAATGAAAAATCGAAACTTACTTGTTTTTTAGGTTTGTTTTTTTTTGTTTTTCTCACTAATTCTAACATGCGTCTTGAAATAAGAGCATTCCAAGACTCTTCATCTCGCATCAGTTAGTGCTCTAATTAGTAAGTAAGAATTCTCCCTCCATATCAGATAAACTTATATCACCTCATACTAATCGATCAAATCCCTTTAATTAGTCATCTACATTAACTGTTGCAATCCCTGTAATTGTGTCTTGTAATCTCTGTGATTGAGCTCTTCCTCTTGTATATAAACCCATGTAAGCTTGATGAGTGTTATACAAGTTTACACTCTTACATCTAGATGATGCATGAACTAAAATAAGGATTTATATATGTCTTCTGGTCGTCAGAGATTTAGCAATTAATTTGATTTTGGATTATTTCCTGTCATTACTTGAGTCACCATATTGATCTGATCGAACAAAGTGAAACGTACACGAGAAATTAATTAAGGTGATTGATTGAGTGATGTTCAAGAAATCTTTTTTGTTGTTTTTGTTTTAGTAGCTGTAAGTGGAGATGGGAAAAAGGGAACAACGTACATTTATATCATGATCATGCATGCTAGATTAGAGAGAAAAGAAACAAAAACACACACATGTTATAGTTCTATTCTTGGCTATCACAAATTAAGATCAATATCCAATGGATCTTACCAGCTACGACGGTGGCAGCAGGACACGCTCATGGTCCGGGACCAATGAAGGATCTAAGACAAGTGTCATTGGTATCACCTTATCATATCGGTTCCAGTAACTGCCGCCCATGACTCTATTTTTCCTAACTCTTGTAATCAACCGCAGCTTCTTTGTTGCGACATCAAGCGAGACAATGCTCTCCGGCAAATACAAGTAAACGACAAGAGGATTGTTTGGATGGCAATACAAAGGCTGTGGACAAATGATCTGCTGTCTGCTGTTTTCGCCAGGATGCGGTCTCATGAAAAAGGAGATGTTGTGTTGGTAAGCTGTCTCCAGTTTATATCCCCGCATGTAGTCTTGTATCCATGTAAGATCAGAAGCCATGTCACTGAAATAGGTAGGATCATGCTCTTGTTTCCATATAGACTGCTTGTAGTCAACGAGTGTCCAAATAGAGAGATGGTGACCACTCGTAATAAGGGGATAGCAGACGAGCTGAATGATGCGTAGATGGCCATCTGAAACGGTTAAGGTCTCTGAGACGACCGCATCAGCACCATAAGAAGCATGGCGCATCTCTTGGATACGGTGGATAAATATGCATTCCTTCCTCCTAAAGTTAGGGTTATAAGCTACAATAGGTCCGTCTTGGGCTAACCAGTGTAGAGCTCCGTTAAAGGCTAACCCTTGGCATTGGGTTGGACACCATGCAAACTGTGACCAAGGCTGATGCTCGATACAACGGTCTCTCCATTTACCGCGCTTAGAATCAAACACACGGAGTCTAAGCTGAGACGGTGTAGACCCCGACAGCTTGATAACATGGTACCTGCCCTCTGACACATTCCCTAATAACCCAATAACAGGAGTGACCAAGGAGTAATCATAGTCAGTCTTAGGAAGTCGGGTCCATTGCATTGTCACGGGATTCACAATGTAGAACTGTAATCTCGCCTTGATCCGACATGGAGATGTATATTTTGCGCATAGCAAGACATCTCTGTAGGAGGCTAGAACACAAACCGGAGAATCAAACTCGGGATCGACATAGTTGCTTAACCGGAAACCTTTCCATCCCTCTAAACGTGTCTCGTTTGTAGCACACTGGGGTTGTGTGTTGAGTATCAAAGCCAAGCTGCTCGGCTTGCTGTGATCGAAAGACGAAGAAGATATCAGAGAGTTCCATCTCTTGCTCACGCTTTTACAAAAAATCACATCTCTCGGATTACGTAGCCTCGGGAAGATCTCGTGCAACAATATGTTCTCAGGTAAATCATCTATCATGTTTCTTTTTCTTGTTACATCTTCACAAGTATCATCATCATCTTCTTCTTTTCTTCTTTGTAACCTTTTTCTTTTTCTTGCTACATCACAAGTATCATCATCATCATCATTGACTTTGCCCACCTTGACTCTTCTTCGTTGTATCATCCAATACAAAGCTCTCTTTCTTTTTCTTCTCTCCGATACCATCTCTAATTAGTTTCCCTTATTCGACGACTCTCCTAGTCTTGTGTGTAATTTATAAAGCAAGTCATAAACCCTAATCCTTTTTGGGCTTTAAATTTTTTTTTTTTTTTTTTGTAATTTTTTTCCCTTTTGAATTGGAGCAAAGTCTCAAATATTTATATTTTCAATGCCGATCTTAAAAACCCAAAAAGGAATAGTTTTGTGGAACTTTACATTAATTAATGGGGTTTTTGCTAAAAATAACATAAAACTTGACTTTGAATACAAAAGTAAATCTCTGAAAAAACATTTGACAGAATTAACTTAAAGAGGTAGTGAAAAGACCATTTAATCATGTATGAGTAAACAAAAAACGGATGTTCTAATTACCGTTTACACACCGACGAAGTCTACTAAAGAGAGAAAAAAGTCTAATAGTAGACTTATTTTATCGAAATGAAGTCTACTAAGTAATTAAATCTGGAAATTTAATTTTAAAATTTAGAAGAAAATAATTTGGTATCAAATTTACATTCATAAATACCGTAATCGTAACCCAAATGTACAGAAATTATTTTTTTATATTGCTAAATGGAAATTTATGTTTTTAAATTAAGTAGAAAAAAATTATTATTTAGGTTTTAAAAGTTGTAGACTTCTATATGGAAGTCTGCTAAATCGAATAAAATAATTTTACCAAAAATTAAACCAAAATTAAACCGAAAAAGTTATTCTAACCATTAAAAATTGTTCAAACCGATATATAAACCGTAATATAACCAAAAAGATTTATCCAAGATTTTTTCTCATATATAAATAAGATGTAACCCTAACTTTTTAATGAAAAAAAAAACTCTCGCCTCTCTCGCCTCTCTCGCCTCTCTAGCCTCTCTCGCCTCTCTCGCCTCTCTCGCCTCTCTTCTCACTATCCAGCTAGCCATGTCTGACGCATCTCGCACCATTGGAGATCCCTCACCTTCTCTCTGCTGAGCTCAAGCTCGCTGGTGCTACCATCGTTGTTTGCAACGTCTCCCTTAACTCTGGTTCTACGTAAGCTCTCTCTCTCTTTCTCTCTCCATATTTGGCGTCTGGATCTTCGTGTTTTCTCAATTTTTTTTAAGGTTTTACTTGTTTTATCATTTGATTTCTTTCTAGATCTGGATTTTAACTTGTTTTAATGGATTTTGGAGAACACTATTGAGTTGGTTTTATTTATTTTTATCAGTGCGAAGACGTCGAAGCTACTGTTGCTGCCGAAGCTGCGAAAGTGGAGGACATATCGGAGGTTGAAGCTGGCGGTGGAGTCAAGGGGAGAGTGACAGATCCCTTTGGTTTCACATGGATCTTCACTTCTCCGGTTAAAAAGACTGATAACTGTTTTTGGTACCTTTAACGATTTGGGCTTTTCTTCAATTTTTCTGGGTTCTGGATTGTGCTTGTGATAGCCTCTAGATTGTGAGATGTTTAAATTGTATATATACAGGGGAGAGAGAAGAGGTTAGAGTCTCTGGGTACTAAAGTCTTTGGGAGTGAACTTTGTTTCACTTTCACTCTCAGTTTTGTTCTTGGTTGTCTTCTTAGTTATGGTCATTGTTTTTCATTCTAATCGATGTTTTTGGTTTGGAAAATTTAGGTCAGTTTATGTAATGTGAATTTGAGATCTATTTTGTACTACTCATTTTTTTTCATTTTGTGATTATAGAAAAGGAGAAGTTGTACCTTTTTTTCAATGTACCAGAAATTTAATGATTCCAAAGGAACCTTTGAATCAAAACAATACTAAAAATTCTGTCACAATTCAAACTGAGCAAACTCAAACAATTCAAAATCAGATTTTCATTTGACAATATTTTTTTCAAATGAATACAACCAAATTTCATAGACTTCAACAATTATGAAATACAAATAGATGGTAGGGTTGAAAATTTTTGTAAGTCTAATAGAACAAGAAAAATTGAACCATAATTATAACACATAAACATATTAAACTCATAGGTAGTTTTGTAAGAAAAAATCTCAATAGCAGACGTAATTACAAATCACATTGTAGCAAACACATATATCAAATGTTTTTACATAGAAAACTTCGTTTGAAGACTTTGTAGACTACATGAGAAGTCTACTTTTACAAGCTAATTAGCTTATAAATAAAAAAATACGATTCCAGAATAAATATCGACTTAAATCAAATAAAAATCATTAAGTAGTTTAACCACTTGCTAACATGCATGTCCAAACCTAAAAATTAAAAAAAAAAAAATTAAATATTTTTGAAAAACCTTTTTAAAATAAATACAAAAAGTAGACTTCTCAATTAGACTTCATCCATAGACTGCTAGAGAAGTCTACTTTGATAAGCTAACTAACTTAAAAATTAAAAAAATCTGATTCCGCAATAAATATCGACTTAAATGAAATGAAAATCATTGAGTAGTTAAATCGCTTGCTAACAAGCATTTTAAAACCAAAAAATTGAAAAAAATACTTTATAAATGTACCAAAAAACGTTTTTAAAATAAATACAATAAGTAGACTTCTAATACAGACTTCAAACGTAGACTAAACCACAAAGTCTACTTTGATAAGCTAAGTAGCTTAAAAATCAAAAATTCTGATTCCACAATAAATATCGAATGAAATGAAATGAAATTCACTGGATAGTTCAATCACTTATTAACAAACATTTCTAATAAAAAAAATTGAAAAAATACTTTATAAATTTCCTTAATTTATAAAAAATGTAATAAGTAGACTTCTACAACAGACTTCAAACGTAGACTGAAGGAGAAGTATATTTTTTCCCATGAAAAGTCTGCGAAAGAAGTCTACGTAAAAACAGATTATTTTTGCAATTGACTAAACCGTTGACTTTTCCTTCAGTAGACTTCAAAAGTAGACTTCCGACCAAAAATATTACTTTAGCATTTGACCGAGTCATTGACTAACAAAGTAGACTTCTATAGTAGACTTCAAGTAAGAGTAGATTTCTCTGACAGTCTACTTTTGAAGTCTACTTTTTCAATAGAAGTCTACCGAAAAATTTAGGTTATTTTTGCAATTGACTATCTTTAGTAGACTTCACAGGGAAGTCTACTTAAAAAAAGATTCCTTCTAAGTTTGACCGGAAAGCAGAAGTAGACTTCCGCAAGAAGTCTACCATTTTTAGACTTCTTTCTGAAGTCTACTGCAGTTTTCCAGAGTTTTCTGTATTTTTTATTTTTTAAAAATTTTTAGTCAAACACTAAAATGACCTATACGTTTTTGGTCAAACTACAAAAGTAACTTAAAAGTAGATTTCTTGTGCAGACGTAAACTGTAGACTTTAGAAAGAAGTCTATTTTAAAAAGTCAAAATACGGTCAACTACAAAAATAACCTCTTTTCTTTTGTAGACTTCTTAAGCCTTCAAACGAAGTCTACTAGTTTTTTTTGTTTTCAAAGGATATCGAGTAGACTTCTCGTGAAGTTTAATGAAGTCTACTTTTAAAAAGTCAATTGCAAAAATAACCTTATGTTGACTAGTAGACTTAAAAAAGAAGTATACTTTCGCGATACAGATATAGATATTACCAAAATTAAATTGTATCATTACCTAAATCGGTTTTGAGTTCGTTTTTAGGTCTCTCATGCACCCTGAACTCTGAATTTCACCCAAAAAAATAACCCAGATCTCAATTAAGCTGAAATCACCAAAAATGCATAACATTTGACATTATAACTCAGCCCAAAAGTTTTAGAGAAGAAATTAGAAAAGAATAAGGAAGGTTATAAGTGTATGAGCTCTCATATTAACTTATTACAGCTTTAAAATCGGTTGAGAAGCATTGATTTAATTTTTTGGGTTGTTCATGGTGGTTGAAGGTATTGAAGAAGATGACATTATTGTAAAAAAAAATGTTTTAGGAGGTCTAAGGAGATTTTAGCCAATATTTAAAAAAATCGAAATAATGAGTTTATAATGGCATTTTCGTTAATATCTTGAGTGAGAAGGATAGAATTGTGACAAAATGGTAAAAATTGGAGAGAGAAAAAAAAAGGTTAGTTTGGTGTTTGACTTTTATTTTCAGGTTAAATCTGAAACTATCCCTTAATTAATTGTTTTTAACTAGTTTACCATTTTCTTTGTGAAATTTGCCTATTTTAGGAGAAAAAAAACTAACAAATCAGTTTTTGAATCCCTTTATGAAAACTGATTTGTGAAAACGCCGGCGCCTATATTCAAAGTTGGATTTTGTTTTAGATGTCGTTTCGTTTATGAGCGTATGATTCTTATTCTAGAATTTTTTTGTCCGTCATGATAACCCACAATTTTCTCCACTTAATATCCAGAAGTGAATAATTTGGCAGTTGGTTTCAAAATTCCAAAATACGACTTCAAAACTTATAAAAGCACTGTTTCCAGAAGGGTACCATTTTCCTTCTTACTATTGTTTCATTATGAGACACAAATTGAATGCTCAAACCGTGTTGTCAGTGGACGTTAATAATTTCAAGAAATATCGAAAATACTTGAGAAAGCCTACTTCCTTGCATTGTTTCTCCTTGTAATGATGGTTCTTTCCTTAATGTCATCTCTAGCTTCTATCTGGGTTTAGGATTTAACAAGATATATATATATATATTATGAACTAAAAGCTTATGACAGTTGCAGCTCTTATTTTTCAGTTTTGCTTTAGCAAAGCTGGGTTTTAGATTCACAACTCGCTAAGAGCAATGAGTTGATTTTGTACAAGATTTTGTTTATTGGACCTATTAGACTGTTTGCTTTCAAGGGAGTTAGCTTGTTTGGGTATGAAATTTAGACTATGTGTTAGCAATGCCATACTATGGTATTTTAGTTGAAGATATAACAAGATATATATTATGCCTTATGTTTGTTAAAGATGCTTTGATTTTGGAAAATGATTTGGCAGGTAAACCCTTCGGATGTAATATTACTTGAGGGCATACTTCTATTTCCATGATCCACGAGTCCGAGGATTGATGAACATGAAGATTTTTGTGGATACAGGTCAATCTTTCATGACATCTCTTCTCTGGACAAATTTATGAAATATAGCAAATTTCAAATTGACTTTCTTTTTCTCTGCAGATGCTGATGTGCGCTTGGCAAGAAGGATAAAACGAGATACTTCCCAAAATGATAGAGATATTGCACAGTACTCGATCAGGTTAGCCCGATAGTTTCTTTAACACTATGAATAGTTATGGCAAAAAATGTCTGCGTCTGAAGTAAACTGTCTAGTGCATTACTCAAAGTTTGTGAAGCCTGCATTTGATGACTTCATTCTTCCAACGAAGAAGAATGTAGATACCATAATTCCTCGTTGTGGGGATAATCATGTAGCTATTGATTATATCGTTCAACATATTTGCACCAAGCTGGGTCAGCATGATCTCTGTAAAATATACCTGAATCTATGTGTTATACAATCAACATTTCAGGTAATAATACACAGCTATATTTTACATGGAAATTTACAGCATGTTGTATTGGTAGAATGTGTCCTTGGGTTATGTCCAAGTCTGTTTACCACACAATCTTTTTGGAGATGTTGCTTGTGGCTTCTACCAGCAGCTGGTTTCTGATAAGCTGCACCAAGCTTACTATCGGAAGAAGAAACCAAGGAAGGAAGTGATCGAGAAGACTCGGTCTCAGAATAGGGAAGCTGAGCTGGCAAATGAGCTGAGTATCTGGAGAGTCTCAACTGGAAACAGAAGGGTTGCCGTTGAAGAGGATAAGAGTAGAGTCAAGTGATATAAAAGCTCAAGTTTTTGTTGTTTGTGATTTTCTTTATGCATTTTCTGAGTGTTGTAACAAAGCGAGATGAGCTTGCAGAGATCGTTATGAGATCTTAGATCAGATCGCTATGATACTTTGATTCCACATTGTAATTCACATTTCATTTTAATAAAGAAAGTATACAGTTCTAAATCTCAACAGTTTCACAACAGCTTTCACAACAGCGGCTTGTGTTGAAGATTGTGCATGTTATGCTACGTTTGTTGTTTAAAGATTATACAACAGTTTCACAACAGAGGCGGAGAAGTCGTTTTGGAAGACGAGAGAGGTGAGGAAGTTGAACGATGAGGCAGCGCCGTTCATTTATATATATGAATTTATTTATATATGAATTTTCTTACATACCAAAACTAAAAACTGGATAAATCAAACTAATATTCACACATTACACTATTTTACATGTTGATTTGGATACAAATTCATTTAGCATATGTTTGAGTATTTAATTTCATAATATTTTGGAAAAGCTAATATTTTCACATACTTATTGTTTTATATAGTTTAATAAAATTGGACAAATAATCAAACTCATGACCAATTCTTGTACGATCATAGTGTTTTGTTTCTTCTCAGCGTTCTCCTCCTCCTTTGGTTCTTGATTTCTCACTTGGCAGCATCATCTCAACAAAACAAATGATTTTGTTTTGAGAGCAATTAAAGAGAATGCTATGGGTTTTGCAAAAAAAGTAGCAAAAACTAACTTTTTGACTTGCTTAGAGTAGGAAGATGGAAAATGTAATGTAAGAAAAAAGCCATTGAAACAAGAATGGCTTGAATTGGTGGCCATTGAGTGGAATAAAAAGAAGAAGGAAAAAAAACCAATGGAAAAACAATTTGAAATCTCTGATTTTTGTCAAAACATATTTCACCAAATTGATCACTAATTTCATTTTTGGGTTGTAGAGAAAGCATAGGTCTTCTTTTTTTTATGATAAGGTATTAAGGGTTTTGACATTTCTTTCTTTCTTTCTTTTATTTATTTTATAGTTAATTAAAGATAAATAGTTAAAAAGTGAGAAGTATAACATGATCTCTTTTTTACTTTTTAATTAATCTCATTTTTTGGTAAAGTAAATCATATTTATTCTGGCAAATAGCAACCTATAAAATAAAGAGAGATTTGGTTTAATATTACAAAAAATAATATATTCTGAAAAAACTAAACCCTATTTTTACAGGGATATTTATAAGTTTAAAAATAGAAATTCTTATTATCAAATCCCAACACATTTCTATGATTCCATAACTGAAGTGATAAGAGATATTATTTGGATTCAGTAGAAGTTACGCTAATAATTAAGGTATACCTTGGTAAAAGAGTTTGATTTAAAAAACAAAAAACAAAAAAACAACCAACATGAGTTTTATTATTCTTAAGAATAGTGCAGATTTTTGGAGTTTATGGAAATTGGGTGATGAGCAATGAATCATGGAACTTTGTGATGAATCATAAGAAATGATGAAAACTATTTCAAATCAGAGATGATATGAAATTTGATGAATTGGTTTTGGTCATGATATAGAGCCTAGTTACATGTTGCCTAAAAATATGTTAGTAAACATGCCAAAGTATATTCCTCCTGTGATCATTAATAATGATCGACAGTTAAAGATATTTTTGAAACATGTCGATTCACGTTCACACGTCGCTGTGTTTCGGTAAAGAATCAAAATCCAGAATTTCAAGGTGAAAATAACATAGCTCGTGATACTCCATTAGTAAAACCACATAAAAATCATCCACATCTACTCTAAATCTCTTCTCTGTTTTTCCACATCGAGGTAAGAAACCATTGAAGTAATCGATAACCAAACTATTTCAAACGTATTTTTTTGGATTTTTGAGAAATCTCTATAAAATCTAATCGTCAATATTGTGAATGGTACATACATTAATCTCAATCTTTCACTTTGAAATGGACATGGGATAACTGACAATCTTCGTCTTAACAAAAACATAGCAGTGTTGATGTGTTGTCACCATATATATATAATTAGTTATAGTAAAATATTTCGTCGTGTATAATGATTATTTTTATATTTTACTCTGTCATCCAACCATTTTGTTGGTGTCATAAGGCCAAAGAAGAAGTTTTTATCTGGATCACCATCACATGTGCCTAAATCAGCAGTTGTATCTTTGCAGTCAAAACTTAAATGTCAAAAATGAATATTAAACAAAATTACCATTGCAATACACATATCTAATCAATATTAACTTCTCAATTTTTAATAATGCATCGAACCAATCAAAAATTTTGCTTGATCCACCATAACAAAAGGATTATATGCGTTACAAGTTTCTGTGATTTTTGCCACATGATTCCCACCAAAAACATACTTTGTGAGATATTTTTTTTTATCTTTTGGATCTTTCTTTCCCTAAAGATTTGTTATTTCAATAGTGTTTTATCCACAGTATCATGTAGATATAACTTTTCCATTCTGATTTTGGTGTCCATCTTTCTCCATCGAAACTTTAGTCATCTTGGCAAAATCAAAAGCATGCTTCAGATTTTTGTTCATTGTACTCTCTTCAGTAAATGACAATAGAGTATGATCTGTATGATCTTGCAACTCAAGTTTGCGATTCTACAAAACAATACATTGTTCTATAATTTGTATAATATAAGAAGAGTACATAGTATTTTAACAGAAATTTTTGTTGAAGAAATATACACCAAATGACTTCTGTTTTTGCAACCTTGTTGTAGATGAATAACCTCTTTCGTCAAAAAATCCAACTTTGATTGGATATCACCAATTTTATAACTAAGTTTTTAAAAAAATTGTAATAATGTGTTCAATTCTTTAATGCACAGATTCAGATATTTGTTAGTCACTATTATTTGAAGTGATTTAAAACATAAATATAAAAATTGATAATCATTTGAAAATAACAAAATGATATAAATTCTGATTAAAGAATGCATTAATATTAATGAACTGAATTTTACTGAATTTTTGAAGTGGTGAAAAATTCATGGACGTTAATGAATTTTTGTGCACATTCATGCACTAAAATATGATATTCTATGTAAATTATCTTAGATAATAATATGAATGCAAAAAAATATCATTTTGTTGTACAATAATGATTGTATATATAGAGAGTTTGAGTATGTTAATGATAATTATAAGATTATATTTATGTATATATCTATATAAATTTGTTTATATCTAAACATTAATATAATCAAATTATTATTATTTTTAGGTAGATATATATTATATATAAAATCATTATTATATTTATTTTCAAACATATTTTAATTCCAAAGTAAAAAATAGAAACGAATTATTTTATTTATTATATTTTCAAAATTAGTTATAGATATAATTATTTTTTAAATTATTTAAAAAATTCTAGTTTTCAAATATTTTTTAAAAAACGTTAGTTTTAAAAAAATATAAAAGGTCTGGTATACTAAATCAAATTTTCTTTTTTGAATTGGGAAAGATATATATAAATATTTATATATATATAAATATATATATATATATATATATTGTTATTATTTGATCCTATAACGAATGAACCCTTCAATAAGAGCATTTTTATTGTATGAATGCATATTTTTCTTTATTTTAGAGTAACCCTAAAATGGAGTTGGGTTTTATTCCAATGTAAACTCAATTTTTTCTTCTTAAATAGAGTTATGACCAATAAATAGAGAAATTCTATTTTTTGCTCTATATTTAGAGTAACTTCATTTTCTATTCCATTTTGGAGTGATAATTGGAGGCAAATTCTATTTTGCAGTGGAATTTGGAATAATATTAGAGATGGTCTGAAGAGAATAGTAAACTAGGCCTGTTGGCGAAAAAAGGGGAATAGAATAAACCAATAAAATTAATTAAAATCTCACATAGAAGGATCTGGAAACTCAAAATTATAGAAGGATCTGGAAACTCGAAACACCATTATCTATATATATAAATTGACTTCTACCTCTTGGTTTCGTATCAATACTTTCTCTGCTCTCCCAACGAAAATTTAGAAAAAGCTCTGTTCGCTTCTTCTTTCGTCTCGGGTCTAAATCTGCTATAAAAACCGTAGAACTCGAAAAGCTAGAATTCCGATCAGCGAGATGGCAGACGCAGAGACTTTTGCATTCCAGGCCGAGATCAACCAATTGCTTTCCCTCATCATCAACACTTTTTACAGCAACAAGGAGATCTTCCTTCGTGAGCTCATCAGTAACTCCTCCGATGTACGTGAATCTTATTGCCGGATCGATTGTAGATTAGGTTTGATTAGGGTTTACTGCGCTTCGATTTCAGAATTCTGGTAACTAATTGAAGTAGGGAACCCTTTGATATTCAAATCTATCTATTAGGTATAGTGTCGCTACCAATAATAATCAGTTTCCTCTGAGATATCAAGTTCGGATTGATTTTTATGTCGCGTATATGATACATTGAGCTTTAAACTCTGTGCATTGAGCTGTTTGTATACGTTCTGTGTATTTGTTGCTTACAATTAGCTGTTTGGAAACAGGCTTTGGACAAGATTAGGTTCGAGTCCTTGACCGACAAGAGCAAGCTCGATGGTCAGCCTGAGCTCTTCATTCACATCATTCCTGATAAGACTAACAACACCTTGACCATTGTTGACAGTGGTATTGGGATGACCAAGGCTGGTACGTGTTGCTCTCATCCTAGAGCCATGATATTCTCTTGGGGTTTGTAATGTTGTGTTTGGCTAATTCGTGTATGATCTTCTATTGTGTACAGATTTGGTCAACAACCTTGGAACAATTGCAAGGTCTGGTACAAAGGAATTCATGGAGGCATTGGCTGCTGGAGCTGATGTTAGCATGATTGGTCAGTTTGGTGTTGGTTTCTACTCGGCTTACCTGGTTGCTGATAAGGTTATTGTCACCACCAAGCACAATGACGATGAGCAGTACGTGTGGGAGTCTCAGGCCGGTGGGTCTTTCACCGTGACCAGAGACACCTCTGGAGAGAGTCTTGGTAGGGGTACAAAGATGACCCTTCACCTCAAGGAAGACCAATTGGAGTACCTTGAGGAGCGGAGGCTCAAGGATTTGGTCAAGAAGCACTCTGAGTTCATCAGCTACCCAATCTCTCTGTGGGTTGAGAAGACCATCGAGAAGGAGATTTCTGATGATGAAGACGAGGAAGAGAAGAAGGACGAGGAAGGCAAGGTTGAGGAAGTGGATGAGGAGAAAGAAAAGGAGGAGAAGAAAAAGAAGAAGATTAAGGAGGTTTCTAACGAGTGGGATTTGGTGAACAAGCAGAAGCCTATCTGGATGAGGAAGCCAGAGGAAATCAACAAGGAGGAATACGCTGCTTTCTACAAGAGTCTGAGCAATGACTGGGAAGAGCACTTGGCTGTGAAGCACTTTTCCGTTGAAGGACAGCTTGAGTTCAAAGCTATTCTCTTTGTTCCCAAGAGAGCTCCTTTCGATCTCTTTGACACTAAGAAGAAGCCTAACAACATCAAGCTCTATGTCCGTCGTGTCTTCATCATGGACAACTGCGAGGATATCATCCCAGAGTACCTTGGATTCGTCAAAGGTATAGTTGACTCTGAAGATCTTCCTCTCAACATCTCACGAGAGACATTGCAACAGAACAAGATCCTTAAGGTCATCCGCAAGAACCTCGTGAAGAAGTGCCTGGAGCTCTTCTTTGAGATTGCTGAGAACAAGGAGGACTACAACAAGTTCTACGAAGCATTCTCCAAGAATCTGAAGCTCGGTATCCATGAGGACTCTCAAAACAGGACCAAGATCGCTGAGTTGCTCCGATACCATTCCACCAAGAGCGGCGATGAATTGACCAGCCTCAAGGACTACGTGACAAGGATGAAGGAAGGCCAGAACGATATCTTCTACATCACCGGCGAGAGCAAAAAGGCTGTTGAGAACTCCCCTTTCCTCGAGAAGCTCAAGAAGAAGGGGTACGAAGTCCTTTACATGGTTGACGCCATTGATGAGTACGCCATTGGTCAGCTCAAGGAATTTGAGGGAAAGAAGCTCGTCTCTGCAACAAAGGAAGGTCTGAAACTTGAAGAGTCAGAGGACGAGAAGAAGAAAAAGGAGGAGCTCAAGGAGAAGTTCGAAGGACTCTGCAAGGTGATCAAGGACGTTTTGGGAGACAAAGTTGAGAAGGTTATCGTCTCTGACCGTGTAGTGGACTCGCCGTGCTGTCTTGTAACCGGCGAATACGGGTGGACCGCAAACATGGAGAGGATCATGAAAGCTCAAGCTTTGAGAGACAGCAGCATGGGTGGTTACATGTCGAGCAAGAAGACGATGGAGATCAATCCAGAGAATTCGATCATGGACGAGCTGAGAAAAAGAGCTGAAGCGGATAAGAATGACAAGTCTGTGAAGGATCTCGTTC
The DNA here is from genome assembly GCF_000478725.1 of Eutrema salsugineum. Taxonomy (NCBI): domain Eukaryota; kingdom Viridiplantae; phylum Streptophyta; class Magnoliopsida; order Brassicales; family Brassicaceae; genus Eutrema; species Eutrema salsugineum. Next base: position 10,124,694 of record NW_006256829.1, read on the forward strand.
TTCTTCTCTTTGAGACTGCTCTTCTCACTTCTGGTTTCAGCCTCGACGAGCCCAACACTTTCGGGAGCAGAATCCACAGGATGTTGAAGCTTGGATTGAGCATCGATGAGGATGATACTGTTGAAGCTGATGCAGAGATGCCCCCGCTTGAAGATGATGCCGATGCTGAAGGTAGCAAGATGGAGGAAGTTGATTAAAAGTCGCCCAAAGATTTGCGACCGGGTTTTTTTTTACTTTTTCTGTTGTTTCTTTTTATCGTTGAAACTACTAATATTTCGGGTTTTTTTTTCTTCTTCTTTTTCTAGAGTATTATTAGCGGTGTAAGCTTTTTCTCCCAGTGTTATTTATCGATTTTGCTTGAAGCTAATTATATTTTACTCTTTGGTTTCATGAGACATACAAGTCGCAGTCATATGATTTTTTGGGTCGTCGATAAGCATCAATTGTAAATTTTCTGTTTGCAAATGTATCAGCCGGCCAAAGGTAATTTTCTTTTTTTTTTCTGGGAGAAAATGATATGAAAACTGGTTAATGTGATAAGACGACACATTTGTGGTCCGAGTCATGTTCCAAATGTTGGCGAAGCAAACACCTATCAAATGTGCTTTTTTCCGCAAGTTTGTACCTCTTGAAGATCTCTGTGATAAATCAATGGGCTCTTAGTGAGGGTGTAATTATAGTCATCTCCAGCTAGAATGCCTGAAAAATTGGCTAATTGTGTTCATTTTTTTTTTCTTACACCATTGTTACAGTCTCTTTAAATAGAGAGATAGAGAAGATCAATTCTCTCAACATTTTTCAACACAACAACAATGCTTAAGTCTCTCTAGACAATAACCAATGGTGACTTGATTTTACAAATAGATGAAGATAAAGAATGTGAAAATTGGAATTAGGCTTGTCTTTTGTTTTTAATGGTTATGATCTGAGGTGAACCCGTTTTTATTGTTCGAATCATTTTCTCTATATTTTCTGTTTAAATTTTGAAGTTCTTAAACTATTTTTTGCGTATTCATTATATTTTTTATTATAATATATTTTTCTAAACAAAATATCTATTATACATATATATCACTTGTACACCGGCATATACACCTAGACACTATACAGTGGTTGACCGCCTGGCTAGCGTCGAGTGTATTTTAGAACACTAGATGCAAGTATATTCATGTTATATTAAACCAATAATACAATTTCCAGGATTAAAATCAGTACCTCATTTGTATTTGGAGGTTTACACACCACATCTCCAACTTTAAGATTACAACAGCCAACAGTTCAAGATCATCGTCATCAAGTACCAATTAAAATCACCAATTAAGCATCAATTAAAAGTTGGGTTTGAGGTTCACCTTATCAAACTCAGTTTTCATCCCAATCTTATCAATTAGATATATAGGTGGCTACTACTACTTGCTTCTTGGTAATCTCTTTGGCTCCAAAATTGCAGACATAAATGGTGACATAGTAGCTTAAGAAACTTTGACATCGTGTTCCATCTAATTTCTAAATCCTCTCTCACATAGAGTAAAGTTCACAAGCTTAGCAGAGATAGGATCTATGAGATGAATCTCATCTTCTAGAATATATATATATATATATATATATATAAACCTTTTTTTATTATACATATGGGGTGATGATTCTTTAAAAAAAATATATTCTAGAGTTTTTTTCCCAGCTTTGTCCAAAATGACACTCTAAACTGGTCTTAAATATTAGTATATACTTATTGTTTAATCACATAGAGTTTAAAGGCTCTGATACTATATAAGAGGAGCAATCATAGGAGATATGATTGTATTCATTTCCTTAACAATAAAAACCAGTTGAGGGAATAATCACACAAATTTCACCTAAATTGAATGTCATCATAGTCAATATTAAGATTTGAAAGATTAGAAACAAAAAAAACGTCTGATACCATATAAGAGGAGCAATCATAGAGATATATGGTATAAAATACGATATTTAAATAAATCAAAATTTCATATACCTGAATTGTGTTGGGAGATTGACACATAATCTTTCCAAAAGACAAGGCACAACAACCCACTCTGAGAGAGTCATCATCATCCTGGATCATACATATCAAACCAATTATTTATTTTTTCTTTTGGCGACTATATCAATCTGGATTTTTGGAAACAGAAATATCCATAACAGAAAAATAAGAAAATAAAATATTTCAAAAACTACCTTATCAAATCTCATTTTAAAACCAATATGAACGATTAAATAGGTTGCAATGGCCACCTGTCTCTTCTCTAAATTTTTTGCTCTAAATTTAGAAGCATATGATTCTTATTCTAGAATGCCCCACAAATTGCTCCACTTAATATCCACAAGTGAATGATTTTGGCAGGATTCGTTCTACAAATTGCTCCACTTAATATCTAGAATGCTTTTGCAGACCCGCTCAGAGAAACTCCAAGTGGGTCAACGTCAGGATCGAAAACCCCTGCTTCTTCTCCTCCCCTGTCATGTTTTCCAAGAAAGACGACATTTTTTGCATCCCTGAATCTGGAGGCCACCTCATCGCATCGTGGCATCTCCACAAACATAGCAAGAACCCCAAGTTGCAGAGCGTGCGGTTTCCAAAACTTCCCAAGCTGACCTCCTGGATTCGTGCTACACAAGCGAACACTTGGTGGAGTCCAGAACAACTGGTGAAACTTTCTTGGTTAAAGGGTACAAGAAGACGGTCAAGATCATCAAGGGTATTGTGAAAATGAAAACCGAAGTTCTATTGGTGTTCAAGCTAGACGACGTAAGAAACTCTGTTTACACACGTAAGATATCAGCGATCTCGTCGTTTTCCTCTCAAATTCTGAACTTTTTTGTGTCCCTAACTGTAACACCCCGATTCTTGGTTTCGAATAAAACCAGAATAAACCGGAATATTAACTATCTTAAACTAAACCAATTCCAAATAACTTGTTGTTTTTTATTCAAATCTAAACCCAAATCTAAATCTTACAAAGAGATGAAATAACTAATTAAATCCGAAATAAAATAGAACTATTGTCTTAAAAAGAAAGGTGAAATAGTTTTTAAAAACAATAAAACTTCTTCCATTTCTGAAGGCACACCACACTAGAATTACTCGTCTAGTTCTTCCCAGACATCAGCACAATCACACTCACAATCACAATCACCTGCATATCAGAATTTAGAGAGAGAGGGGTGAGTAATTTGAGAGAATTACTCAGTGAGAACCAAACCAGGCTCCCGCCTTATTCATTTATTTCCACCAACATATTAAGAATAAATCTAATGAAACCAAACAAGCACTCTACAAGTGCACAAGCAACTAACAAGCAGTGATGTCTCTGATCCCGCCTCTCAATAGGCCAAACCACCTTGTCACTCGGACACAGGTCGACATCTCACCCTGTCACACAGACAGACGCCCTGTCACACAGACAGAGACCCTGTCACACAGACAGTCCAATCCCGACATGCCACATGGACAGCCCCGTGGGTCATCACTCCACCGGATGAATGGATTATTGCCACGGTCACACAGACGACACATAACCCAGCAAACAAGCCTGCATTCGGCACATCACTATACCAGAAACAGACTATGACCTTTAGGACTTCTACCAATCACTAACCAATCAACATGGTTGTCAATCAATCATGCTGGTTCTCCCTCTAATGAGATCCTAGATCTTATTAGTTATATATATATATATATATGGATCTGCCTAAATGCACAAGAAGACAGACCTGTCCCACCAGATCTAGACTCAACACACCAGAAGAAGATAAAGGGATAAGAAGAAAGACCTAGATCTAATCCTCACCTTGGCCTAAAAGCAGATCTGGGATTAAGGAGAACTAGAAGAGGCAACAGAATCAAGCAACTTCTGAGAAGGTGGAGGCAGGCGAGTGCTCCTTCTTCTCTCGGCAAGCGGCGGCGACGGCACCCTTCTCCGGCGGCGGCGCGGCTTCTCCTCCTCGGCGGCGGCGGCGAGCAGCTTCTCCTTCTCTCTCTCACTTTCTTTTCTTTGGGGGCTAGGGTAATTAGAGGCAAAATGAGGCTCATTAACTCCTAATTCCCTATGTATATTAGGGTTTCTGGAGTGTGCCTGGATTTGCTGGGCCTCCTCTAATTGGGCTGGGTTTGGGATGTTACAACTCTCCCCTGCTTCCATAGAATTCGTCCCCGAATTCTCTCCTACTCCTCCGGTTTCTCCCTTGTCCTTAAAGAGTTCCGGGAATTCCTTCCGCATTTCCTGCTCTACTTCCCAGGTTTCTTCGCGGATTCCATCCCTTTCCCAACACACTTTAACCGCTAGCTTCCTCTTACCATTCGATTCCTTCTCCCGAAATTCCAACACTGCCACAGGCTGATATGCTGCTGAGAAGTCCTTCCTTACATCTGCTGGCGGCTGGGGCAAAATGAGCTATGGCTCTCTCACAACTTTCCTCAGAAGAGAAATATGAAACACATCATGGAACTCAGCTAATTCTTTGGGCAACTCTAAGCGATAAGCCACTTCTCCAATCCTCTCCAGGATAGGGTACGGTCCCATGTACCTAGGCTTAAGCTTCTTCATCAGCCGATGCTTATCATTCCCTCTGAAGGTCCTCAACTTCAGATACACCATATCACCAACTTCGAAAGATAACTCCTGCCTTCGCTGATCTGCATAGCTCTTCTGACGATCATGAGCTTCTTTCAACCTCGTCTTAAGCATTTCCACTTGCTTAGACGCCTCCTCAAGAAGTTCTGGCTCTAGCACTCTCATTTCTTCTACTTCTGTCCAGCACAGAGGTGTGCGACAAGGCCGACCATATAGAGCCTCATATGGTGCCATCCCAATGCTACTATGATAGCTGTTATTATAAGCAAATAACGCCAAAGGCAAATGCTTCTCCCAACTTCCTTCCCAATCTAGGACACACGCTCTCAACAGATCCTCTAGGGTCCTAATCGTCCTCTCCGATTGGCCATCTGTCTGAGGGTGGTACGCTGTGCTGAGATGGACCTTTGTTCCCAAGGATTTCTGGAAAGCCTGCCAGAAACTAGCCGTGAACTTCGGATCCCGATCCGACACTATGCTCACTGGAACTCTGTGCAACCTCACAATAACATCAATATACTTCTGCGCCAACTGCTCTGCTCTATCCGTCTTTTTAATTGGCAAAAAGTGAGCTGACTTAGTAAGACGGTCTACGATTACCCAAATCGCATTCTTCTTACTTAGTGTCCTGGGCAACCCCGTCACAAAATCCATAGTTACCATATCCCATTTCCATTCTGGTAATGGTAAGTTCTGGAGAAGTCCACTTGGTGCCATCTGCTCTGCTTTCACTTGCTGACATGTAGAACACTGAGATATCCAAGCAGAAATATCACGCTTCATATCAGACCAATGGTAGTAGCGTTTCAGATCCCGATACATCTTGGTGTTCCCTGGATGAATAGAAAACTTCGACTGATGAGCCTGACTTAACACTTCCCTCCTTAGCTCATCATTCATGGGAACACAGACCCGATTCCTATACATGTAAGTCCCATTGTCTGCTTTGTGGTATCCAACCACTTGTTTTTCAAAAATCTCCTTCAGGGACAAATCATGCGCTTGCTCCTGACGAATCCTCATTAGCAGGTCAGCATTATCCAATGCTTCCAATCCTGCGGCATCATCCTCTACTTCAGCGACACACAAACTCAAATTTGCCAAGGTCGCTATCAGCTCCTGCGTTTCCTTAGCCTCAGAAACCGCATTTCTCCTTCTACTCAAGGCATCTGCCACTTGGTTGGCTTTTCCCGGATGATAGGAAATTTTCAAATCATAATCAGCCAATAATTCTATCCACCTCCTCTGCCTTAGGTTCAAATCATCTTGAGTGAACACATGCTTCAAACTCTGATGATCAGTATATATGTGCACCTTCTCCCCATACAGGTAAGCACGCCAAATCTTCAGAGCAAAGACTACTGCTGCTAACTCCAAATCATGAGTCGGATAATTCACTTCGTGCTTCCAAAGCTGTCTAGATGCATATGCTACAACCTTCTTCTCCTGCATCAGCACACATTTTAGCCCAGATCCAGAGGCATCGGTGTATACATCATATGGTATTCCTGACCTTGGAAGTACCAATATCGGAGTCTCGGTGAGTTTCTGCTTCAACTCCTCAAAACTCTGAGATCTCTTATCCGTCCACTCAAACTTAACATTCTTCTCCGTCAAGCTGGTGAGAGGTTTGGCAATACGGGAGAAATTAGGCACAAACTTGCGATAATATCCAGCCAGACTCAAAAAGCTACGGACCTCAGTAACACTTTTAGGTACAGGCCACTCTGTCACTGCAGTGATCTTCTCAGGATCCACTGCTACTCCCTCTTCTGAGACAATGTGCCCAAGAAATCCCATCTTCCTTTGCCAAAAGCTACACTTGCTTAGCTTCGCAAAAAGCTGCTGATCCCTTAACTTCTGCAGAATCATTCCCAAATGCCATTTATGCTCCCTCTCCGACCTTGAATAGACCAGGATATCATCAATAAAGACAATCACACACTTATCCAAGTGCTCCCGAAAAAGGTCATTCATCAACTTCATGAAAACTGCAGGCGCATTAGTCAATCCAAACGGCATTACCACAAACTCATAATGACCATATCGAGTTCGGAATGCTGTCTTACTAATGTCCTCCTTTGCTATCTGAATCTGGTGATAGCCTGACGCCAAATCAATCTTAGAGAACCATGAAGCTCCTTCTAACTGGTCCAACAACTCGTCAATCCTTGGCAAGGGATGCTTATTCTTGATGGTCACCTTATTCAGCCCTCTATAATCAATGCAAAGTCAAAAGCTTCCATCTTTCTTCTTTACAAATAGCACAAGCGCTCCCCATGGCGAGCTACTTGGCCGAATAAATCATGTATCCGTCAAGTCCTCCAACTGCTTCTTTAGCTCAGCCATCTCTGCTGGTGCCAATCGATATTGAACCTTCGAAACAGGGGCTGTTCCAGGTTCTAACTCGATAGTGAAGTCAACTCCTCTTCTTGGCGGAGGTCCAGTCAATGGTTGGAATACGTCCGCGTATTCATTTACCACTGGTATCTCCTCAAGGCTCTTAGGTGCTCCTTCTCCTACCATAGAGACTGTCGCCAAGAAGGCTTCACATCCTTCCTCTATAAGATTCTCGGCATGAATCATCGAAATGACTGGCACTCCTGTGTCGGTCTTTACTCCTTGAAAGACAACCCGACCTCCTCGATGCGGAATGTAGGCCCTTGACTTCCGGCAATTCAGGACAACTTCATAATGCTTCAGCCAGTCCATTCCAAAGATGACATCATAGTGGCCCAACTTCATTTCCACTAGAGTCCAAGGAAAATCTGCTCCTTCCAACAAGATAGGCACTTCTTCATGGATTCCAATGGTCTCTACCTGCTCACTTCCAGCAGTTTCCACTTCTTTCAACCTGGGGGTGAACTTTCCGGAGAAGGTCCAACATTGGGTCAACCTCGGGCCACAAAACTATGTGTGGCACCGGTGTCGACGGTGTATATGCAATCGCGCCCCCTACTGAGACCGATCCTACATGATTACTTATATCTAGTCATGCATTTCCATTCTACATTCCTATTCACAAGCAAAAATATAGAATCTCACAGAACATTACTAACCAGCGATCGGTGCTGCTCCTTCGGGATCTCTGGCGAAACACGGGGTTCCACAGCTTGCCTCTTAGCTGGTGGTCCTGGCAATGCTCCCACTCTTTGCTGAGGATTAGCATTCCCCGGACAATCCCTCCTTTGATGGCCACTCTTTCCACAACGATAGCACCGGTTAGTCCCCACGACTGCGCAATCCCTCTCATGGTGGCCAACACTACCACAGCCAAAACATTTGTGGGCGCCACACCTTCCTGGGTGCCTCCTTCCACACTTCTGGCACATGGGCAGTCCAATCCCTGGAGTTGCCATAGTGTCCCAAGTCCTCTTCGGCCTTTCTTGAGCACGGTTTGGACGAGACGAGCCCTGCCTAACTCTCCTCAGCTCCTCAAGCGAGGTCTCTTGGATGACAGCTGTCTCCACAAGCTCCACCAAGGTGTCATATCTCCTAAGAGAACACCTGCTCCTCAGCTCCAACTTCAGGCCCTTCATGAACTGACGAACCAAATCTGCCTGCGTGAACTGCTTCCTGGAGAACCTCCTCAACCGGTTGAACTTCTCCTTGTACTCTCTCACAGTACGGTGCGCTTGACGCAGGTCCTCAAAGGCACTCTCCATCTGATCTAAAGCTTCAGGTGGGAAATACTCTTTAGCAAAAGCTTCCTGAAATTCCCGGTAGGTCAACTCATAACGACCTTGAGTCGATTCGACCACACCGTCCCACCATATCAGCGCCTCTTCCTTCAGGTACTGAACAGCTATATCCTTCCGGTATCCCTCCGGACATCTCATGGCTTCAAAATTCTTCTCCAACCTCTTCCTCCAGTTATCCGCAGACACTGGGTCAGACCTCCCGCCAAAGGCTTCCATTCCCATATCCTTCAAATTTTTCATGGCCTGATAATAAGTCAGTCCAAACACATTGACAGGCACAGGAGGCGGTGGAGTCTATACTGCTGCTAAACATACACTGGCAGCACTACCACAGGCGGCGGCTCAAACACTGGCGGCTGCACATTCTGCTGCTCCTGATGCTGCGGCTGCTGCTGCTCCTGATGAGCATTCACTCCCACTCCAGGGTTCAAGTGGCCATACATCTCTCGATAACGGCGCAACTCCTTCAGGACTGCAGCATGAGCTACTTCTGCTGCTGGAGGCACTTGAACAGGCACACCTCCCGCAAGGTTCTCTCCCTGCTGATCCACTGGAGCTGGAGGCACTGGGGCAACACTTCCTGATGTGCTCGAGGCCTCGTCAGCACCATCTAAACGACGAGCTTGGGATCTGGTGCACACATTCTTTGCCCTCGGAGGCATCTGACAAGACATGGAGACAGATAAGTTAGTCTGGTCACGTAAAGACTAACTTCCTGCAAAAGAAAAGAACAACAAAACTAGAGAGGCTAGTCTAGGTGGTGTTTTCTTTTTTTGAAAACATTTGAAAAATCCTTGAACTTTGAAAACTTGAAAACTTTTAAAAACTTTTTAAACCATTTTTTTTGAAATCCGAATCCCATTCCCACTATTCTAGACTTAGCTCTCTTAACACCTAGTTCGAACCATTCTCTGATACCAAATTGTAACACCCCGATTCCTGGTTCCGAAGGAAACCAGAATAAACCGGGATATTAACTATCTTAAACTAAACCAATTCCAAATAACTTGTTGTTCTTTATTCAAATCCAAACCTAAATCCAAGTCTTACAAAGAGATGAAATAACTGATTAAATCCGAAATAAAATAGAACCATTGTCTTAAAAAGAAAGGTGAAATAGTTCTTAAAAACAATAAAACTTCCTCCATTTAATGAAGGCACACCACACTAGAATTACTCGTCTAGTTCTTCCCAGACATCAGCACAATCACACTCACAATCACAATCACCTGCATATCGAAATTTAGAGAGAGAGGGGTGAGTAATTTGGGAGAATTACTCAGTGAGAACCAAACCAGGCTCCCGCCTTATTCATTTATATCCACCAACATATTAAGAATAAATCTAATGAAACCAAACAAGCACTCTACAAGTGCACAAGCAACTAACAAGCAGTGATGTCTCCGATCCCGCCTCTCAATAGGCCAAACCACCTTGTCACTCGGACACAGGTCGACATCTCATCCTGTCACACAGACAGACGCCCTGTCACACAGACAGAGACCCTGTCACACAGACAGTCCAATCCCGGCATGCCACATGGACAGTCCCGTGGGTCATCACTCCACCGGATGAATGGATTATTGACACGGTCACACAGACAGCACATAACCCAGCAAACAAGCCTGCATTCGGCACATCACTATACCAGAAACAGACTATGACCTTTAGGACTTCTACCAATCACTAACCAATCAACAGGGTTGTCAATCAATCATGCTGGTTCTTCCTCTAATGAGATTCTAGATCTTATTAGTTTTATATATATATATATGGATCTGCCTAAATGCACAAGAAGACAGACCTGTCCCACCAGATCTAGACTCAACACACCAGAAGAAGATAAAGTGATAAGAAAAAAAGACCTAGATCTAATCCTCACCTTGGCCTAAAAGCAGAGCTGAGATTAAGGAGAACTAGAAGAGGCAACAGAATCAAGCAACTTCTGAGAAAGTGGAGGCAGGCGAGTGCTCCTTCTTCTCTCGGCAAGCGGCGGCGGCACCCTTCTCTGGCGGCGGCGCGGCTTCTCCTCCTCGGCGGCGGCGGCGAGCAGCTTCTCCTTCTCTCTCTCACTTTTTTTTCTTTGGGGGCTAGGGTAATTAGAGGCAAAATGAGGTTCATTAACTCCTAATTCCCTATTTATATTAGGGTTTTTGAAGTGGACCTGAATTTGCTGGGCCTCCTTTAATTGGGTTGGGTTTGGGATGTTACACTAACAGCGTCGAAGTCTTGGATGTCCACGAAGAAGCATCTGTCCTTATGAAATTGTTTACCGTTGTTTGTAGTAAAATTTATGGAGATGGATTCGTGGCCCCTTACCATATTCCACCTCAAAAAAAAAATAATAATAAAAAAATAGACTAGTAGTTTGGATATCACTGTCGTTTGTCATTGGACAGAGTTCTCTTTATTGTTTTGATTTTAGCAAACTACCCTTGCCAAATTGAAATCAAAGTTTAACTATTTTAAAAAAATTCTTAATACTCTTATGTTTTTTCGTACTTCTTGATTAGTCTTAGTGGTAGTATCTCATTTAACTTGAAGGGGGTCTACAAATGTTTTAGCTAGCATATAATGTCAATGGAACATTGTGATTTGAACACGATAATGTGACTTTTTAAGATCAAGATATCAAGCGACAACAACTCCACACGTCTTCTCTTTAGGTTTAGTGATATATAAACACTGTCTTGGAAACGAGTGTATTTAACAGTTTCTTTGGCACATGGGTACTTCCATTTTCTTTTGTGCTTGAGTTAAAAACCAAATGAAAGACATTAATTATGGTTTAAATTTGGATCAGAAAATATTATAGTTGTTTATTTAGCTTTAAAAGAATGAAATAGAAAAGGTAAGTTAATAGAATAATATAGGGCAATAATATATGGTATAGAACTGAATAATCTCCGTAGATTTTGAATCCCCAAAAAAAAAGTGAATAGAAATGAAAATGTGCGTACATAAGCAACGTGAGAAATTTTGTTTTTTCTAAATTTAAATAAGTAACAAAATTCACAAAAATCTAAATGGTTTCGACTAAACCACATCACATATATATACCAAACATGCGATGAATAAATACAAAAATATTATTGGCTAAATCTGCGACAAAGCACGAGTAATGAAAACGCGAAATGTTACAAGTTGGTTAGCTTTTTCTTAAAACATTCCTTCACGCCTTGTTTTAAAAAAAAAAACAAATTAAACAAAATTAATAAATGTAAAATTTTCAGTTGCGGACCAATTGAATTCATCTACTCATTGAATCGGACTTCCTATAGGTAGTTGTGACATGCTTCAGTTGAATCCATCTCGATTGCGTTATTCGATTTCATTATAAATTACCTTTGGAAGTCAATGTTCTGAATTTTCATTGAAAGTCAATTAGATTCTAAAGATGAATATGACAAATCTATGAATTGCTAAAAAGCATATCTAGGCAAACAACTTGTAATGTTACAATCTTAAATTTTTTATGTATCAATGATCAAAGAAAAAATTGACCAGAATTTTATCTTGTTTATTTCTTTTTGAACAAGTTATCGCTTTTGAAAGATAAGGAAAATAGGGCTTGTACACCCACATGACTCTGTCTTTCATAACATGAACCGAGATTTTCATAAATTTCATGTTTGACCCAACCTGACATAACTCTGTCTTTCATAAATACAGAGGAATTTGACTTCCTCATGAACATTCTTCTTATTCTTCTCATCATATTTCCTCTCCTCTGCAATGGCCGGCCTCTCTTCTCTCTTTCTTCTCTCCTGCACAAACTCTGTTCTTCAAAAACCTATTTCATATCCAGTTCCAATCTCAAATCCAAGATGAGTCTTAAATGCACAACTAATGACAAAGATCAAGAGCTATTTTTCACTTCTTTTGTTGATGGAGTCTTTCAAAAGCTTTTTTTTCCATAAAGGCACACTAATTTCATTAGTTACAATCAGTACTTAAATAATCGCTAGGCAGTAAGCGGGCAGACAGGCACCGACTAGCATTTAGATCAAAAATCGGTGATTGATCAATGATTAATCGATATTTTTTTCATTAAATAATATTATTTTAAAATTTTAATTGCTTTAATTATGATTTTTATTTGATTTTGGAGCTTGAACTCATTATAAATTAACTTTTGGAAGTCACCCTTATGAATTTAATTTGAAAGTCAATTCAAAAGATGAATGTGAACAATCTATGACTTGCTAAAAAAACATCTAGGCAAACAACTTATAATGTTACAATCTTAAATTCTTTATGTATCAATGACTATAACTCTGTCTTCTATGAATACAGAACATTCTTCTTATTCTCTCATCATCTTTCTTCTCCTCTACCATGGCTTCTCTTCTCTCATTCTTCTCTCCTCCACAAATTATGCTCTTAAAAAAATCATTTCTATATCCACTTTCAAACTCAATCTCAAATCTAGTTTCTTAAATGCAAAGCAAATGACAAGGATGAAGAGCTGTTCTTCACTTCTTTTGTTGATGGGGCCAGATAGCTGGAGATTTTTCACCGCACACTGATTACATAAGTTATAATCAGTGGAGCCAGTTAGCTGGAGATTTTTTTAGAGAGATATCTCTTGAATGGGAGTTGGGTCAAGAGATATCTTTCAGGCTCAAACTAAAATTTGAAAGACTATAAGACAAAAACTGACTGCAAAAAAATTGAGCATGAGATGTTTTCATCACATGCAATCCTAAAACTCTCACGCTTATTTGGAAATATAGCATCCACATCCATATCATCAGCAAGTTTTAACTGTATTCATACAAAAGCTAAATCAACCATTTCTGTATTTTTGAAAAAAAAATATATATCATACTTTCTACTTGTTTGATAGCATTATCAATACAAATGAATTTAGCTTGTAATTTTGTATGGTATAGAATATCAATTTTTTTATCTGAAGTATAGAATATCATGTCAGATAAACATACCAAGTAAAAACTCAAAATTCTCAAGTGCATCAACCAAACTTTCATTTTTACTCTTAGATATAGCATTATCACACAAAATATACAATTTTATTGTGGCTGCTTGATACCTTATAGTCTTAATTTTTTTTTTTTTTTTGAGTTTTCCATCTAGTATTAAATAGATTTTTTATCGTAAAACATGAAACATGTTTCAGTAAAATATTCTATTTTTGGTAGAGCTTGAAAATAAGGTGTATATACGTTATACAATTCCAAAAAATACAGCTTTCACACAGAAATGAGCCATACCACTAACAACAAAATTCAGACTATGATAAGCACATAAGCACATGGCATGAATAATGCTTTTCAAATTAATTTCAACTAATTGTTTTTGAACTCTTGGGTGTTTTTCATTCATAGTAGAACCATTATCATAACATGGTCTCCTCATGTTCTCAATATAAAGATCAAGAGACTTAAGAACATTTTGTTAATTCATTAAAGAGACCTAGACCTGATGTATCGTCAGTTATTATAAACTCTAAACTATTTTTCTATTCTTATCCTTTTACTTGATATATTCATGCATTGTATGATTATACTCATTTGCTCTTGATGACTCATATCTGGTGTATATTCAAGGATAATAGAAAAATATTTTGCCTCTTTAATAACACTTGTGATATAAAACTTAACCTTATGAGAGAAGACAAAACAGCTCATTCTGAATGTTATGCCCAAGATAGTGTGATAATGTATCTCATGAGTTTGGATGTGTCTAATATGATCCTGCAGAATCACACCAAATTCAGAAATCATCTCAATTATTCCTAAAAAATTACTGTTACTATTTTTATAGAGTTACTGACTTGATCCTCAGAATGCCAAGTTTCTTTTCGAAAACATTTCACAATTGCAATTATTCTATATAAATCTTGTATCCAACGTGCTTTTTCTTTTGCAATCTCTTGGTGGAATTCTTTGTCAATAGTTAGATTTACTTTGAATTCTAACTTCCAACCCATTCCAAGTCTTCATGTTAGCCATATGCTCGTCACTTCTCTCATGATTTTTAACTCTATTACTAATATAGTTCTAATCTTTCAATCCTTCGTTTGCAATCCTTCGTTTGCTAACGAACTTGAGATACCATGAGATTTAAACAATTTACAGCAAAAACATTACACTTTATCCACATGCTTTAAGTAAACCAACCACTTTCTATCATAAATCTTCTCATTACACAACTTTGTAGGATAATGCCTATATGCAACCTAAAAAAATAAATCATCAAACACATAACATTAGCACTACTAATAAAGTTTTCATAGACATGACATAAAGAAAAAGAAAAGATAAACAAGAATTACCTCTTCCTGTTCATTTGTCAGCATCACTTCATCCCCTTGTACAAGAGACTCACACCATGACGCACATAGGAAGAGGAAGAATCACACCTCTATGAGCTAGAGTGCTCCACTTCTTCTCGTGCCCATCTCCAACACAATCAAGCTTGGAGAATAGCACCTTGAGAAGCTTTTCTTGGGTTGAAAGTCTTCCTTGGATCTGCTCCTTCTTGATTTGTTTGATCTTGAAGTAGATCACTCCCTTGAAGACCTCTTCAGCCAGAAGATAGATAAACTCCTTCTCCAAAACAGTTATCTTCCTTTTTTCAGTTGGAGTTGTGATTTCATAAAAGTAGCTTTCTTTATTTTCTCCTCCACTTGACCTAAGATGCCACTCAAGAGACATCTTTTTCAAAAAACTTCTAGCTAGGCTTATAGGTACAAACTCTAAACAAGAAAGAAAACAAAATTGATTGTGCAAAGATTGGTCATCACATGCATACCTAAAGCTCTAACGCTTATTTGGAAATATATCACCCACATCCATATCATCAACAAGTTTTTTTAACTATATTCATACTATGGTATCAATCATTTCTGTATTTCTGAAAAAATAAAATAAAGATATTACACCTTCTACTTGTTTGATAACATTATCAATACAAATTGATTTAGCTTGTAATTTCTTATGGTATAGAGTGTATGCCAAATAATCATACCAAGTAAAAACTCAAAATTTTCAAGTGCATCAACCAAACTTTCATTTTGATTCTTAGATATAGCATCATCACACAAAGTATACAATTCTAGTAAAGCTGATCTTATATGTGGCTGTTTGATACCTTAGTCTTAACATATTTTTTTTTTTGAACTTTCCAACTAGACGGATTTTTATCGTAAAACATGAAATATGGTTTAAGTAAAATATTCCATTTTTTGGTAGAGCTTGAAAATAAAGTGTATGTGCGTTACACAATTCCCAAAGAAATACAGCTTTCACATGATAATGAATCATGTCACTAACAACAAGATTCTAATTATGACAAACACATGGCATGAACAATGCTTTCGAATTAATTTCAACTAATCGTTTTTGAACTCCTTGGTGTTTTTCCTTTATATTAGAACCATTATCATAACAATGTCCCTTCACATTCTCAATATTAAGATCAAGAGACTTAAGAGCATTTTGTAATTCATTAAAGAGACCTAGACCCGATGTATCATCAACTATTATAAACTCTATGAAATATTCTTATATTCTTATCTTTTTACTTGACATATCTACGCATCGTATGATTATACTCATTTGCTCTTGATGACTCACATTTGGTGTGTAATCAAGGATAAGATAAAAATATTTTGCCTCTTTGATAACACTTGTGATAGAAAGCCTAACCTTATGAGTGAGAAGAGAAATCAGCTCATCCTAAATGTTATGCCCAAGATAGTGATAATGTATCTCATAAGTTTGGATGCATATAATATGGCCCTGCATAATCACATCAAATTCAGCAATCATCTCAATCATTCCTAAATAACTACTGTTACAATCTTCATAGAGCTTCTGACTTGATCCTCAAAAGACTAAGTTTCTTTTCGAAAGACATTTCACAATTGCAATTATTTTATATAAAAATTGTCTCCAACGTTCTTTTTCTTTTGCAATATCTTGCTGGAATTCTTTGTCAATAGTTAGATTACTTTGATTCTAACTTTCAACTCATTCCAAGTTCTCATGTTAGCCATATGCTCCTCACTTCTCTCATGATTTTTTAGTCTATCACTATTAATTATGGTTCTATCACTAATATGGTTAATCTTTCAATCTCTCATGTTAGCCATATGGTCCTCAATTCGTTTGCTAACGATCTTGAGATACCATGAGATTTAAACAATTTACAGCAAAAACAATACACTTTATCCACATGCTTTGAGTAAACCAACCACTTTCTATCATGAATCTCCCCATTACACCACTTTCTAGAATAATGCCTATATGCAAAATGCCTTTTAGTTTTATCGTCAATAAGAAACGCAAGATCCATTTCTCTTTGTGGTCCTTTTTCAATCAATAAATAATTTGTTTTATTGTCAGGATTATTCCAATTCCTAGGATCATAAATATCAAAAAGAGGAATATTAGGATGATAATCAAGACCAAAAGATATTATTATTTTATTATAGTTCTTATCATCATATCTTGTTTCTCACCATGATCAGCTGTCATACATGATGATAATCCATGAAGGTGTGTGTCGTGGATCAATAATCTTGAAACTTTACATATAATATAATCATAAGATCAAGATGCAAAAGTTGTATCTACAGAAAGGCCAAGCAACATCAAAAAGGATAAAAACCCCTTCACAAAAAAGCTCAATAAAAAATAAATGAGTTCAACGATTAAGAAATGAAACAAAGAAAAAAAGCATAACTGATAGAACAACTTTCAACAGTACATTAATGTCTTGTTTTTTTTTTGTTTGTTTCAGGTATCTTCAACCTGAGAATGGAACACAAAGCTCGGAAACGTAGTCGTAATGTCCCTGCAAGCACGCACACAACAAGATCACGACCTTTAATTTGCATATCATCGAGATGAAGAAAGATAAGAAGAAAAAAGAAACCAGAGAAGCAATTCTGTTGTATAGATTCAATTCCAGTTACGTAAACAGAAAGACTTGGAACTCACTTGAGATACTGAAGAGTCATGTTCTTAAGAAGGCTGGGATGTCTAAGAACAAGGCTTCTCCACTCTTCTTTATCGATCTTTCCATCGTGTTTCGTGTCTGCTTCCTCAAACGTCTGAACAATCAAAACTCGGGAAATTTACTTTCATAGCAAATATCTGGTCGAAGAAGAGAAAGTAACTAACGTACCTTGTCAATTATATCCTCTATGACAGTATCCTTCAAATTCATTCCGGATTCAGCAAGCGTAGCCACAACCATTTGTTTCACCTGAACAAAATGATCGACGAAAATGTCAGTGAGGATGATAAAGTGCAGTTTTACAGGTTGATTTATGGAGAAGCTATTTGAAGATATGGAAGCTTTACCTCTTGACGTTCGATGAACCCTTGCTGTTTAAGATCATATAGCTGAAATGAAACTGTAAAAACAATATATATATACCATGAATTTTGACACCAAATTAATGAGGACTTCTTTATCCCAAGTCATTAGGGACGTACAGTGGATTTTGTCATCTACAGGCGCATTTGGGTGAAAGACAGAGAGAGCACGAGCAAACTCCTCAAACCCCAGTATTCCATTGTGTTTTGTATCAAACAAATCGAAAACCTGAAACCAAATCACATATCTCAGCATTACTTTTTCCAACACTTGATCTTTGACAAAATGAGGTTTTTTGGAAAGAAACATCACCCGATCAGCAAACAAGCTCTCTTTTTTATTTGTCTTAAACAAAGCCAACTGAAACTCTTCCTGGTACAAAGTTAACAAGAGATGAGTAATCTTGACAAGATTGTGTCAACAAGCGACAGATGAGCCAAAAAGATTACACAAGCTTT
The DNA here is from genome assembly GCF_000478725.1 of Eutrema salsugineum. Classification (NCBI taxonomy): domain Eukaryota; kingdom Viridiplantae; phylum Streptophyta; class Magnoliopsida; order Brassicales; family Brassicaceae; genus Eutrema; species Eutrema salsugineum. Next base: position 10,142,799 of record NW_006256829.1, read on the forward strand.
ACCTTGTTTATTAGCCCATCATCAATCACGGCACTGCTGATTTTCTTAAACAGCTCATAAAGAGCTTCTATTTCACTCACACTAACTGCACCCCAAAAACAAATTCAGTCATCATAATGAATTTTTGTTCCACTAATAGTGTTCCTTAGAATCTTATACCCGAATTTAAAAAAAAAAAACAAAACACAAGATTAGAGAAGCTGAGTAGCATACAAACAGTGTCTCTCGCAAGCAACTCAGGGTCTCCAAGTCCTCCGGATTGTTTATATAAATCGAGATCAAAACACCCTAAAACAGAGGTGCATAAATGCTTGAAACCGTCTACGCACTGCGACATGATATCTTAAGCAAATCAAAACTCTCCATGCCTATTAAACAAACAACACAATACACTGAGAAACTTTTCTAACTAAAAAAAAAAACTCTATATGAACAAATAAAAACTCACCTTTTCACCATTTCCTAATTCCGTCTGAGAAAACCCGTGGCGCTCTGCGATTATCTGTAATGTAAAGGGGATGAGATGAAATCACTTAAATCTTTTGGCTCATAAGATTTTATGTAACACAGCTTGGAAAGTTAAGGTAGGATCAGTACAAGGATTCATAATGTTATAATCTCAAGTCAATAAAGGCAACACATTGCTTACAAACTAGAAAACTCAAGTCATTGTCATTATTACCAGATGATTACTAATGTCCACACATAAACAGAAACTGACGCATATCCTTGACAAAATACTTAAAGATAAGAAATTTAATGGCTAATTCCCACTCAAGCATTAACCCCCAAAAAAATATCATTCTTTCTTTTCCTTAAACATCACAATTATGGAACAGGCTTAGAGTTAAACTAATGCTCCCGACAAAAATACGATAATAGTAATAATCATCGTCGGAACTGGAAAACCCAATTGCGATTGCGTGTAAGAGATTCATAATGAAAATCGGATTTGAACAATCGAAACAGCATGTCGTAATAAGCTAATATCGATCCAGCGAATGCGATAAAAACGATCTAGATCATAAATTACGTTATGTAACTCAGAATCAGTAGATGAATTGAATTGGTTTCGCGAATAGAAATTTTACCGATTCTTCGTTTGCTTTGAATCTTAAATCTCAAGGCGACTTTTGGCGGTTGAAGCTGGAGATTGGCAAGGTGAGAGAAAGGCGGAGACGATTCCGTAAAGCTGAGAGTTGAAGAACAAATCAAAACCTGGAAAAATCTTTTAAATATATATATAATAAATAAATACAACAAAAAATAATAAACATAATCCCAAATTAATTAATCTCTTTTGTTTATTTAAATCACTTATGTTGATACACTTGTTAAGCCGCGAAGAAGTGTTTAAAGAAGAAGCTATGTCACACGTCGAGTTTGTGGAGCCTGTGTCAAATAATGCGCTGTATAATACGACGTCGTTTATCGGAGAGTAAAACTTGCTCTATACGGCAACGTTTAGCTTTTGGTTTGGTTCGATTGGTTTTTATTTCGGTTAATTAATTAGAATGGAAATCACTTCACTAACATAAGTTGTTCTTTTTTCTCCAATGAAATGTACGGTTTTAAACTTTGATTTCTTTCTTTCTTGATACACGGTGGTGGAGTTTAAACTGAGATTAAATTTAAACCAAATGAATCGAACGACATAAATTTTACGAGTGAGTGTGTTCTTGTTGGGTTATTTAAATCATTCTTTAACTTTTGCTATGATTTTTATTTTAAATGAATGTAAAATTTTATTCAATCAAAACGTTTTTAGCGCATGTTTTAAGAAATAGAATCTAATGTATGCTAGTATCAAATCAGAAGTTGAGACCGTTCTCAGGATTTATAATCTTGATCTCCATAAAGTCGGATAGTGCTTAATCGGTTTCAAACAGTTTTGTCGATGCATTTTTGCATTGATTTCATTTAATGCAAATAAAATGTTTTGAAAAAAAATATTTGTATTTCATTTTTCAGGTAGTGTGATAGCACAATTGTAATTTTAGTTGATAATGCGTAATAAAATGTGCAAGTAATCAATGCTCAAATATAAATTTAACCGGTGAAACCTTGAATCGTTTTAAATACCGATTTCAACCAGTCTTTGTACACATTATTGAACAATGTCAATAGAAAATATACAATAAAAAAAAAACAGAAAATTATTATACCGAACACATACTATAAAATTCGGTTTACTGAGCCTTGAGGGTGTCACTAAACCGGCTCGACTTGGATGACAATAGCACAGCTAGGTTCGATCCAATAGACCCTGCACGTGTCAAAGATTCGACGCGGTGGTGCCTGCACCTGAAAGAACCAGCGTGTGTCGTCGGAGAACATAAGCAATTTTGCCTCCCCAGTTTAGCGGAGCCGGAGGACGAGCCCCAACGGCGTAAACTCGGTGAGTTTTGGTCTTGGCTCTGTTTCTTGATCGGTTCAACGGCGGAGCCACTGGGAGGTTTGGATTTGATCATGGCTAAACTTATGGAATACTTCTTCTCCGCCGTAGATTCTCCCAGAATTAGGGTTGAAGGGTTTTCTTTCACCATGGTTTTTATGAAAATATAGAATATTGGTTTGTGTTGTTGTTGTTGTTGATAATTGGGAATGAAGTTAGTGGTAATATATGGTGACTTGTGAGAGAAGCCATCTAAAAATAGTCATACAAGGTTGTTGACAAACTGCTTTTTTTTTAAGATTCTGGTGGTTAGTATTCTAGAAAGAAAAAGCAGAAGAATAATTGGGGGAAAATATTTGACTTGGTGGTTATATTCTTCTTTTTATGGTTACACACTTCCAATTTTGTGCATGGATAATATTATGTATCTTCAATTAATTGGGAAAAACTATGAATAAACCAAATTTTGATTAGTCAAAATATATTTGAAAAAAAAATTGTCTAAGTGCCAAACTGAAAATCCAGAACTGTCTAATTCAAAAAATCTTGTAACTTAAAAAAAAAAAAAAATCCAAAACATTTGACTTTTTTTGGATTTGTACCTATTTTTAGCATGGGGGCGACCTTAGAATCCAAACCCAAATTAAAACACCTCAGATTGTTGAAGTCAAGTAGTTGACCAAAAAAAAGATTGTTGAAGACTTGAAGTCAAAATCATCTCAAATTATTTAGATGCCTTGTCCAAACTTTATACCAGACATGAAAATCAGGTATCTTAATTTAGGTACATAACTAAAACTTAGTGTAGTTACAGGGTTTACTAGCTCATGTTATTGGAGGCATATAAATTGAAAATTAATATTAAGGCCAAGAAGAGAAAGAAGCATGTGAAATAGAAACACTACATAAAGATATATTCTATAAATGTTGTAGCATTGTGATTTGTATCTCCTCACAATGTACTTTACGATTACTGGTGAGCTCTCTGTACAAAATTTTGGACACTCACACAAGTAACCAACTTGCTTCAAATCAAAACAAAAAAAAATGAAAAAAAAAGAAACATTTGAGAGAAGAAACAAAAAAAAAAGGTATCGAACTTAATTAGAGATTTTGACTCATAATCTTTTGTCTTCTTTTAGGGTTTATATTTTTTTTTCATCTTGGAAGATCTTGTTTGCAGAGAGGACAACAAGAGATGATTCGAAGCCATTGATCTACACACTTGAGGTGAAACTTGTGTGAACATGGAAGCTTCCTTACTTCTTCTTTGTCTTTATATTTTGTCAAACATATACAACACTCCTGCAAAATCAAAATCAAAAATCAAAATCTAGTCCTTTTTCAATGAATTAGACTAATACACAACATTCAGATTCCCCCGAGTGCATCAAACAGATTAAACCTGTTCAATTTTAACATGATTGGATATCTAATTGATTAACCAAAATATGCAGATAGTAATAAACCGAGACTAGGCTAACCTGTGACACCTATTATGATAGTGATATCAAGATTCCAGTCTTAAAAGGCGGAATTTCATTCAAACCAAGATCTACTGTCCTAAGAAACCTTTTAGGTTTGGATTGATTAGTGAGTCAAAAAGATTAGGACTTACTGGATCATCGGTTGCAGGAGCTGAATCAGACTCAGAATCAGAAGCTTTGTCGTTGATTCGTTTATATTTCCAGCTAGGAAGACTAGAGATTTGGTCATCTGATGCTCCTCTGTCTGAAGATCCCATGTTCATGTTGTATCCAAGGAGACTACTGATGAGAGGGACAAGGCAACAGAGGAACAAGAAGAGGAGAAATGGAAAAGAATAACAGAGAGCGTTCCACGCTAGAAGAGAGACGCAGAGGATGTGAAGCTTAGGTGCATGGTGGAAAGAACCGAATCTAGAATCGAACACCCAAACATTCCCAATCACAAACCAAATAGCAAAGAAAAGCTCTAGCGATGTTCTGCATTTGTTCATCAAACGAGAGCTCCTGAAATCACAACATTTTAAATATCAATACAACTTCAGGATCTTGCAAAAGTTTTGGATTCAGAATAGACAAAGATTAGATTTTGGGAGGTAACCTGTTTTCTTCTCTGCCTCTCTGTTGCTGCTCAATATCGCCGAGAACAAACCCATTTCCTTGTTGAACGTCTAGTTGACGATATCGACCATATAACAACATAAGACTAAGGAGACAACCCACATCATAGCCTGTAATCCATAGCCTTACTGGCCAAATTGGTCTTTCTTCTTTGGAGATAGCTAGTGTGAGTGTTATCACAGTGAGCTGAACAAGCAGAGCAATGAGCTCAGACATCATCCAAGTGCTAGAATTGAAAGGATTAGATCCAAGATCAGATCTTGATCCGTTCTGGTAATGAAACACTCTTCTCAAGAAGATGAACCATCTAGCTCTAGATACCCTCATAGCTAATCTTATGTAGAACGAAGATGGAGCCCTCTCTTGAGCATCACTAGCAGCTACAACCACATGACCTCGAGGTGTGGTATTCAACGAAGAAGATGATGAAATAGTGATCGAGATGTTATCAGAAGATGTTTCATAACGAGGATTCATTGGAAACTTTTCCAAGCTTTTCAAGATTTAGACCTTCAAAAGGAATTCAAAAAAAAAAAAAAAATCAAGTCCCAGATAGTTTATAAGTTGTGAGCACGGAACTTCAAGTATATAAGCAAAACGATCATGAAACACACACAACAGGATTAGAAACTAAAAAAAAGTCACGAAATTTTCATGTCTCAACAATATGAAAAACACATGAAAAATTCACAAGGAATATATTCAGATACCTTATCTGCAACCATCAAAAAGGCAAACTAAGCTCCGTACACGAACTCCACGATTTCACACAAAAACAAAAAAAGATTCTGTTTTTACAGACGAAAGCTTAATTTCAAATCGAAACTAAACCCAGGAACGAAGGAAAAAGTAACAATTTTTTAAAAGGGTTTTTGTGTGAAATGAACAAAAAAAATATTTAAGAGGGAGATCACGTTTATAGAGTAGATATAGAAACGAGAGAAGAAGATGATCACGAAGAAGAAAAGGAAGGTGTTGCGATTATGTCAGAGAAGGTGAAGTTGGGCGAGAGATGGCGACCAAGAATCAAACCATTTTGATTATATTTATAAAGAAAGGATTTGTTTTTTTGTTTTTGATTTGGTTTGAAGAATCAAACGCAGAGAGAGGAAGAAGAAGAGAGAAGATAAACCGTTGGCCTAATCTTCTAACACACCTGAGATTTTGTTTATGAAGCAATGTTCAGATAGCAACTGCTGCTTCCAACCGCCAAAGCAGACTCGTCTCTCTCTCTTCTTTGTTTCTCTCTCTCTCTAGAATTGTGAGCCAAGGGAGAGATATTTTATTTTTTTGTATTTTTTTTATTATTATATTGTTTTCTTTTTTAAAAGAATGGATAAGAAGAACATCTTGATGAAGTCATCAATTCACCTTGTTTGTTATAACAGAAAAATCTTCTTCTTTTTTTCTGACAGCGTTGATAACCTCCCACTATAGTAGTAATATAGAAAATCCATAAGAAACTTTTTTTTTTTTTTTTTTGTCTGCGCCCATAACTTAACTTTTTACTTTTTAGGCTTGTAACAGTATGGCTAGGATTTAATCCAATGAATTTACTACATATTGTATGTGATATTAAACAAGAATTATTTAGCTAATATTATATTTCTTACTAAAAAGAGATATTTTGATTTTAATATTACACGACTATTAATTCGTTTCATGGCTTTTCATAAGTTTGGGCGTTCGGATATCCATTCGGATTCGGTTCGGATAATTTGGTTTTTAGGATTTTCGGTTTTTAGATTGAAAATCCATTCGGATATTTTTGGAATTTCGGTTCGAGTTCGGTTATATTCGATCGGATTCGGTTCGGGTTCAGATATCCAAAAAATAATAAAATTAAATAAAAATAATTAAATTTAAATAAAATTAGTTAAATTCAAATAAAATTTGGCAAAATTTTAAAAATATAACTAAAAACTTAGTATGTTTAAATTATTTTGGATTTTTCATCATTTTCAGAATAAAAATAATTCATATTTTGGATTTATAATTGTAATTTTAGGTTATTAAATCTAATTGTAGTTAGTATTTTGGGTATATAATTGTATTTCGGATATTTCGGATATCCATTCGGATTTTCGGTTCGGTTTGGTTCGGTTTCGGTTTTTCGGATTTAAAAATTTAAAAACCGTTCGGATATTTTATCAGTTTCGATTCGGATTCGGTTTCTCTTTTTCGGGTCGGATTCGGATAACTTATTCGGGTTCGGATAATGTGCCCAGACCTAGAGGATATTGACTATTGAGTACTGCTTCTAGATTCTTTTTTTTTTCTTTTTGTTGGCAAGAATGCATGTATCACTAAAGGCATGGTCGAAAGCATATAAAACGTATGTATCGAAAATCCAAAATTTTGTTGTTGCAAAAACAAAGTGTTTTGGTAATATCTTTATATACACACACACATTCTTTTGGAAATTAGTTAAATAAATAATGTGTAAATTATAATTTTGACAAAGAAAATTTAATAAAGTGGCGGGAGGAAATGGAAAGAGTGGGGATGGTTGGCTAGCTAATCACAACCAGAAGAGTTTCTATCATCTACGTTGAAGGGTGGGGGCCATTCTTCTTCTCTTTTTTTTTCCACGTTATTTTTGTCCCATTTTTATTTAAATTTTGTTGGATTATGTGAAAGTGGTAAAGAATAATAATACAATAAACCAATTTTGAATGAAATAAGATATAAAATTCTAGAACGTTCAGTTGATGTCGGAGGTCCTTGGTCAATTATTTTTTCCGTTCTGATTTGACTATTTGCTTATAAATAAATTTGTTTCTTTTTTAAATAATCAGAAAATTTAATAATTCTAGTGGCGAATTTTGATCGGTAAAAAAATTGTTATTGGGGAATAAAAGTTGAAGTTTTAGTTGAAAACCCCGGGTAAGTAAATTAGATGAGATTTTGCTAAAAAAAAGAAGAAGTAATATTAGAATCATTAGAAAAGATAATAGAGATTCATCGAGTGGTTCGCTTTTTTCTTCATGATCTATGTATAACATGTTTATAATTATCCTACAAGGCAACGATTGTTTGATCTATCATGCATTATATGTTTTGACTTCTTATAATTTATTCGACGCCATTCACATACAAAAAAAAGGTTGAAGTTTCCGAGATAATGAATAAGATATAAACTGATATGTATAGTAAGGTATATCTCTTAAAATAGTAAGTACTAATGGAGTAATATAGTTGACACTGACAACACAAAAATCCAAATTTATTTTTACTCTACCTAAAAGACAAGAATCATTCTAATTGTTGACTAGTATTAAAACTAAAAGGGGACATGCAGGGGTTACACTTCTAGATCCGTCTTAATGACCCATTACTAGTAATTATAAACTAATTAAATACTAGTAGTAAGTCGACGCCATGTACTCTTTTAGTCTTTTAGTCTTTACGATCCACACTTTGAAAGTTTGAATAAGGATAACTAACATAATCTTTCATTTCATAACGTTAATCGAATATCAATGTTTTTTCTTCTATTATCGTCGACCACAAATCAGGTTTTTGTATATGTATGTCGGCCTCGTCGACAATGCGGGTGCCAGTTAATGGAAAAATATATGAGTACATAACAGGAGAAAATGTCAAGAACATTGACCAATCATTGTTTATTTTGTAAGAAAAATGGAAAATTTTCAAGGCAACATTAAAGCCTAACACGTGGCTTCACACGAGTACAAAAACACGTTGATTATATAGCTTGAAATCCCATTTGTCACACGGCTCTGACTCACTTCTTTTGGTGTTATTATACTCCCGACATCACTAACACCGAGCCGTGTTTTGATGCAACTTCCATTTTAAAAAAAAAAAATGTTTTATTTTTCCTTTTCGAAACTTTAATTTATTTATCGAGGACTCTAAATGGATTCGATAAAAATTGTAACTCGCAGTTACACAGCTTTAGAAATAAATTACACATAATGCAAAGCAAAGTTTATGAAAATGACTTATAAGGTAATCGAATCCAATGAGGAATTATTTTGATGGAACCATTTAGCTAGCCACAACAAACTCTGTTTCACTACGATTTCCACACCCAACCATAACAATAACCGATCATGGTGGATGGTCTAACTGGCCTTTCCTGAAAGATCCTCTTGTTTAAAAAGATTAAAAATGTTACTGTTTTTTTTTTTGTTCAGATTAGTTATGGATTTGTAATTTTATTAGTAAAGAACATATCCTTGTATAATAAGCCAGTGTTTGATTAGGATTTGAGCCCCTCTTACGGGTAGGATCGCCAAGCACTTCCTAACATGGACAACGCTAATCTATTTTGAGTTATTTTTAATTGTGAAATCTCAATCAGTCGTCTTTAAACCGTCGTACACTCGTTTGATCTTAAAACACAACAAAAAGTAAAGCGATGAAAACAAATAGTTTACGATCCAAACTATAGAAGAAGATCTTTGGATACACAAGCACAAGAAATACACTAATAACTCTTTTTTACAAGAAGAAGCACTTAACTTTTCTCTCGCCTCTCCCCTCTCTCTAATCTTATTCAATGTTTCTCGTACACGGAATCACACGATAAATAAAATTGAAGAACCGAGGAAAAGAAAAACCTTATTTGCCTTTTAAAAAAAAAAGTTATCCAAAAAATTTACACGGTTTCTGAAAGAATCAGATATCATAAGTTACAACAGAGATGACAACAGTTGAAATTTAATTCTACAAATCTCACTGCGTACTACATAAATTACAATCCAAGAACAACAACAACAAAAAAAAACACTTCAAACAATTAACAATTTAAGATCTCTGTCTCACTCTCTCTCTCTTTACTAATCTACATGATTCTTCTCCCAACACAAAGCAACCATCATGGCAGAAGCACTTGAAGCTCCTATTTGAAGAAACCAATGACACAGCTAACTGATCTTTTTCGGATCATTCAGAACAAACTCTGCATACAGATCCTTCAAAGCAATCACCACCGTCGTTATCAACGGTCCCATTATCGCTCCCTGCAACACAAAACCCCCCCAAAAAAAGTATTACAAAATCGCCAAATGTTTGTTGTGCCTAAAGTTACATACAATCTTTATATTGGTTACCTCGAGAGCAGAAGGAAACAGAGTCACTCCACCAATAATACTTAGTCCAGTAATGTAAGCATTGGATCCTGGAATGTCATCTTGGATCTCTGAAGCACCATACTCCATTAACACAAGATGAGTCACAGATAAAGTCACTGCAACAATGTATCTTCCTTCTAGCACGAGCTGCAACGCAGCTGGGATCGTCGCGAACCAGTAAGGGAAAATCGGCAACAGAGCGCTGATGAAGGCAAGAACTGTCGACATGTAGAGGAAATGTATATTGTACAGTCTAAACAACAGCCAAGTGAGACATCCTTGGAAGAAGGCGATCTCCGCCGTGGCTAAAAGAACGCCGGAGATGGCCAAGTCGAGGACTTCGACGCATCTGACTCTAGCGCTTGGGTTGATAGGGATCATGTTCATGACTTGCTCCGTTACACCGCCTGATTCCGACGTGATTAGAATGTACAGAACCCAAATGAAAACCATCAGCTGAGAGACAAAGTTGAAAAACTCCGCTGCGCCTGAGATTATCGAGTTTCCTATGGAGAAGACGAACTTAGCTCCGCCTCCAACAACCGATGCGCTGCTTGAGAAAACCCTTTGTGATACATCCATTCCTTTAACAGCAAAGCCTTTAGCTTTCTCCACTAAATCTTCTCTTGTGATTATAAGCTCCCTGAAGATCACATCGACCTCCGAGTATATCTGACTCCATTCTCGGTTCTTGACCCGAGTCCTCAAGCTCATCAGCTTCTCGGTGTAAGGAGACGGAGCTATAAGCGCCGTGGATGGCGTTGACGTGTTCTGAGGATGCCCGATCACGAAATGCTTAATGCCCGTGACTAGCTCCGTCATGTTATACTGCATTGCTAAGCTATCAATCTGCTCAGAAACCGTTTCATAGAACTTCGTTGTGTACATATCTACCATTCCAGGGACATCATTCTCATCCATCCATTGCTTGATACCAATCTTCTCAGCGTAATTGCTCTCTTCGACATGAGACTTGAGAGAGAAAACCGCGTCTTTACCTTCAACACCAATCTTGTAAGAGAAGAAGATGACACCAGTCAAAGATCCAAGAATCATGAGCACGATCAAACCAATTGCAACGATCGTGTTCAGTCTCTTCATTATCCCTCTGGTGAAATAGGCAGTGAAATGGCTTCGCCTAAAGCTGTTAGTCCTCAGAGAAGAAACAGCAGAGAGAGTCGAATCCACATTCTTGGAGCTAAACAGAAACCCTAAAGAGAGGATCACAAGAGACCCAATTCCCCCAATTCTCTCATAAGCAATCACAAACACACCAAACGAGACTAACCATTTGACCAATTTCGAAAACCCAGACTTGTTCCTCTTCCTCGTTCTTTTGGGTTTCGATCTCCTTAGAAAAACCCTAAAGCATACGTTTTTGATATCCACAATCGATCCGATGAAAACGTTGAACACCCAAACCGGAACAGCGAGAATCACTTCGGTGAGCCCTAATTTCAATGGCTCGCTCCAGAAATCGACAAGGGTTTCTTGGATACCTCTCAACGGAATCGAACAGAGAATCGCCCACTGAATCGGTCTCAGATACTCTTGCAATAGCTTCCCAGCGAAATACAGGACGAAAATGGCTAAAGCGAGACCGGCGTGAGCCATGGCTATGTAGATAGCGAGACGCGCTTGGGAATCAACGGCGGATAGCGACGTCATGCCGGATTCTCCTCCTCCGACGGCGGAGGGTTTTTGCGGCGGCTCCGATGAAGACGAAGAAGGAGAAGGGTCTTGAGGCTTACGCGATGAGGCTGAGCGAAACATGTCTTGCCACGCGAGATTTTCGGGGATCGATGATTTCGTCTCCGAATCGTACGGGACCAATTCCATCGATCAATCTCTCTCCCTCCAAGACCGGATTTTGAAAACTACGAAAAGGTTTTCTTTTTTTACATAAATGCGTTGCCTTCAAGCCTGCAAGGAGAAACGGAGAGAGAGATTTTTCAGATAATTATTTTATCTATTTTTCTCAGATGTTATGATTGGCCATTAATGGAGACAGAATGAGAAACTATTCTAGTAACATGAAATGACGGATATGCCCTAACCGACGAATATATTAGTCTGTGACCACACCACAATGAGACGACTTCAATTTTTTCCATTACATTTACAAAACATTTTTTACATATATAGACAAAGTTCACAACCATGATTATGAGATGGGTTGATAGTTTCGTTGTTTCCCTCTTTTGGGCTTAGTCCTCTCTTCTTCTATCAGAGTATTCGCTTTTTGAAAGAAGATAGAGCATTAGTTTGAATAACTTCTTATCTCTTTTGTTTTTTACCCAAATTAAGATATTTACTATCTTATCTGCTCAAAATTACCCGAATTTCCATGTTTTTCTTCAGTGTTCGTCAAAGTTAGTCAAAGTTCTTGTTTATCAAAAATTCTCAAAGTAAATAAGAGTTCATTTTTCTCTTTGGCTCAGTGCTTCAAGTTTGTGTTATACCCAAGTTCCACCGAAATTTTTGTGTGTTTGATCAAGTATCAAGTTTTTTCCAGAAAGTTACCAACGATGTCTGCTGCTATGGACAAAGCGTTGATGGCTATGTCATTAGAGGAGGTTGAAGAGCCCTTTGATATGCCAGACCTTCCGGAATACTGCTCAAGTGGAGAAAATGGATTAAGTTTGGTTGGAAGATTGTTGAATCCTGATTGTCAAAAGATGGCTAACTTAATCCTCGATATGCCACGGAAATGGCAAAAGTATGACAAGGTAACAGGGGTGGCTCTTACGAAGGAGAAATTTCAGTTCTTTTTCAAAGAAGAACATGACCTAATTGAGATTCTTGAGAAAGGTGTTCATACCTATAACGATTGGGCCTTAGCTATGGAAAGATGGGTTGCTAAACCCCCTGAAGATTATCTCCAGTTCATCCCGCTTTGGGTTCAGATCCGTCATATTCCGATGAATCATCGTACTGTTCGTGCCATTACGGCTCTTGGAGAATTCGTCGGTCGTGTTGTTGAAGTTGTTTTTGATCCTGCTAAGGCTCAAAGTCAGGATTTTGTGCGAGTCAAAGTCTCTTTCAATGTGTCTAGACCGCTGAGAACTTTTAAGGAGGTTAATTTGCCTGATGGAGGAAAGGAAACTGTTCTTTACTCTTATGAACGCCTTCAGAAAAGATGCTACACTTGTCAAAGATTAACCCATGAACAAAGTGTTTGTCCTCTTCTCATCAAAAGGAGACAACTTGATGCTGCAAATAGAAGGTCCAACGTTCTCTCGGATAAATCAAAATCTGCTGTTTTTAAGGAGAATGACCCACTCTTTGGAGTTATATCAGAAGATCAAGTTGGGATTCACCCTATTACAGGTAAACCAAAGATTGCAGCAGAAGTTCTTGAAGGTATGAGACAATACTTAATGGTTGTGAATCCAGATGAAAGGAAGATTAGGGAAGAGAGAATCAAATCATCTTTGAAAGAGGTTGAAAAAGATCCAATAGCTAAAAAAACTGTTCTGCGTTTAGAACCGCCACCGTTAGTCTCATATGATATCAACATAGGAAAGGGGATTGTTTATGACTATGAAATGGCCGAGACAAACTCTAGAAAGGATGTTACCGCTTCTTCAGACCAGAAATTGTTGTCCTCTGCCATAAAAGCTGGAACAGCTATGAATTGGGAGTCGCAGCTTCAATCTATTCATAGCGATAATGTGGTTTGCTCTGGTATGGTTGATCCTCTATTTTTCCAGAATTGTTCAACGGAATATGACTCTGGTTTCTCTGAAGCTAGTCCATCCGGGACAAAACTGAAAAGACAGTATGTGAGGAAGAGACCTTATGTTAGCAGAAGAAAGATAAAAGGAGCGGAGGTTCAAAATGATTTGAGTAAAGCAAAGAAAAATCATGGTTTGGAGAAAGGGATCGTGGATAAAAGGAAGACAGAATCTGTAAGAAAAAATTCTCCCAAAGTTGCTAAGACCAACAACAAAGAGATGGTCCCAAATGAGGGACCGTCCAACGCTTAATGAGCTTTCTGTCTTGGAACTATCAAGGTTTGGGGCGTACACAAAATTTGACAGTTCCGCGGCTCATGGAAATGCGGAAGATGCATTTCCCTGAGATTCTATTTTTGATGGAAACGATGAATGCGATGGATGTTCTTGTAGATATTCAAGAGTGGCTAGGTTATGATCGTGTTTATACTATATATAAACCGACCATGAAATTTACTCTAAAATTAAAGCAACAAAGCATTTATTTTGGTCATCAAGTTTGTTGATAAGCATCTGATGGATCTTAATATGGAGCTATTACCCTTTTCATGTCTTGTGTTTATGGAGATCCGACTGCAAGTCTACGTCCGTTGGTGTGGGAAAGATTGCAGAGGATTGGTGTAAATAGAAAAGAATGCTGGTGCATGATTGGGGATTTTAATGAAATCCAAAACAATGATGAAAAACTGGGTGGTCCAAGAAGATGCGACTCTTCTTTTCTTCCGTTCATAAACATGCTTAATGGTTGCGGTATGTCTGAGCTCCCAAGTACAGGCAATGGATTCACTTGGGGTGGAACAAGGAATACTACATGGGTTCAATGTAAGCTGGATCGAGGATTTGGGAATAAAGAATGGTTTAGAATTTTTCCAGCTTCTAATCAAGCTTTTTTAGAAAAAAGAGGTTCTGATCACAGACCAGTTTTAGTGAAATTGATCTCTTCCCAAGACTCTTATAGAGGTTGTTTCCGATTTGATAAAAGGTTTCTTCACCAACCTTTGGTCAAAGAAACAGTGATACAAGCATGGAATTCTTCTACAAGGAATCAAGCAAATAGTGTGGCAGATAGGATGAGATCTTGTCGTCAAGCCTTAAGTAAATGGAAAAGGCAAAATAATATGAATGCCAATGATAAAATACAGCGACTGCAGAAAGATCTGGATTTAGAGTATTCAGCCGTTTTTCCTTGTTTTTAGAGAATGACATCTTTGAAAAGTGATCTTGTTAAAACCTATCTTGATGAAGAAAGTTTTTGGCAGCAAAAATGCAGAGATAAATGGCTTAGTAATGGTGATAGAAACACCAAATTTTTCCATGCCTCGGTGAAAGCCTCTAGGTCCAGAAATGGATTGGAAATTTTGATGGATGGTAATGGAATTTTACAAAGAGCTGAAGCTTCTAAAGGAGATGTGGCCGTAAAGTATTTCTCTGATCTTTTTAAATCATCTCATCCTAAAGACTTTCATGATACATTCAAGGATTTCAAGCCTAGAGTTTCGGATAGCATTAATAATTTACTCATCCAAGACGTTTCAAAAGAAGATGTCAAGAATGCAGCCTTTTCTATTAAACCGGATAGTGCACCTGGTGCAGATGGTATGACCGGTTTGTTTTTTCAACATTATTGGGATATGATTGGGGATCAAGTATCTTTAGAGATTATGGATTTTTTCAGAAAAGGTTTTTTTCCAAGAGAATGGAATTTCACTCAAATTTGCTTGATTCCGAAAAAGGTTGGGTCTCCACTTATGACTGATCTGAGGCCTATCAGTCTTTGCTCTGTGATGTACAAGATTATTTCCAAAATCATAGCATCAAGACTGAAACCCCATCTTCCTCTGATTGTTTCTCCAAATCAATCAGCATTTGTCTCTGAAAGATTGATCTCAGACAATATTATGATTGCCCATGAAGCTGTTCATGCTTTAAGAACTCATCCCAAGATCTCAAAAGAGTTTATGGCTATGAAGACTGACATGTCTAAAGCTTATGACAGAGTTGAATGGAGGTTTTTGGCTGATCTTCTCAAGGCTCTTGGTTTTCATCGTAAATGGATAGATTGGGTTATGTTCTGTGTCAAATCAGTTTCCTACTCAGTTCTTATTAACGGTCAACCGCATGGTTTAATCATTCCAGAAAGAGGGTTAAGACAAGGTGATCCCTTATCCCCCTTCTTGTTTGTTCTATGCACTGAAGGTTTGACTCATCTCCTTAATAAAGCTGAAAGAGAAGGTCTAATAAATGGTATTCAATTCTCGGATTCGGGTCCTGCGGTTCATCATTTGTTATTCGCAGATGATAGCTTATTCATGTGCAAGATAGAAGAAAGCCAATGTGCAACAATCCAAAGTATTTTGAAGGAGTACGGCGAAGCCACTGGTCAAGTAATAAATCGTGATAAGTCTTCCTTGACTTTTGGTGATCATGTTGAAGAAAGTCTGAAGACGATGGTAAAAGAAAAATTTGGTATTCACAATGAAGGTGGAGCAGGCAAATATTTAGGCTTACCGGAATGCTTCAGTGGACCAAAAAAAAAGAGATGTTGGCTTATATTCAAGATAATTTCAAGAATAGAATGTCCAACTGGTACTCAAGATTGTTATCACAAGGAGGAAAAGAAGTTTTGATTAAGTCTGTGGCTATGTCAATGCCGGTGTATGCAATGACTTGTTTTAAACTTCCTAAATATACTTGTGAGAAGCTAACTTCTGCAATGGCTGATTTTTGGTGGGGAACAGAGCAGAATAAAAGGAGTATTCACTGGATTAGCTGGGAAAAGATGTGTATTCCCAAAGATCAAGGAGGCTTAGGTTTTCGTAAAATTGAAGATTTTAACCAAGCGTTGTTGGCAAAGCAAGCTTGGAGACTCCTTCAGGATCCAGAATGTCTTTTCTCTCAGGTTATGAGAAGTAGATACTATGATAATGATAACATTCTAGATGCTGAAATAGGAACTCGGCCTTCCTTTGGGTGGAGAAGCATACTTTTTGGAAGAGATCTCCTTGAGAGAGGTTTAAGACTTATGGTTGGTAACGGTGCTTCTATAAGAGTATGGACTGACTTATGGATTGAGGATGGAGATTACAGAGCTCCTCTTAGAAAAAACAGTCTAGTAGATTTGGAATTAAAAGTGGAAGATCTTATTGATCATAGAAGGAATTGGTGGGATAGAGACAAGCTGGAGGAACACTTTTTACAACGAGACATTGATTTGATCATCAAAATCAAACCGATTTTATCATCTCCTGATTTTTGGTGTTGGAAAGCTGAAAGGAGTGGAGAATATTCGGTGAAATCTGGATTTTGCTTGGCTAGTAAAGTTAACGCTTCGGTTGTTAGAGAAGAGATGTTAAGACAACCCTCCTTTGATTAAATTAAAAAACAAATTTGGTCCTCTCTCTGCCCAGCCAAAATCAAAACATTCATGTGGAAAGTGATTAGCGGGGCCATTCCGGTCGTTGATAATTTCATTTCAAGAGGTATGAAGATGGACACTCGGTGCCAAATTTGCGGTCTTGAAGGTGAATCTGCAAATCATGTTTTATTCTCATGTACAAGAGCAAGACAGGTATGGGCTTCTTCTCAATTTCCTACTCCAAAATATGGTTTCCATGAAAATTCAGTTTTTCAGAATATCTTTTATTTGCTGATGAGCTGGAAAAACAAAGATATTCCCTTAGAAATTCGAAGATTATACCCTTGGATTCTTTGGTTGCTTTGGAAAAACCGAAACTCTTTCCTCTTTGAAGCTAAGAATTTTTCAGCCATTGATACTATGGATAAGATTAGAGATGATACCAATCAATGGTTTCTAGCTCAAGAAATAGAAAGAGTGGATCAGGAGCTTGATCGTAATGGTGCCACGTTAAGAGCAAAGAAGTGGCTGCATCCTCCTATTTCATGGAGAAAGTGTAATATTGGGCATTCATGGGATAAATCTAACTCAATAGGAGGTGCTGCTTGGGTCTTAAAGAATGATAAAGGAGTGGTTTTATTACATAGTAGATGCTCCTTCAGCCTTATTCCTTCGTTTAATGATGCTAAGTTAGCAAGCTGGATCTGGGCAGTGGAAAGTATGTCAAGTTTGCATCAGTCTAATATAATTTTTGCGTCGGAAGCCTCAGAGTTGATAGGAGCTTTATCGAGACCTAATGCCTGGCCTTCCTTCAAGTTTCAGGCTCTTGAAATCTCCAAAGTTTTAAGCAAGATCTCGGATTGGAAAACTGTTTTTGAGAGTCCGAGTACTAACAAAGGTGCTTCTCTTATTGCTAAAAGTGTTATGAATGAAGATCGTCGACAATCATATGTAGCTTTGGGCTACCCTTTTTGGATGCAGAATACATTTATAGAAGAAGGTGACATTGTTGTGTTGTAAATCCTTTTGGTCTGTTTCTGCTTTGATGTTTAGCTGTGATATTTTTTTTGTTTGTAAAAATTGGTTTGTTTGTTTATAATAAAAAAACAATTTAGACGGAAAAAAAAAATATAGACTAAGTTCACTAAAATTGATTGATAGTCTATTTCTGGATATATAAATTGGTACTTAGGGTGAGTAATCCTTATAAAATTTTGTTAATGTAAATTAGATCAGTTGACCAACACAAGTTGTCAAACCAAAATGCCACATGACTCGAACATGGAAGACACGACAAGGCCAGATATTTTAACGCGAGTCACAATCTAACACGTTCTCGTGTCTCTTTGATGTTGTACTAAAACAAAGTATTTCTATGTTTATATCCCAAAACAAGCATTCGATAACTCCTTTTACACAAAACGGATTACCATTTTTTATACTTTTTGCACAAAGTTTCTCTTTTTAGTGATTGTTATACCAACACTAGACCTTTTTTTTTCCTATCCAAATTAAGAAACAAATTCTGTCAAATAATTATGCTTTTTGATGAAAGCTTTTTGTAGAAACTAGTATTTTGCGAAACTAGATTATGTTTTGATCCATAGGCAAATACACAAATACTATGAGATGCAATTATAATTTAACAACGTACTGACCGATTCTCTCAAATTAACTCTTAACCTTCAATTACATTTTACCACAGAAATAAAAAATCGATTACAAAAAGGTCCCTTGCAAAATTAGTTGATTAGATTTCTTTTAGAAAATAATTAAAGAGTAGTATTTAACTGCTACACAAGTCTAACCTTCATATAATATAATGAAAAAAAAAGTAGTGCGATGGTTTATATGTTAGAACAAATATATAATACAGAAATGCAAACTTTTCTAAAAAAAAAATAGAAAATATATAGAAGTCGACTGCGTAATCTCTGAGATCTTCTAAATAAATGAAATTCCCAATAATTGATTTACAGAATATGTGTTGTCCTCATGTAATGACCTGTGAGTTTGTGGTCGTAAGTCCCCATGCTGGATTTTCTTCACCAACTCATCCGACGTCTGGTACACCGGGCCAAGTGACTAACAAATTGTTGGACAAGGACTGATCAAAAATGGACTTGATTAATAGGCCCATCAATCTCTGTGTATTGTATACTTCCACTGCTTTCATCATATCAAATAAAACTTGTCAGAGAGAATAGTAGAGATTTCATTTGTGAACCAAACAGAACCGGGTCCTGACTATATTGGTGTTATGTTTTAGTCATAGTAAAATGGAAATACTTTAATTAAGAGGTGGATCCACAAATCAGCACTATTTACTTTTAGTTTATGTACATAGTTAAATTATACAAAGAGATGGTGACGTGGACATGCAGCTTTTTGTTTTATTATTTTTGTAGGCCCTTCCATAGTTTGTTCTTGTTGAGACTTCTAAATCTTGGAATTAAAGCTTCACGATTTCGAGGTCAAGCGTACATGTGAAGTCATTTTTATTCGCAAAAACACAGTTAACTATCACAGGTTATCATCATTTATATATAAAAGAAATATCCTTATGTTATACGCCTAACGCATGAATCATTTGTCTAACTAACCCTACTATTTCAAAGTAGAAATTTACTGCTGGTTTTAAATACTGTATGAATATGAGGAAAATCTTAAAGTATTCGTCCTGACTTCAACAATATTTTGCTATCCCATAACTCTCTTAACCCTATCGACAGACTTTGTCAAACTTGTTGACAATGATTGATTTAAAAAAAAAAAAAAATTCGAACATAGTTAGTAATTCGATTAATAGTGTAAATGCTTTAGTGATATGCTTGTGATCAAATAGATAATTATTTAATGTGAAAAGTACATATAAACACCTATATGTTTTTGCTTTATTAGCTAGAGAGAGATATTCTCATAAATATAAACATACCTTTAAATTTGAATATATTCTGTATAAAGCAATATTGTTATACAGATGTTTGTACGGTTTAATTGGAAAAAACCTCGTAACCGAGCTGAATAAATTGTTCATCAATGAGGTCAGCAATTGGACGTACATGAAACCAACACGTGGCAACACACACACTCGACAATTTCTCAAGGGAAACAAAAAATCCCTGGAAAATTCCTCAATTTTCTTAATTTTCAA
The DNA here is from genome assembly GCF_000478725.1 of Eutrema salsugineum. NCBI lineage: Eukaryota > Viridiplantae > Streptophyta > Magnoliopsida > Brassicales > Brassicaceae > Eutrema > Eutrema salsugineum. The sequence continues at coordinate 10,162,647 of NW_006256829.1, forward strand.
GATAAAAATGAATAACACAAAACAGAAATATATACGCCATGAAACTGCGTATTGAAGCAACTGCTAATTGTTCTCTCTCTCTATAAGGGCTCTGCCTCTGCCGAAACAATCATACCAATGACATTAAATCCAGATATCTCTTTATTCCTTTTCGTATTTTTGATCTGACGTCAAGTTTTCATTTTTTTTCACCAAAATGGAAAATGTGATCTGGGTTTTTCACAGAAAGAGTTAAAACAATCGGAGATTTTTCATTATTTTTCTTGAGTGATGGGTCTGGTTGATTCCTTGTTTGGAAAAGATGCAAGGAAATTTCTCAAAAGGAAAGACAGTGATGCTGCAGAAGCAGGTGAATGGTTATAATAATTCATGAATCTGCTCATCATCTTCCTCATTTGATTTGCCTTGCTCATTTACAAATTTCCCTAAAATTCAGAGATTTCGAAGAGATGATGCTTTGTTCTCACATTTTCTCTGTTTTTCAATCGCTAAGTTAAATGGTCGTGATCGGATTGTTGATAACTAAAGGATCATTTAATCGTTTGTTTCCGTTTTAAGAATTTAATGTTTATTACCTGTTTGATGAATTGCTTCTGAAGAAAATGAATTGCCTTTGATCAGTTTGTGATTTTGTGGATTCGTTTTCTGTTGTTTCAGGACGAGCTTTGGAAGAACTTAGAAGCTCTCTATACAATGAGCTTAAAACATCAGAAGGAGCTAAACGCCAACAACAGAGATTCTGTGGCCCTGTTGTTGCAATGTCATTCAATTTCATTGTTGCAGTTGGAATCATCCTCGCCAATAAATTAGTAATTTAGCTTCATCAATCTCAGTTTCTTCTGTCTCTTTTTCCATGTTACAATAGTAATTGTAAACTTCTTTTTTGGTGGGTTTCTAATTCTGCAGGTGATGGGACGAGTTGGATTCAATTTTCCGATCTTTCTAACGTTGATTCACTATGCTGTTGCGTGGATACTTCTAGCTTTCTTCAAGTCTCTTTCATTACTTCCAATGTCTCCTCCCTCAAAGACAACACCTTTCTCCTCTCTCTTCTCTCTTGGAGCTGTCATGGCCTTTGCTTCTGGTCTCGCTAATACCAGTCTCAAACACAACAGGTAATAGCTTAATCTGTAAATATTGCCTCAACATTCATAGCTCAAGATTTACTTTTAATAGCACTAATCAAACTGTGTAGATCTAAAATCAGACTGTGAAGAGATAAAGAGATTATGCTTTGTTTCATCTTCTTATCTCATACTTGAAAAAACTTTTGATTTTTGTCCAGTGTTGGATTCTACCAGATGGCCAAGATCGCGGTGACACCAACGATTGTCCTTGCAGAGTTTGTTCTCTTCAAGAAAACCATTTCTTCCACAAAGGTTTAGCTGGATTTTTTTAAAAAATTTCACCTGATTAATTAAAAACTTATTACATGGTTTTTTTTTTGTGCTTATAGGTTGTGGCATTAGCCATAGTATCTTTAGGTGTGGCTATCGCGACAGTAACCGATCTAGAATTCAATTTGTTTGGTGCATTGGTTGCTGTTGCTTGGATTATACCAAGTGCCATCAATAAAATTCTCTGGTCTAATCTTCAGCAACAAGCTAACTGGACTGCTCTAGCGTAAAAATCTTTCTTATACTTGATGCTTAAGCAATTGAAGTCTCCTAAGATAATATATTTTTTTATTGAATGAAGATTGATGTGGAAGACGACGCCGTTTACTGTTTTCTTCTTGTTGGCTCTCATGCCATGGCTTGACCCACCTGGAGTTTTGCTCTTCAAATGGGACTTGGGTAATTCCTCTGCAATCCTCGTCTCGGCTCTGCTCGGCTTTCTTCTCCAGTGGTCTGGTGCACTCGCTCTCGGGTTAGTCTTTTGTTCTTTGCTTCACGGTCGGAGATCAGTCTTGAGTAATTCGTATGACTTGATTCTGCTTCATTTGGCTATCATCATGATTCAAGAACAGAACCTAAACCGGTTCAAACTCATCGCCTAAACATTAAAACCGGTGCTAAACATCAATTTGTTTGCGGTTTATAGAAATTTGTTTCATGAACAAACGTTGTTGTTTGTTTCAGGGCAACCTCGGCAACATCTCATGTAGTATTAGGGCAATTCAAGACATGTGTGATCTTGCTTGGGGGTTACGTTATCTTTGGCTCCGATCCCGGTTTCATCAGCATCTGCGGCGCTGTGGCGGCTCTTGCCGGCATGTCTGTATACACGTGGCTCAATCTTCCAGGGAAATCCATCGATCACAGCTCGAGCAAGCTGCTTCCGAATCAAAACACTGCCGTTTCGAAACCTAAAGCTGAGAATGACGACGGAGGAGGAGAGACCGCCGTTGTTTCGGCTGAGCCAAATCTCTCAAAGACGACAACTGCAAATATCGTATAGCTTATGTTCTTTTTAATTAGATGCCAAGAAAATAGTTTTCTTTCCTTTTCAGGGATTAGCTTGTAAAATCGGTTTTAAGTTTAAACATTTTGCTATCTAATTGAATTAGTAAATTAATAAAATACAGATTTGATGTCTTTTGTTACTGTGTGAGATGTATTTAGATACATTTTTGTTTTTTTAATGGGTTTGACTTGTAAAACAATGCGGTAAACGTTTTTCAGGTGAAAAAATGGGCATAACAGTTATAATTTTAGTTCGTAGGAAAAGTAAACTAGTCTTACTGCCACAAAATGATCCGAAAGTCAACTTTTAAAAATAAAATACTCAAGATTATTTAGTTCACTAATTCTCAAGTTATTGATGTTTCCTTTACTTTCAGAAGTCTTTTAATACAAATTTCGAATTAACAAACATAAATATTCTTACTGCCACAAAATGATGGCAATACAATAAGAGTTTCTTGGGTAGAAATTTAAATCGCAATTTTTTTTTGTTTTTAACCGCCTCTCCTAAATATTACAGAGGGTTTTATTGTATATAGAGTAGTTTTGTATAGTTTTCTTGTATAGCTTTGGTACAGATTGATTTTGATGTATATCGGTATAGTATAAACTGATTTCTATTTTGTTTTTGGGTTACTGGTTTGCCCGTTTCTTTTGTGTATAAAACCAACACAATTGTAAATTAATTATTTAATCAATGAGAATGAGTTTTTCTTTTCCCCCTCGTTGGTGAAATGGTATCAGAGCGATAGAGTCTAACAAACTTTTCTGATCTCAGATTCTTCCTTTTGAGCTCAATTTTTCCGGAATCTCGTCGGAAAATCTTTCGATTCCGTTTCCGATCATATCTCTTCAACTTCGACGAGCTCCCTTTCGACGTTTCCCGTGTTCTACAGTCTCAAATCTCGTTTCCCGTGAAACTGAGCTGTTTTCAAGTCAACAATGGTGAAACAACAGAAATGCAAGTCGAAGTATCGCAATCCATCACCAGATTCACCAGAATTTGGTTCTCCCACACCTCTGAAGGCTCGCGATCAATCCATGGATCTTCATTCCTCTCGCGATGCTACTGGTGTTCCGAATCGCTTAGATCCTCGCAGATCTATCACTCCACGGTCTTCGCAACCGTTCGAGGTATCAAATTCTCCCGATAATGTTCATAGTCCTTATCATTTGGTTAGCTCGGATCATCCTGGTCTCGTTCTTACTGCTGAAGCCTTAGATGGCTCGAACTATGGAATCTGGAGCATAGCTATGGTCACTAGTATAGAGGCTAAGAACAAAATGAGATTTCTCGATGGTTCTATACCTCAGCCTGATGAATCTGATCCTTATTATAAGATCTGGTGTAGATGCAATAGCATGGTGAAATCCTGGTTGCTTAATAGTGTTACAAAGAAGATTTACACTAGCATCCTGTATTTTAAGTCTGCATCAGCTATTTGGAAGGATCTCCATACGCGATTCCACAAGTCTAACTTGCCTCGTCTCTATAAGCTTCGTCATCAGCTTCATACATTTCGTCAAGGCAATTTAGACTTATCGTCGTATCACACTCAAGTTCAGTCTCTTTGGGAAGAGTTATCCAGTCTTCAGATCACAGCTCGTACTGTTGAAGATCTATTAGCTGAAAGAGAGACTAATCGTGTCATCGACTTCTTGATGGGACTGAACGATAACTATGAGAGTATACGAAGTCGTATCTTGATGAAGAAGACCCTTCCCTCTCTGTCTGAAGTATACAATCTCCTTGATCAAGAAGAAAGTCAAAAATCTGCTCATGTTCCTGACATAGATCCTTCGGCCTTTCAGATCTCACAACAGCATCCTTCTCACAATGCGAATGCAGTTGTTAATACAGGCGGATCTCAGTCTAATGAAGAACGACCTACTTGCACATTTTGTGGTAAAGTTGGACATGTGGTTGAGCGTTGCTACAAGAAGAATGGTTATCCTGCTCACTTCAAGTCTAAACACAAATTCAGCAAACAGAATTCCGTTCATGCGAACATGACAGTGAATGAGTCACCTGCTACTCAAGGTTCTTCTGCAGATGATCTTTCTTCTGATCAGATTCAACAGATTGTTTCATTCCTTAGCAGCAAACTTCAATCTCCTAGTGTTGCTGTCACACCCGAGGTTCACTCTGTCTCAGTATCTTCCGACCTTTCTCAATCCACAGTTTGCCCAATTTCCGGTAAAATTTTTCCCTCTATCCTTTGTTCTTTTTCCGGAATTGATAGGCCTTATGTCTGTTCTGTTAATAGCAACATCATTGCTATTAATGCTTGGGTCATAGATACAGGAGCTACTAAACACATCACCCATGAAAAATCTTCCTTCTCATCCTTTAAAACTTTACCTAATACCACCGTTACCTTGCCTAATGGAATTCATGTGAGCATTGTTGGTGTAGGTACTGTTCCTTTGGGTAGAAATCTCATTCTTCGTGATGTTCTTTACATACCTCAGTTCAAATTCAACTTGTTAAGTGTCAGCTGTCTAACGAAAGACATGGGTTGTAGAATATGGTTTGATGAGTCTTCTTGTGTTCTTCAGGAGCGTACACAGGGATTAATGATTGGAATGGGTAGGCAAGTGGCTAATCTCTACTTTCTGGATGTTGAGTCAGTCTCTCTTCAAAGCACTCCATCTGCGTCAGTAGTAGCCAGTGTCTCTAGTCCAGATTTGTGGCATAAACGGCTAGGTCACCCATCTATGTCTAAGATACAGCCCATGCATTCTGTTCTTTCATTCCCTAAATCCAAGACTCTTTCGGATTTTCATTGTAAGGTTTGCCATTTGGCCAAACAGAAACATATTCCCTTTATCTCTCACAACAATATATGTAATAAACCCTTTGACCTTATTCATATTGATACTTGGGGGCCTTTTTCTGTTCCAACTCATGGTGGTTATAGATATTTCCTTACAATTGTTGATGATTGTTCTAGAGCCACATGGGTTTATCTCCTTAGGAACAAATCTGATGTTTTAAACGTCTTTCCCACCTACATCTCTATGGTAGAAAACCAATTTGAAACAAAACTTAAAGGGGTTAGATCCGACAATGCTCACGAACTCAAATTCACTGAACTTTTCAAATCCAAAGGCATTGTTCATTATCACTCTTGCCCTGAAACACCTCAACAAAACTCGGTGGTAGAAAGAAAACATCAACACATCTTGAATGTTGCCCGATCCCTTCTTTTTCAATCCCACATTCCTCTTCCTTATTGGGGTGAATGTGTCCTTACTGCAGTTCATCTTATAAACCGTACCCCAGCTCCTGTTCTAGAGGACAAATGTCCATTCGAGGTTCTAACTAAGAGGGCTCCTGATTATACTCAGCTCAAAGTTTTTGGCTGTTTATGTTATGCCTCTACCTCACCCAAGAACAGACATAAATTCGATCCCGAGCTCGAGCCTGTGTATTCCTTGGTTATCCTAATGGATATAAAGGGTACAAGCTCTTAGATCTTCAAACTAATGCCATTTTCATTTCTAGACATGTTGTCTTTCATGAAGAGCTCTTTCCTTTCGTCCAAACAGATCTTTCACAGGAAGCTTATAACCACTTTCCTGATCTAATGGACAACCCTCCTATGACATCTATCAGATCCGGTGTTGATAATTCTTCATCATCACCTTCCGTAGAGAGTGCTCCTTCTGACACTCCTACTACAGATGTTTCTGAATCTTCTATTCAAACATCACATAGGAGGACCAAAAAGCCTGCTTATCTTCAGGAATATTACTATGATTCAGTCATGTCCTCAACCATTCACGAAATCTTTAAATACTTATCCTATGATAAAATCGCCCCCACCTATTACATTTTTTTAGCCTCTATTGACAAAGAAAAAGAACCTGTATCCTATACTGAGGCAAAGAAATTTCGGGTGTGGTGTGATGCAATGGATGTTGAAGTCGTGGCTCTTGAGGACACAGACACATGGGACATTTGTTCCTTACCACCTGATAAACACTGCATTGGTTGCAAATGGGTGTATAAGGTGAAGTTTCATGCTGATGGAAGCATTGAGCGTTATAAAGCTCACCTGGTTGCTAAAGGTTACACGCAGGAAGAAGGTGTTGACTATAATGAAACTTTTTCTCCTGTAGTGAAACTCACGTCGGTTAAGCTTGTGTTATCTCTTGCAGCGATATATGGTCTCTCTCTTACTCAACTGGACATTTCGAATGCCTTTCTTAATGGGGACCTTGATGAAAAAATATACATGAAGCTTCCTCCAGGGTATTCATCTCGTAAGGGGGACCTTCCTCCGAATGCTGTTTGCAAGCTGAAGAAATCTTTATATGGTCTTAAACAGGCATCTCGCCAGTGGTTTCTTAAATTCTCCACCACATTGATCAGTTTGGGATTCACTCAAACAGCTGCCGATCATACATGCTTTATCCGAATAACATCTACTGTGTTCTTATGTGTTTTAGTCTATGTAGATGATATCATCATAGCCTGCAATGATGATTCTACAGTAGACACTCTCAAGGAACAATTGAAAATTCATTTCAAACTGCGTGATCTTGGCCCTTTGAAGTATTTTCTTGGCTTGGAGATTGCCAGATCTGCTGAAGGGATCACTGTGTGTCAGCGTAAATACGCTTTGGATCTCCTTGATGACACAGGTCTTCTAGGGTGTAAACCTTCTTCTGTTCCTATGGATCCTCATTTGAAACTTTCTAAGGACAAAGAAGGTGACTTTGTTGATGTTAAATCTTACCGACGTCTCATTGGTCGCCTAATGTATCTACAGATCACTAGGCCTGACATTACTTTTGCAGTCAACAAACTCAGTCAGTTTTCAGCTGCTCCGAGGAAAGCTCATCAAGAGGCTCTCTTCAAGGTTCTTCACTATGTCAAAGGCACCGTGGGACAAGGCTTATTCTACTCTGCAAAGTCAGAACTTCAGATTCGTGTTTTTGCTGATTCTGACTATGCTTCTTGTCGAGATACGAGACGATCCACCACTGGATATTGCATCTTCTTAGGAACGTCTCTCATTGCTTGGAAATCAAAGAAACAACCAACTGTGTCCAAATCATCCGTTGAAGCTGAATATCGGAGCCTATCTAAAGCAACGGACGAATTGGTATGGTTTACTAGCTTTCTCAAAGAACTCCAGGTTCCACTCTCTAAACCCACTCATCTATACTGTGATAATACCTCTGCCATGCACATTGCTAGGAATCCTGTATTCCATGAAAGGACTAAACACATAGAGTCTGATTGTCATAGTATTAGAGAGAGATTGGTATCTGGTTTGTTTGAATTCTTTCATGTCAAGACAGAGTTGCAGGTTGCAGATCCACTTACAAAACCTCTATATCCTGCTCAGTTCAAGTTTCTACTTGGCAAGATGGGTCTCCGAAACATCTACGCCCCATCTTGAGGGGGACTTTTATTGTATATAGAGTAGTTTTGTATAGCTTTCTTGTATGGCTTTGGTACATATTGATTTTGATGTACATCGGTATAGTATAAACCGATTTCTATTTTGTTTTTGGGTTACTGGTTTACCCGTTTCTTTTGTGTATAAAACCAGTTCAATTGTAAATTAATTATTCAATCAATGAGAATGAGTTTTTTTTTTCCTCTCGTTGGTGAAAGAGGGCTTGAACGGTTTAATGGTTTATGAGTACAAAAAATGGAATATATGGTTTAGTTTTCGAGTATCTATAACAACTTTGTGATCCTTTTGATAATAGGAGATATAATTAGTAATTACTTCAACTTTACTGATGTTTTCTATAATTTCAAAACACCTACCGTACTTTAACGAAAATTTTACGACAAAAAAAAAACAAAAACGAAAATTTTAATTGAATCGGGTAAACCGGTACAAACTCGGGCCGACCCGAACCCGGCTTCTGTGGAGTCCATTCCACTGTCGTTAACCAAAAAGTTGATCTCAGAACGTCTCAATTGCTTCACGACTTCATAATATCCTTTATAATCCACCGTACGCCGGCGAGTGGGACTATAAGAACTGACTCAGTGAGTCTCCGATCGAGTTAGAGAGAGATGGGGATGGGAAGTAACGGCGAATTGAAGTATGAGATCTCCCAGAACGCGTACATTAAACTCGTTCTCCACTCTCTGCGACACAAGACGGCGGCGGTCAACGGAGTCCTCGTCGGTCGAATCAGCCCTAAGGACGAAGGAGTCGTGGAGATCTCGGATTCTGTGCCGCTCTTTCACTCTAACCTCGCTCTCCTCCCTCCTCTCGAGATCTCTCTCATCATGGTCGGTCTCTCTTCTTCTTCTTATGATTCTGCTTCTTACATCTTCTTTTTGCTGATTCGAATCGGTTTGATACATGAGCTTTGAATTGAATTTTGAAAAACTTAGGATCTGATTGCTTTGGTGTGGATATTGAATTACGAATTTTTCGAAACTTTAGCTCGTGTACTAAATGTATTTATTAGCTTCTTCTTACTGTTCTCTCTGTTGCTTAATTCTCATTAAAGTCTTACTGTTGTTTCTATATGAACATTGAAAATTCAGATCTTGGATTGTTTAGGTTTAATCACCAGCATAACATTGTTCCGTAGCTGTGTTTGAGAGAGATTTATATTCTGCATCTATAGATGCTCTTGATGCGAACTGGCAGATGGGAAAAAGTCTTGCATTTCTTAACTTTGTCTAGGATTCTGAACTTACGGATTTCGGATATGTTTTTGCTGTTTTGATGTGTTAGATAGAGGAGCATTACGTGGCTCAAGGTTTGAGTATTGTTGGGTACTTTCATGCAAATGAGAGGTTCGATGATGTGGAGCTTTGTGGTGTGGCTAAGAACATTGGTGATCACATCTCTCGTTATTTCCCTCAGGCACCAATTCTCTTGGTGAATCTCTTATCCTCTAGTTTCAATTACAGCAGTTTATTGAAATAACCATCTTATGTTGCACATGTATGCTGTTTTGTAGTTGAACAACAAAAAGCTTGAAGCTTTATCAAGGAGTAAAGAGCGAAGCCCCGTGATGCAGGTTGGTATTTCTAATCAGGACAACGTTTTGGAAGGCTTAGTATAGCATGTTTTAGTAAGGAATATATATCATGGCCACTCTACACCAGTATAGCTTCTTGGCATTTAAAAGTATGGTTTTCATATTGTTATTGCTATACATAAGCTCAAGAGAGAGTATTGAAAGACTGAGAAGCTCGAGTTTTGTAGTATTTGCAAAATGTATTGTTAGTCCCGGCTCTTGTCTCATCGTTGCATTCATTTTTTGTATTGCATCCTAAACAAATACTGTCAATGCTAAGATATAAAACATGACCATACTAGCTGATTACATTTCCAGAATGTCTACCTGAATTGTGCTAGCAACTTTCTTGACACCCAGCTTATGTTGTCCTTTTAATCAACACTTCTCTTTGGGTACTTTCTGCTTGATGAAAATTTTCTTTTGCTGCAACTAATACTTAATAGGTCAAATTTCCATTTTTTTATCTGGTTAGTAATTAAAGTTGTTCTATGTGTTTGCTAGCTCTGTGTGAAGGATGCTTCTAAGAACTGGAGAGTAGTTGGAACAGATGGAGGAAGCAAGCTTCTCTTGAAAGAGCCATCGGCCAATGTAGTTTTATCAGATTACATTTCATCTGAGAAATGGAAGGACATCACAGATTTTGATGATCATCTCGATGATGTCACCAAGTAAGTTTGATACACACAAACTCAAAAAAAAAAAACTAAAAGCTATAACCTTTATGACTTTATGTAGACGATGGTAAAATCTGACTTATGTTCACTGTAATTGCAGGGACTGGCTAAACCCTGGACTTTTCAACTGAAGACGGATATGCGATATAGCTAATTAGACTTTTTTTGCTTTCATCATCTTCAGTCGAAAAACAAAAATTTCATGAAGACCTCTGTTTACAAATTCCCTTGAATCTTGTTGAAGTATTTATCCAGCTACGCAACAGAGTTCAATTTTTTTATTTGGTACACATCTTAAACCCTAGTTTTATCATTTGAATGATATGAATTGGGGCTTGTTCTCGTGATCCAATTTTTTTAATTATTTCTTTGTTTGCATTTTGATTATATAGTTGGAATGAAAGCTCTGCTTTGTTTGGCTGTTGCTCTTAAACTTGCGAAGTACATAGTTAAATCCTAAAGAACATAAAACCAAACCTAGTCCTTTTACATTGCCTGAATCACTTAAACTTCTTAGGGACGGGTTTTTACACAGATATAACGATCACCAAAGCGTTTTCCGACATCAACAATAAACCCAAATCAGGGCAAGGCTTCATCTGCATTAACCTTAAAACACTGGACAACCTTCAACGACAACACCTTTCGCTGTCGGGCAATGAGCTAGAGGGCAATGGTCTGAATTCTCAAGCCCCCACCAATCTGGTAAGCTTATATCATTGTTCTGAAACGCAAAGAAAATCAACACTCCCATAATCGCGGTACCTGCATCAAGCGCTGCAGAGAGGATGTAGTTGTGCCTTGCCCACCAAGCTTTATACCTTCTGAAGATGTAGTAGTTGAACACAACCCCAACGAAGGCCCAGGACCAGTAATGCACAGCCTTGGCTTGTGGCATTGCGCTTACCGCAGAGAAGATCAAAGGAATATGGATCTGTTTTAGCCATTTCTTCTCTGGGAACTTCCTCGATAGGTACCAGAAAGGCACTGGAGCCAAGATACCGATGAGGAAGAACCAGTTCATCCCAGGGTAGATACCTTCTTTGGTAAACATTCTCCTTGGACCGATCACTCCCCATATGATCGATGCATTGTAAAACACTTCATCTCCAGGACAAGTCCATGGACTACCCACAGGGAGCAAATCCGGGTTACATATGTTCTCAACGGAGGTAATGAGCCACCAGGTTGTACCGAAGCAGACGCTTGATGCAACCACAGTTGCAACAAGCTGGACAATGAACATAGATTTTGGAGGAACCTTCATGTAGTGACCAAGCTTGAAGTCTCCAACAAAGTACAAGGCTTGAGACATACTGATGTATCCGTAGGTCTTAAAAGCCACATTGGCTAGTGGCCTTCCCGGGTATAAGTAACCGATGATCAGCTCTGTTATAACATTAAGACCCATTTGCTGGTTCGTAGTTGCTTGGATAACTCCTATAGGCAATGTAAAGAACAAGGCGATGGTGCATGCGAGTATAAGTCCCCACCATGGAAGCTGAAGCTGTTTGTCAAAGCCCTCACAAGCATAGAGTGCGAAAGCAAATGAAACAACGAGAACTGCGATGAACCACCATTGAGGTACTGATTGATAGTTCTTCTTCATCAATCTTGAATGCACATCTCCGAACTTGTCCTTTGTTGCTGTCTTTGCCTTCTTCCACATTCCCCATATAAACCTTGACAACAACACAGCAAACACAAATGAAGCTTAGAGAGAGAGAAAGTCATCATCAGATCAAATCAGGTATTCAGAGAGAGATGTTGAAAGATCCTTACTTTCCGTCATAGAGGGCAACATGAGAGATGGTAGCGAAAAGAGAACCAAAGCTGAGTCCATAGAGCAACGCGAACATCACACTCAGATAGAGCTTGCCGTAACCGTTGTAAGCGTCTAGATTGATATCGAAGTTCTTCTCATTGAGGATACGTGTAATGTTATAGGAATTTCCAGTCTGATCAAAGGTTTGGGAAGTGTAGAAGGGAAACTTCTGTGCATCATAAGCATTAGTCCAGTAGAAGATAGGCAGAACAATGTACAAGAAGATGAAGAATCCGCCAAAGAAGTTGGCTATGGCGAAGAAGGGTACAGCCAATGGACTGCCCAAGAAACCAGCAACTGTGGACCAATCAAGACCAAACGAACCAACTCCTAAACCCTTGAGCCCGGAACCGACTATCTGAGCGGTCACTGAGCTTTTCCAAATCCAGCAGACGAATGAAATTGCGGAAATGGAAGGGAAAAGGTAACCAGGGATTATGTAGTAAGCAAAGCTGATGCCAAAGACAATAAGGAAGAATCTTAGCCTTGTTTGTTGCTTCTTTTCTGGATCCTCCTTCTCATGTAAAGCTCTGTTTAAACAGTCAAAATGAAAATCCGGATTCAGAGACTTAGAGGTAGAAAATGTTAGTGAAGGAGTCATAAACCGCTAAGACTAACCAACCTAAAGAGTGAGACTTGAACAAGATTCGACGGCCACCACATATACGGCGATTCCACTAGGAACTTCCTGAAAAGTCCAGCCCATCCATAACCCAACAACTGCCAGAAAAATGATTTTCAAATATCAAGAATGGTGAAAAAGATTGTTAAGTATTCAAATGACGACTACAAAAAAAATGATTTTTAAAATATATTAAGTGAGAGAAAAATAATCAAGAAGCATAAAGATTGTCTTTTTCCATTTAAAAAAATGTCTTTCACCCATAATTATAAGGAAAAGAAATTGTTTTTTTATGACTTAAAACTGCAAAAAAAAAAATTGTCAAGAATCAAAAACATTTTTCTTTGGCATTAGCAACAAAAAAAAAAAGTTCTAAAGACTTATATAACTGCAAGAAAAATAATCAAGAAGCACGAAGATTTGTATTTTTTTTTTTTTTTTAAATACCTGAGTGGTTTGTGTGAGCAACATTGCGGCGGCGACATTGAGTTGACGGTGGTAAAAAGCTTTGACAATGGTAATAATACTGGTGGCGTAAGCTCCTCCAGCTCCGGTATTAGCAAATATTGTGATAAGAACATGTTCCTTCATATTGAACGGACCAGGGTTAAACGACCACGACCAGTTCGTCCCCGGAAACCCGAATTTCTTTGTCGGAAGCGTCGCCGCCATGAGTTTCCCTAACGGAAGAGTCACGATCTGAGCCGCAACGGAAGATACCCAAAGCTGGTTCGACCGGAAACTAAAGAACTGGTTCACGAACGCAAGCAATATGCAAGAAAGCAGTCCAAGAAACCATGTTCGGAACGTTAGAACCGGTAGTGTTGGATCGTCCGTTATCGGTACGGTTAACCGGACTTCTTCAATCGGATTGTCATTGATCTCCTCCTCTTCTTCTTCCTCTCCTGCACGTACGTCAAATTCACTCACTCTTTAAACCAAAATTTAATTGAAAATTCACTCTAGAAAACAAGAATCAAAGCAAAACCGGTATAGACCGAAATAAACCGAAAGCAAGGAGGTTTCATTACCGTTGATTACGATCTTGGACTCGTTAGGATTGTGATCGGAGGGTTTGGGATCGTCGAAAACGCTCGTCATTGTTTTTTTTATCTTCAAGCCCCTTTTTTCCGTCCTTCACGATGGTTTCTTGTTGTTGAAATCGAGGTTGTCTCCGGCGATGGTGACCGGATTTCTAGTCCTCGATAACCAGTCGGAATTTTTGAAAAGGAGCCTGAAAAATAAAAAATTACGATAACGTTTTTAGTCGTACGTGCTTGTCCAGATGCATGTATGTGTGTGAATCTTCATTCATTGATAAATAGACTTTAGACGATTAACACCACAAGATTTTTATTTTTTTTAACCTTTTTACTATAATTAAACTTGAGGACGCCGTAAATTAAGGATCGGTTTTCTTTACGTTTGAATTTGTTTGAAACAGTTTTAAAGTTCTTGACGCAACAAGATTAACTAATTCTGAATTGGAATCTTCTAATTGGTCAACTGTAGATTCTTTGTTTAATTAGTATCTCAATAGAATCCTATAGACTGGAATCTGATAATCGAATTATTTATTCTTGCACGGGAAGGGGGAAAAAAGTAAATATGGAAATAAATGTGACGGAAAAAAAGAAGAAGAAAGCAAAAATATATTGAAGACATACATGCTTTGTTTGCAGATAATTAAGCGCTTAATTAGGAATTTGAGACCTAACGGAAACCTAACATTCTTGAAACATTAACTGTATCAGCTCTATATTAATTAAGTGCATTGGGTCCATGGTTCATCTATTTTTCAAGAATTAAGATTTTATGTTTTCGATTTTCCAATATAACAAGAACAATAAAAAGGATAATTATTAACTAGACCAGCTTTTCGCTAGAGTGTTTTTTTGTTCCATTCATCTCATATTTGTAGCTACGACATCACCAAACACGCGTGTATGTATATTATTAACCATAATTTATAAACCGATACAAAAACAGTAACCGGAAATTGAACTAAAAATTGGATTTAAAACCCCTAGGTTAATCTATAAATGTGAAAATCAATAGTTCAGATGGAGAAGCTTAAAAAAAACAATTTAATTCCCGATCCGAATATTGTAGTCTTAATGAATCATATTTGATCGTATAAGAGAAGAAAAAAGTTATGTTTTCTCGGAAACTTACTTGGTCAAGTCCACTCGTGTAAAGGATGTGGACAACCCGTAACTCGCGATTACAAGATTTTGAGAAATTTGTTAATAGAATTCTTTAAGAGGAGGCTTATTTATAGGACGAGAAGAAAAAGCTTATTTTCCAGGATATATTTCGCAGTTATTGCAGATTCTTTGGTTTCTATTAATAGATTCCAAAATCGTTGCGTTTTGATTCGATATTTCTATTTTTATAGAAATTTCCATGCATGGTTAGTTTTCCACTGTCTAGGTTCATTTTACGTTTCTATTGCCAGCTCTAACGATTTCACTTTGATTCATCTTAAATTAGATAGAGTTGAATCTACCTGGCAGATTTAATTCTCTAACAGATCATATTTATAGTAAGATCAATCTAATCAGTAGAAATTATGTCAGTCCAGCATGTTAGGAGTTTGAAATTTCCAAATACAAAAGGCTTGAAAATGACTTTTGACACCATATGTAGTGAATAGTGAATATGTCAAATACATCGTACATAATGTATAATTAGTTACTATTATGAGACGTAATTTTCTTATAATCGAATAAATTCCAGACTAAAGTATAGACTAATAAATCATTAGAGTATGTGAAAGAGCATAGTTTTTTTTTACTGTTTAAAATATTTACTAAGACTATCCATGATTGAAATTATAGTAAACTTGAATTCGGTTTTATGAAGTAAACTTGAATTCGGTTTCATGATAAGCGAAATTAAAAAACTATGAAATCTTTTCAAACTTGGATATTTATGATCCATTTATGATCTTAGAATAACAAAGTTTACATAATTTATACAATTTTTTTCTTTCATTACAATGCTGCGTGATATTCTTTGTCAAGAAATAAATGCTGCGTGATATGAGATGTGTTATGTTACCTAATATCAAGAAAAGTCGGATTTGTTCGATTAGTCTCTAATTAGATGTCTTGCATCTACATACGATCACTAGTACAAAAAAGAAGAAGATCATTATTTCTTTAACTCGACCGCTAAATGATACAATTCATCATTAACATCCTTAATCTTGTATAGTTGACATGTCCTTTACCAAAACTCTATATAAAGACGTGGAACTTGTTGATAGTATTGACTCGAATGACTAATTAATTGATGTTTGAAATCATATGAAACAACTATGGCTCCATTGGCATAGGATATTTATTAGCTTTCGCAACCAGATTTTTGAATGGGACTTGCAACCACATATCTATTACGTCATGAGAAAAGGATGTATGTCTAATAAACTGTCTTTCCTGCAACGGGAAAACACCGACTCAAAGGTCATTCCAGCAAGAAAAATATGAATCCTTTGGTATTACATTAACTTGTGTTCAAACAATATACTGCCATGCTAATAAAGAGGTGAATACGTCATGATAGAAATAAAATAGCATACTCAAATTTTTTGTTTTTCTAATCTTACTGGTAGAGCTAGATATATATAAATAACCAAATACTATCATTTATCAAATTGTAAATAACATAACATGTTTTGATCAAAAAAAAAATAAAAAAAATAAATAACATAACATGTTGAAAGTTTTTAAGTTGTGGTCCGATATTCTGGTGATTTTAATGTGCTATATATGCCTTCAAACTGTTCGCCATGATATGCAGATTGCGCTTTAGATTATTCGTTTGCAGTATATGTGATTAACGATAACGTAATAGATAAAAAAATATCCAATGATTGTAGTCCAATCCTCAGATCTCATTAAGAGTAAATTAAATCATCAATTTTCTCTTTAGTTATACATGCATGTACGTCTACAATATCCAAAAGAATGAACATTAATCTCGATAGATTAATTAACATTGCATCCCGTCAGATTTCTTCGAGAAAACAGATAAAATATCACTATATGTTATCATTACCTAGTAAGATTGCATAGAGTCGACATCAACTAAGCTAAGCACAAGACACAGATAATTAATGACAGCATATTTTTCTCAACCCATTTGCCAAAATGCTACAAGATAATGTGGTGCCGTGTCTTAAAGATTAATACAAGTTGATTACAACTTCCGTTGACCGAGGGGCGCGAAGTTGATAAAACCATCTCTTTAAATTAAAAAAAAAGAAAGAAGGTTGATAAAACAACCATTAACAGATTATTGGCACTTCTGAACATTTTAGTATTCCTTTCTCACTCACAAAATGACAATATAGAGCAACTTGTTAGAAGAAGACGATGAACACGTTAAATGGACCACCGAAAATCCAAATTTCTAAGCCAATGGATGGAAAGACTTTCTGTAAAAATTGTGGTCAACCAATTTTGTCCACCTTACCACTATGAATGATTTTCGACCTCCTTTTGTTCCACAAATCTTGGAGCTACATATTATTGAGCTGTTTTGGGATAATGCTATATATGAATATTCTTGTATATACTAAACCGAAGACCATGAATTTCTTAAAGTTAGCAAGCTTTTATGTGGAGGGGACTTTAAAATTTAAAGATTAAATCGTTTTTTTTTAGTTTCACCAAAACTTTTGGTACTATTTTCGTTTTGCTAGTTCCAAAGCTCGCATGTACCACCAAGGTTTGTGGTTATACTTGATCTATAATGCTCCCCCTTTTTCTCTTTTTTTTTTATTGAGCCGTCTCAATCAAACAAATTTTAGAGGATTGTGTTAATTTCTCTGATTATCTGTGTTTTTTTTCCCTCCAAATTCTCTTATTTTTTGTTGTTCTATACTTCAAAAATATATTGACATCCATACTACATTTGAAGGTTGTGTTTTTTAAATGGAAATGCCAAGAACCAGTCATGTAGTTACAAAATTCATTGATTAAAAGACTTATTGGATAATAAGTATTTCAATTGGATTTAACATTAGAATTTCCTAAATTGTATATGGTAAATATGGTAAATAAACTAATTACTGGTTCTTTATCTAGAGAGTAGCCTAATACTAGTTTGTGTTAGTGTCGACGATGTGTGCATATCCAAATCAATCCCCATATATTGCATATTATCGAAGAACAAAAAAAAAACACTACTGAGTGGGTTGTCAAATAACGGATTTCAAGTGATGAAGTTTCTTCACAAAGATCTAGCCAAAGAATCAAAGATAAATCTTCTAACCTATGAAATGGAATACTATTGTTGATTTTTTCTTTCCTTTAACCATTGTAAGCAAGCATGGAAACTAAAAACCACACGGAAGATCAAACATTTTGTGTGGCAATGTGTTAATGGCTGTGTCCCTACTTGCCAACGTTTATTCTCGCGTCACATAAGCCGTGATAAAGGATGTCCGAGATGCGGGGCTGAGGAGGAGACGATAAACCATGTGTTGTTTGAATGTCCTCCGTCGAAGCAAGTCTGGGCCCTCTCAACTATCCCTTCGGCTCCTGATGTTTTCCCCCAATCTTCCATTTTCGGTAACCTTGATTACTTATTTTGGAGAGCTCAAGACTCTGGTCTTAGTGAGGAACATCTCCGGATTTTTCCATGGATTCTATGGTTCATGTGGAAAGCACGGAATAAAAAGGTTTTCGAAAATGTGGATGAACTCCCGCCTAATATTCTAGATCATGCTAAGGCGGAGGAAACAGCTTGGAGGATAGCAAATGAAGACACTGATGCGACCACTCTAGTCAGGGAACCCACGATATCCAATATTCTAACTGCCGAGGAGCCTGGATGCTATGTCGACGGATCATGGACGCAATCAGCGACTGTTAGCGGACTCGGCTGGGTAGTTTCTTTGAGGACGAATTCCATCCTCATAGGGCTAAGAGGCACGGCTCGATGCTTATCATCCCTTCACACCGAGTTGGATGCGCTGATTTGGGCCATGCGATGTATCCTCTCATCACACATATTCTGTGAGAATTTCTATACGGACTGCTCTGATCTGATATCCATGACATCGAATCCTTCGGAATGGCCTACATTTGCCGTGGAATTACAAGAATTTAGGGCCTTATTGCTATGTTTTAGATCATTCTCCTTGTATCATGTACCCCGATCATGTAATATCTGTGCTGATAAGTTAGCTAAAGCTGCTAGGGTACGAGGAGTTAGGTTTTCCCATGTAAGCGTTGCGGCTCCGGCTTGGCTATCCCTTGAGGATAGACTTTTGTTGCAATCGTAATAAAATGGTGCATTTGTTGTAAAAAAAAAAAAACCATTGTAAGCAAACATCTCAACTCTCTGAGTAGCCAAAAATAAAAACACACATTCTGAGCCCGATTATAGAAAAACTTAGGTACAAATCAAAAACCAACATGGACTCACATTTTAATCATGATATAAAAATGGGCCAAAAATTATCTCGATGAAGGCCCGTTTAATCACTATACCTCGTGTAATAATACTCCAAAATCCTCACCTTCTTCTTCTGTGTTAAACCCTCGCCGCGAGAAAAACCCTAATTCTAAAATTCGCCATGGTTGTCCTCACTCGTAACAAGAACAAGGGGGCGAAATCTCTAACTCCTCCATCGAAAAATGTGACTAAAACTCGGACGCCTCCTCTATCGAAGAATCAGGCGAAATCTCAAAATCCTCCATTGAAGAAGGCGGAGAAGACCCAAACACTGGCACCGAAGAAGGGAGTAAAGTCCCAGAAGAAACCACCATTGAAGAAGCAGAAGAAGGAAGTTGTGAAGGAAGTTCCTAGCGATAGTGATGAAGAAGTTTCCGATGGTTCTGATGATGCCTCTACCGATGTAGAATCAGAAGAGCTTGATGAATCTGATGATGGACAGGAAGGCTCCAACGGGTTAGGTTCTTCTGGGTTTTTCTCTGATGATGATGATGATGATGATGATGATGATGATGATGATGATGATGATGATGGTGATGATGATGAAGAAGCAAACGATGACGGTGAAGAGCTCTTGGGTGATGACTTCCTCGAAGGTAGCGGTGCTGAAGAGGGTTCCCCGGACTCGAATACTGACTCCGATGAAGAAGATATGCAGACGAAATCTGAAATTATTGATATAGAAAACGAAAATCTGAAGAGATTAGCTAAGCAAGAACTGGTGGATTTCAACAAGGAAGCTGGACCTGATGAACATGATGCGTTTCGGCTACCAACTGAAGAGGTACGAATTAGAAATGTGCAGTGCTCTGTTTCATTAGAATATTTTTCTGGGTTTCTTTTGGTTATGCTCTGTTTTGTTATACTATGTTTTTAGCTATATCTAACTGCTTTTATTATCCTTCATTGTTTAGGAGCTTGAAGAAGAAGCACGTGGACCACCAGATCTTCCTCTACTGCAGAGTAGAATAAAAGAGAGTCAGTAACATTCCAATTTTCATTTCTTTATAACTGTTGAATATATGTGTGATGGTAATTCTCGGTTATGTCGGAATTTCTATACTGATATTCTAGGTTTTGAGTTCTAATGGTCAATTCATCTTTCAGTTGTTAGAGCTTTGTCAAATTTTAAAGTTTTGAGGCCAGAAGGATCCAGCAGGAAAGATTGCGTTGAACAGCTCAAATCTGATCTTGCTTCGTATTATGGCTACAACAGTTTTCTTATTGGGGCTTTGTTTGAGGTTAGCCTCTAGTCTCTGATCTTCAATTTGAAGTTCCATTTTTTCCCTTTAGTAAATTATGGTTAGGATGTTGCCAATAATCTTAACTTATGGATGTTGCCAGTAATCTTTACTCATGGATGCTAAATTGGGTTTTCTTCTTGCAGCTGTTTCCTCCTGTTGAACTTTTGGAACTAATTGAAGCTTTTGAAAAGCAAAGGCCTACTTCTATCCGGACAAACACACTTAAGGTGAACTTGGTTGTGCGTTACTGGGTTATAGCTTATGACTTTTGAATTCTGCAATTTCATGGTGATGTTTGTTTTGTTTTAGACTCGAAGACGGGATCTTGCTGATGTGCTTTTGAACAGAGGAGTCAATCTAGACCCATTAGGCAAGTGGTCTAAGGTAATTAGTTTGTTTTCTTAGTTTGTTTTTTTTTTGTCATATTTGATGAATGTTCCATAGTTAATATGTCATAAGTATTGTAGGTCGGACTTGTTGTTTATGATTCACAAGTGCCAATCGGTGCGACTCCTGAATATTTGGCTGGTTACTACATGGTTAGTGATCTTCTGATCTGTTGTACCCTGCTGTTCACCATTAATGATTAATGTAAATTGTTTGCTTAAGTATGTACTTGGTCCATCTGCAGCTTCAAGGTGCTAGTTCGTTTCTGCCAGTGATGGCCCTTGCCCCTCGAGAGAATGAACGGATTGTGGATGTAGCGTAAGTTACCATCATCTATTTGATTTTAGACGCATCTGAACATTATTATTTTGTGAATGTGTCATATGCTATAATGTAAATTGTTTGATCTGGTTGATGTGAAAAAAAAACCTAATTTGAGTGTTTTGACTGTTTCGCTATTATGACTTTATTACAAAATTGTATACCATACGCAGTGCTGCTCCTGGTGGTAAAACAACGTATGTTGCTGCACTAATGAAAAATACCGGTATGTGTTCATTGCTATCTCTTCTTATCCCCATATTCAAGTTGTTTGTCTTAATGTTTATAATGACTATTTTGGTGTAGTAAAGTTATAATGATGTTATATAATCAGGCTTAATATTTGCGAATGAGATGAAAGTACCGAGGCTCAAGTCGCTAACTGCCAATTTGCATCGCCTGGGGGTCACAAATACCATTGTTTGTAACTACGATGGTAGAGAGGTTAGCTTCTTGAACATTCGTTATCTTTTTGATGACGTAGAACTCGAGATTGTTGAGTTTCTGTTACCTGTTCATAAAACCCATTACATCTACCTCAGTTCACATTACTGGCATGACTGGAACTACAATATTTTTGATCTGATTTTTTTTCCAATGTTACACTTACACAGTTGTTTTATTTTTAGCGCTTCTTGTTTATTCTGCTTTGATTTCAGCTACCCAAGGTGTTAGGCCAGAACTCCGTTGATAGAGTATTGCTGGATGCACCTTGCAGTGGGACTGGGGTAAGAAATTTCGAACCTCGTCTCTGTTAAACCGTAGTTAAGCTCTAGCTCTTTATAACTAACTGTTCTATGTTGTCCATACAGGTTATATCAAAAGATGAATCAGTTAAAACTTCGAAAACTCTTGATGATATAAAACAATTTGCTCACTTGCAAAAGGTATGACAGTACCTTCTTAGACAACGTCAAGTCAAATATATCTGAACAAACAATATCATCATATTTTTTTAATCATGCAGCAACTCATTCTCGCTGCTATTGATATGGTGGATGCCAATTCCCAAACGGGTGGATACATTGTTTACTCAACATGTTCACTTATGGTTGCTGAGGTTGGTTTAACTGATATATTCTTGTCCCATCTCCATATTTCTCTCCTTTGTCTTTGATGAATTCTCTTTTTGTTCTTTCTTTTGTGTGAAAAAAAATCTCGCAGAACGAAGCTGTCATTGACTATGCTCTCAAAAAGAGGAGTGTTCAACTCGTAAAAACTGGACTCGATTTTGGCCGAGACGGGTAATGTACAAATTCTATCTGTTATAGAAATATTGGAAGGAACATTACAATGATACGTCTAATGTCTCGGAATCTTTGTCCTTGTCTTCATCAGATTTACGAAATTTAGAGGACAACGGTTTCATCATTCTTTAGAGATGACTAAACGTTATTATCCTCATGAACACAACATGGACGGCTTTTTTGTAGCAAAGGTACTCACTTTTAACCCTATAAATGATCTCAACTATGTTCCTTTTCATTACTCTAATAGTTGATAAACCGAAATAGATAACCTACCAATTTTGATTCTATGCGTTTCTTTTTTTCTTTATACAGCTGAAGAAAATGAGCAACATGAAACCATCTTCAGAAGATGATGACGAGGCGGTAGAAACTGTAGAACAAGCTGATGATGAAGCTGAGGCCGATGAAGAGATGGAAACTAAAGAAAACAAGAAGAAGGAGAAACTTGCAAAATCAAAGGAGAACAAAACAGGCAAAAAAGATAAGAAATCAAAATCTAAACTTGGAAATGTAGAACGTCCAAAGAAGCAAAAGAAGAAGAGATCTGATTGGAAGAAGGAAATTGCTCAAGCTAGGTAAAAATACAAACCATGAACTGAAAGATGATAATGTTATTTTATTTTGCTTGACAAAATCTGAATAAACAACACATTTGCAGGGAAGAGAAAAGAAGAGCCATGAGAGAGAAGTCGAAGGAGAAGCAATGATTCGGTGTATTTTGCATCAATTCAAGTGACCCTCCTAAAAACGTTTTTGCGCTTATCATTGATTCAATTTTCTGCATGTAGTTTGTTTTTATTGCACGTACAAACTGATATGAAACCGTAAACCGAATACAATTGTACAACCGTAGACAAAATATTGAAAGTTGAAAGGCTCTGAATATTTTCATTTTTATATTTCCATTTAACAGAGATATTAGAAATTAGGGATTTGGCAGTGAGCTGTTGATTGGTTGTAAGTAGTTTGATAGAGAGTAAGAGAGACTCTCTCGAAAGTGGGACTTGTGTTGGAGAACATGACAACCCATTCTTCATCTATCTCTGTCAGATCTTGTTTGGGGACCTCTCCAAATTAATTATTTGATTATTTATCCTTAACTCCTTTTATTTTTCTTTTCTAAACTAAAAATTGCATTATTCCGATTATATTTTCTTATACAAAAATATATCATATATTCTAAAAATCATTAAAGATATCTACATGATCGATTATATGATTCCATCAATCATTTTTTTTATTGGTCTTATGATGGATTTCAGACTAATTTTAATTTGTTTACTTTCTTCCTGCTTTTTTTGCCTACAATTTACTTTCTTCCTGCTTATAATATTCAAAAGGAACATTTAATTTGTCTGCTGTTCAAAAGAACATTTTTTGTAGCGAAAAAGATGGGCTATGTTATAACAAAAGAAGATATTATTAATTAGTTGGACTATTATTTTTTTCTTTACGTCAAACAAAATCATGTGGACTATGTGTTCTGACATTTGTGGTTGTACTAAAGCTGAGTGGATATAAACTATAATTAAACAGTGATTAACTGGATATAGGTTTACTACAGTACCTACCACATAAGTAAATCGGTACAACATATAAAATTAACACAAATTACATCTACTTTTTTAATAAAAGTACCCCCATCATATGTAATTATTTTGGTGGACTTTAGTTACTGAATTTAGTTGGCTTTAGTTCCCAAATTTTACTCAGATTATATAGTTACTCATCTCAAACACTGGAAGAAAATTAAACATAAATTTTACTAGGTAAACGAATTTGCGTGAAGTTGTACATTTTGGATATGGGATAAATATACACAGCTACAGTTATAAAATTGTATCGTATATATTTCTTATAATAAAATTATGAGACCTAAACTTAAATTATCAAATTTTTGTGGTCATTTTGAACAGCAGCCATGAATAGTCAAAATTGAATTACAGTAAAAAGTATATATTGAACTATGGTTTTCAATTGTTAAGATGAATCATTCAAATACTGGGTCATAATAAATTAACTCTACACTTTATAGAAACTCCGTGACATGATAAGAAAAGCATGAAATTCTTTGTTAAATAAAAAGCACGTACTAATGCTTTTAAAGCATGGTCAGTTTTTATAGTGAACAATGAACATTTCCACCATTGGACTATGGTGAGTTAGTTTATTTATAATTTGTTATTGGAGATTCTATTTTGATCCTAAAAAATGGGATTGTTACGAAGAAAGATTCCCCATGCGCGTTTCACGTCCGAAGCCGATCGTGTAGCGATTGTCGTTATTGGATCTGAGCTTTACCATTAAATTTGATGGAGTTATATTGGATCAAAATAAGAGTATGAGGTCAAAAATGAATTAAAAATGAATTATTGAGATAACTGAAATGAACAAACTATACCTACTTGTGTTTTTTTATGTTGAACAATCTTCTGGTTTGTCAACTTCCAGTTGAACAATTTCTACAAACATTTTTTTTTCTGCTCGATTGAATGTAAAATAATTAAAGAAACAATGGGTGGGGGAATGCATTCTTAGATTTAAGATCGATATAAATCAGAAAGTGTCTTGACCAAAAAAATTAAATCAGAAGGTGCATTTATCAAAAAAAAAAATCAGAAGGTGCTGAAACCAAGAAAAGTTCACAGTATATAATTTATATACTATCATTAATTTATGATTTATACTAGTGAAAAATTTATAACCATTTTATTTCAAGGTTAATTGTTTATTGGAAACTGTAATCAGTACATAATTTGTAATATCCGTTGTAAATTAACTGGAAGCATAACGAAATGGTAAGTCTAGCAAATCTTTCCAAAATAAAGATTTATAATCTTATTTGAAAGTCCAAAAACTCGGAAGCGATCTTCTTTCGTACTCAGATTCTGCGGTTGTGGTAAAATTTAATACCAAGAGGCCCAATAATTATGAAACCTACGAAATTGCATGTGATAATATCAAGATTTACATGACGTAAAATTTAATACTCCACGAAATAGCATCTTTATGTATACAAGAAACGAGTAAAATTGATAAAACAATACTATTAGTTTATGAAAATATAAATAAATTTATAATTATATATATTGTTTTTTTTTTAAATTAATTTGTCCCTTAAAAACCTCAACTATTACAGCTCACGATAGCATCCTTGATGTAAACCTTTGTCTTCCATTTTGAAGAAAACAAAAATACATTGAAATAATTGAATCCCTCAAAAATTAAAAAAAAGTATTCAACTTTTTCTTTGACCCAACTCTCTCTCTTGCCTCTTTTCATGGTAGACCCAACTCTCTCTCTCTCTCTTTAGCAGTCTCTTTTCCCTCTTCTCTATCTATCCCCATTTCCATGGAAGCAAGGAGATGTGTTCATCTCTCTCTACCTCTCTCTACAGCGTTACATGAACAGTGACTGCTCTCTTACCTTCCTTTTTTTCTTGCCTTGCTCATTTTCTTCTGGAAAAAGGGTATCTCGTGATCTTTATTGCTCAAAAATCGTAACTTTCAGGTAACAATTAAATGGATTTTTTCCTCTCTCTCTCTCTCTCCAAAGCTCTGTTCTTTTTTCTTTTTCTTTTCTGGGTTTTATTCTCTGATTCTTGCTAGATCCAAAAGGCCTTTATCTGCCTGTTCTTACTTTAACGAGATCTGTGTAACCCTAGAGAGAAAAAAAAAACTACTTTTTGCATGAAAAAGTTTCGATTAGGTTCATGCTGATTCTGGTTAGTTTAAATTGAACCAAGAGAGCTTGAATAGGTTTATGTTCATTTTGATTCAATTGATTGTCAGTTAATTTTGAATTCAAGATCCACAACTTCTCAAATTCGTTCTTGAGACTCACGTTGTCCAATTTGGGTGAAAATTGATATAGAAAAGCTTTTGGTGCATATTTAGTAAGATCCGTGATCATTGATCTCTTGATTTTCAAATCTTCTCATGATTTTGAGTAACAAGGTTGCTTTAACTGATGCTATTGTTTTGTTTCATGACTAGATCAGATCACTCGTTGATGGAATCCGTGGCAGTATTGATTAGCAGAGTCAAGAAAAGTTCCTTAATAAATCTCAGGGAAGAAAGAAGAGATTTCTAAGAATCACAAATCAAGCTTGCTCTGATTAGTTTTTTTCCTCCATGGCCTCCAAAACTCCAGATGGATCACTTACCAATTCGAGTCAAAGTATGTCAATCAACACTTTAGCAGATCAAGTATCTTCGAGTCTGTCTTTCGCCGATCCAAGTAGTGACAGCAAAACCGGTAATCATAAGATAAGCGAGCAAGGTGAGAGCGGAAAGAGTAGCACGTGTAGACCGAGCACAAGCAGTGATATAAGCGATGAGAGCACTTGCAGTAGCTTTAGTAGCAGCATCAACAAACCTCACAAGGCCAACGATGTGAGATGGGAAGCGATTCAAGCTGTTAGAACGAAACATGGCGGTTTGGGTTTGAACCATTTTAGGCTCTTGAAGAGGTTAGGATGTGGGGATATCGGAACTGTTCATCTCGCTGAGTTGAATGGAACAAGGTGCTATTTTGCGATGAAGGTGATGGACAAAACCGCTTTGGCTAGCCGGAAAAAGCTTCTTCGGGCTCAAACCGAAAGAGAGATCCTGCAGTGTCTTGATCACCCGTTCCTCCCGACATTGTATAGTCATTTTGAAACCGAGAAGTTCTCTTGTTTGGTTATGGAGTTTTGTCCTGGAGGTGATTTGCATACACTGAGACAGAGGCAGCCCGGGAAACGCTTCACTGAGCAAGCAGCAAAGTAAGGAAAAAAGTTCCAAACTTTCTTTATCTAAGAAACCGTTCTTGTGTATTAAATATAACTTCTTTTACTATTTGTCAGGTTTTATGTTGCAGAGGTACTTCTTGCAATGGAATATCTACATATGCTAGGGATCATTTACCGTGATCTGAAACCCGAGAATGTTCTTGTGAGAGATGATGGGCACGTGATGCTTTCAGATTTCGATCTCTCCCTTAGATGTACTGTTAGCCTCTCGATAGTCAGATCAACCAATCTCGGATCCGAAGGATTGTCAAAGAATTCGGTTTCTTGCTCGCAGCAACCCGCTTGCATCCAGCAACCATCTTGCATCTCAATGGCTCCAACATCTTGCTTCGGTCCTCGGTTCTTCTCATCTAAATCCAAGAAAGACAAGAAACCGAAAACAGATAACGGTAACCACCAAGTAACTCCATTACCAGAACTTGTAGCAGAGCCTACAAGCGCCCGTTCGATGTCATTTGTTGGCACACACGAGTACTTAGCTCCAGAGATCATCAAAGGAGAAGGACATGGAAGTGCGGTTGATTGGTGGACTTTTGGGATCTTTCTTTATGAGTTATTGTTCGGTAAAACACCGTTTAAAGGGTCAGGAAATCGAGCAACGCTCTTCAATGTCGTTGGTCAGCCTTTGAGATTCCCGGAATCTCCGGTTGTTAGCTTTGCAGCTAGGGATTTGATAAGGAGTTTGCTTGTGAAAGAGCCACAACATAGATTAGCTTATAAGCGTGGAGCAACAGAGATAAAGCAACATCCTTTCTTTGAAGGAGTCAACTGGGCTTTGGTTCGGTGTGCCAGTCCACCCGAGATTCCTAAACCGGTTGATCTTGAACCTGTGAATTATACTCCTACTGTACCGGCTGCTGCATCTACAAGCGTGAGATCTGATCAGAGCAATTATCTTGAGTTTGATTTCTTCTGAAGTCTTTTTGCAAGAAACTGTTTCCCCCATTTGATGATGATTCTCTTATTGTTTCTTTGCAAATTCTGCAGAATCTGTTTAGTGTTTTCGAAAAATGTGTTTTTTTTTTCTTCTTCTTTTCACGTCTTGAACAAGTTCTGAGATTTGTATCATTCTTCAAAAGTCTAAGACAGTCTCTGTACCATCTTCTTGAGTTAAATTTTATTAGACACAAACCATTGAGAATGGCAAATCCAAAGATCAGAAAGTTCTTTGCTTTTCATTGTATCTTAGCTCAAAACCAGAGATGTTCAGTCTGGTTTAACTGAATTAAACCAAAACCCTTTTAGACAATCGACTAAAACCGCTATTTCTTACAAAAATAAATAATGTTGCTTACATATATTATGAACAAAATAGTTCTTACATATAACCCCCTCTTCTAACTCTATACAGACGGAAGAGGAAAAATCTAAAGGGCTAAGATAATAATCACCATTCGAAACAAAGAAGATATATATCAAATTGTTTCATTTCAGTTGTTTATAGCAGTTATAAGCAATAGCTACAGATGCAGCAGCACAAGCAACAGCTAAAGCAGCATATGTATCTTCTTTCTCCCAATTCTCCAACCACATTGACATCGCAGCACAAACCTTGAGTCTACAAGAAGATCCGTTCTCCTTCTCGCTGCTAATTACCCGAAAAGATGCGTTTTTTACCGAGATTTCTCTTTCCGAGCTAATATTCTCTGTGTGATTCTCCACACAGCAAGAGGAGTTCCCATTTTGTTGGCAATAATCACCATTTGGCTCTGGACCAGCTCGGGACTCGCAACAGAAACCGTTATTAGCTGATTCTTGAATCACTTCTCCGTTGCTGATCTTTTCGCCACTTAGTTCTTGGAACCTTTGTTCTTGAGCTTTCTTCTGATCTTCTTCTAACAGACCCATTTCACCTCTGTAAAAAAACCGATTAAGTCTTTATATACCGACAAAATTTGGAGACTAGTCAAAATCAAGAACTTTTTGATCTTACATACCTCCAAAGGCGGTCTACAATTTCGCCTTTGTAAATATGTTGCTCCAACAGTTGAGGTACATCTTCTAGAGTCACAAACCCATACCTAAAAGACAAGAATCACTTAAAAACTCGCATCAGACAGATAAAATTTATTCCCTTTACTTAATCTCCAATTCATCGTAAAATCAACTCTTAACGGTTACACAAGTCATTCTTCTTTATCAAAATATGGGATTTGTTTAACTTACCAGTGTCCTGTGACTCTCTGGTTGATGTTTGATCCATAGATGATAACATCTCCAGTGTATTTGTGACCACCTATGTGAGAACAAGGGCTGACCGAGACTTCACCTCGAAGACCACACAATTCAATTTCTTCTCTGAATCTACTAACCAGTGACGGTCCACAAACCCCACAACGCCGGTCTCGGGATCCATGACAACATACAAAGACATATGAACCAGTTAGAGACTCAGGATTTCCAGGCAACCACTCGACATCCTTCACAAGCACCTCTTCAACAAATGTGTCGACATCAAAATGAGTCAACCTTCTGCAATTATTTGCTTGAAAATGTGATAATGAGTCACCACTGATTAAGGAATTACCAAACACAAAATTCTACTATTTTACCTGTATCTGATCATATCGGGAAATATCAGAACATCACCATTCGATGTCTCTGTTCCATCATGGCCCTCACATATTGTGAGTAGAGTCTGCAATTCGATGGACCGAAAAACCATCAAGAAGAAAATACAAAAGATACATCATAGATGATGCAAGATCATAAGAAGCCACATTGCAAAATTACCATCAAAGACATTGTGTATTATGGAACCCATCTAAACACAAATCGACAAGTTCCAAAGTTGTAACACAGAGAATCCCAAATGTCCTCAAGAAGAAACGACTTCACAAGTCATTGAGATCTTAGAAACTCATAACTAAACAAAAATAAAGAAAGAAATTTCAGTGCCTTCACTCATATTGCAGCTCAGAATCGCACCAGAGACCAAAATCGTAAATAAGATGTTCATTAGCAACAAACCATTTGGTAATCATTTTACTTTAGGCTCCCCAAGTTAAAATCACAAGCGAGTGGATCAAATTAGAGAAATGATAATCAGACCTAAGTCCACTTGAAATCACAGTCCTGGGATTGACATCAAAAGAGACCTAAATCCTCTTGAATTCACAGATATTCTAGGATTAACATTCATAAAGGACAAAAGTGAAATCACCTCCTTCTTCATATTACACTTCCTCGCCGATACGACGGAAGAGAGAAGCCTCGGTAACCGATCGAACTCCGACGCCTCGATCCTGGCAGGCCAAACCGAGGGTTTTTTGTAGCACAGGAAGACATGTCTCTCGTAAAACTGTACGGTACCGGCGAGTTTCTCAGGTCCGAAATCGGCGTCGCTAATGCTCTCACTTTCGAAGCTTCCAGAGCGAGAGGTCGATTCGCCGAGAAAACTGTCGAGATGATTGGATACGGTGATGGGAGACGAAGAAGATGGTGGGTTTCTAGTAAAGGTTAAAGGGTCGTCTAAATATCTTCCGCTTCCCATGGAAATCGAGGGCAAGTTCGAATTTTTGGAGATCGAAACTGAATGTTTGGAGAAGAAGAAGAAGAGAAAGTAAGGTTTTTGTTAGTCAATTAAAAAGTGTATTAAATATATATCTAGCACCATATTTAGGCACGTTCATATGACGTATTGAATATTAGATTTTATATTTTCTTGAATTTTAACATAGTAGAACCATAAGTTTACGAAATCAGAATTTATCAAACTCGAAAGTATAGTGAGTTCGTAAGTTTGAAAAAAATTGTGAAGGAAAACGTGAGTTTTTATTTTGTTATTTCTGAAAGACAAAATGTAAACGTAATCGCAGAATGATTTCGTCTGAATAATAAACACAAAAATGTATTATTCTGTAACTAAAAAATTGAATGAAAAGAAGAGAAAATAATTGTTAAAAAAAAAAAAAAGAAGAGAAAATAATGGAAACATATTACATATGGAATTAATATTCCTTGGTAATGAACTAATGATTAATGAATATATATTGGGATGGCAAAAAAAAAAAGGTGGGCAAACGAAAGAGATTTGATTTCAGATTAACTCGTTTACCTAAGACAAGAGGGCATCATGTGACGACACCACCATATATGTTGTAGAATAGTTACTGGTTTTTAACTTTTTAATTATCAACAAAATATTTTGTTTTGATGTTAAAAGTTGAAACATTTGTATTGAGTAGTGACTGTTTAATTAATTAGAGTTTTACTTAGGGAAAATTGGCTTTTTCATATCCGAAGTGTGTTATTTTCATACCCAAATTATATGATCGTGCATAAATCTACATCAAGTTAATAAAAATTTAAATTACATACCTAAACTTTTGATATTGTGCTAAAGCATACATTCGAGTTAACAATATTATTAATCCGTTAACTTTTGCCTACGTGGAAAACATGTGTGAAAAGACTGTGTTTAAGAATTGTCAAATTGAATTTAAAAACTGCGCAAAATGACATCGTGGTGGTCTTCATAGTTAAACGATGTGGTTCTGAAAAAAAAATTTCATAAAAAGCACAGAAGAGACGTGCTCCCACTTCTTCTTCACACCATAGAACACGTAGATGTGTGTGTGTGTGAGAGAGACAGAATCAGATCGTTAAAAGAAAAATGGCTGAGTCTGATGATTCAGTAAACGAAACGAAGGAGAAGAAGCTATGGAAAGCTGTTTTCACCCGGAAGCATGATCGTAATCTATGGTGTTCTCCACGTCTCTTACTCTTTCTATTTCCTCTGGATTCGCCTCTTTTGTTCAAATTAATGGAAGAAACTTGGTGGGTTTTTTTTTCTTAGCTCATAAAAGCGTGTATCTTGTGAAATTGCAAAACAAAACTATTGTAATTCATAAAAGTGAATCCTTTTTTTCTCACTCTTGGTTATCTAGTTACAAGTGCAAGATGTTTTGTTTTTCTTTCCATATGGTTTCAGTCTATGCTGTTGTTCGATATGTGGTTGATTATTGCTTGTAATTTGCAAGAAAAGATTATGAGAGTGCCATATGGGTTGAACAAGGAGTACTTAAAGCACTCTTTGTTTCTCGTTTTCTGTAATCGGCTCACTACATCAGCTATTTCTGCTGGTGATTTACTGGTAACTATCAAACCTCTTGACTTGTATTCATATTCAGAAGAGAAGCCTGATTTTAAAGTTCCCTTTTTTCTTGTATTCGGTTGAGAGACGAAGGGATCGAAGATGCCAGAAGCCAATTTCTCCTTCGTACTCCCACAGAAAAGCACCAGATCGAACCTTCAAACATCCAAAAACACTTTTATTTCAAGATCAATCAATCGTCAAACATAATCACAATCATAATCAGAAGAAGTGAGACGGACCTGGTTCGAGTAGGGGTGAGCGTGTTTCTAGGGTGTCGAAGTCGAGAGGTTGAAGATGAAGTGGGAGCGAAACGACATCTCTTCTATGCTTTTTATTAATTTTTTATTTTCAAAACGACTTTGTATAACTAGGGAAACCACAACGCTGTGGTTTGTGCAATTTCTAAATTCCGTTTAAAGATTTTTAAACACAATCATTTCACACGTGTTGTCCACGTAGGCAAGAGTTAACGGAATAATAACACTGTTAACTCAAATGTATGATTTAGCACAAAATCGAAAGTTTAGGTAGATAATTTAAAATTTTCTTTACTTGATATAGATTTGTGCACGGTGATATAATTCGGGTATGAAAATAACATCTACACATACATCAGATATGAAAAAACCAATTTTCCTTTTACTTGACAACTTACAAGTTGATGGGATTTAGGAGAGGACAATAATGACGGTGCAATAAAGGACAAAGGATTTTGAATGCAATTGACGTGGGAAAGAAAGGTTTGCCGACTAATATAAGAGAGTAAATTAGAAGTTTTTTTTTGTCATTTTCAGGTAAAAGAGAGTTAAGAGGTAGAGTGTTTCTACGGTTTGTATAACCAAGATCTTCTTCTAGTCAATATCTGATGCAATCTTGGTTAGACTTGACATTTTTTGGTTTGGAACAAAAACTCGTTACTATTTGTTTGTGTAACCAGATATTCGAAATATACAGTTTAAATCTACGATTAAATTAAACAAGTTCAACCAAATATTTGAAAAACTCAAAGATGCAATAATGAAAGGTACATTAGTGGTAAGAAAAACAGATATTTGGCTTATTGGCTAGGTCTTGATCATAGCGGTTTCAAAACAAGTAGATTTATGCTCATAGAGCTTTATTGAAATAGAAAACAAAGATTTGAAATAGAAACAGCTGGTAAGACCTTTATTCAAATGCATAAGAAAAGGAACTAGATTGTCATCCAGAGGCCAAAACTAATATAAGAGAGAGAAATTTGGATTTTTTTTTCCACGTAAACCAGAGTTAAGAGGCAGTGTGTTTCTACGGTTTGTGTAACCAAGATCTTCTTCTAGTTAATATTCGATCGATGCAATCTTGGTTGGGATTTAAACATTTTTTTAGCGATTTTTTGTAGGTGTTTGCCTCCGATCCAATCGGAGGATCGAATTGATTATAAAAACATGAGTTTAATTAGTTGATTTATTAGTGAACAAGAAAAAATATTATCTAGACTGATGAATAGAGTTACTTTAAAACAAAACCAATTAGTTACCGTTGTTATAAAACAAGTTTGTATTTTATCTTTGTTACCTTTACTTAATAATTAGAAACAATTTGAAAGAAGTGTGTCGATCCCTAGAACTACTAGCCTTAGAACCAGAAAAAGAGCCCGTCTAACATATTTTTTCACAGTTGCGGGATTAATGGAACAAAAACTCGTAAACTATTTGTTTTTGGTTACACTTTTTTTTTCCAATTAATTGAAAATCTGTAATTAGTAAACTCACAAAACCTAAACTTTCTTAACGCATGCAAACTTTATGCAACTGAAGATTGTCAATTTATTTTCAATTCCAGATATCCAAAATATACAGTTCAAATATAGATTAAATTAAACAAGTGATAGGTAGATAAACCAAATATTTGAAAAATTCAAAGATGCATGCAATAATGAACGGTACATTAGTGGTAAGAAACTAATTAACAAAAGAAAACCGAGGACTTGAGTAGCATATATAGTTATGATATCTTCTTACATAACATCTCGGGAATCTTACACAAGGAAGAAAATGAAGCTATCTCCATAAAGATTCAAACATGATTTCATCACTATTATTTGATGATAGAGAGAGAGAGAGAGTTAAGAGAGATAGAATCAAGAGATGGAGAGTAAGATGGATATCAATTTCTCTACAGTTGTCTTCCAGTTACAATGAATCCCCATCACAATATAAATAACACACTAATAGTAATTTATATACGATGAACAAATTTAAACTACGCTCTATATTTTTTTTTCGGGACTATTATTAGACTATGCTCTATTATTTAAGTAAATTATTCTAGAGTAATCATTCAGTTATATATTGGAATTCTAGTAACTCCTATGCTTTTCTATCTTTGTCTCGATAGTGTCTTACTAATAAATCCAAATCAACATAAAATGTAAAATTCATGATAAAATGACGAGGCCCTTAGACCACATCCATGCGGTAGGCTCTCCCATAAGTTGTTAAAAATTTATTTAATAATAAATTTTTTGAGATGGAGAAAGAGATAAAGTTTCTAAAAAAAAATCATTTAAAAAGAGAGAGAAAAGAGAAAAGAAAGGGAGAGAACATCTCAGAAAAATTCGACCAATAAGAATACGCCAAATTTATATATACTCTCTTATATGAGGCTCTTATACAAAAATTTTTAGAACCAATATATTACTTTTTAATTGTTTTTTTTATTAACTTAAAAATATAAGAGCCCTTTACATCCTACCGATGGAGGTAGTCTTATATAGAGGAGTGAATTTGGTGATTTGGGTCGCGCCTCTCCTCCTTTAATTTTTTATTTTCTCATTTTTTATTTATTTTACATTACATATTCTTCAATTTTCCTTTACTTTTACGATATTAAAGTCTCTCACCTCACCATGTAATAATGATTACTGCTAAGTCTATAAATAACAGATCTAAGTATCGAAATAAGAACAACACCATTTCTCTCTAAAGATTTTCCCAAAAACAAATATTTAAGTTTTTTTTCAAAATCTGTAGGCACAATCCTGGGGGTATTCTGTTCGCTTGTTCTCCAAGTCTAAGAAGAACAAGATTAAGAAGATGAAGGCAGAGGCAAAAAGAGTTGAACAAGCCAACTTGAAGAAGTAAAATGTCGAAGAAGAAAAGGCGGTTGAAGCTGTAAGGGAGAAAGAAAGAAGAGATAAGAAGGCTGAGAAGAGAATGGCAAAGGAAGAGAGAAAGACTAAAAAGGAAGCGAAGAAGAAGCAGGTTTAAAAATGAGAATTCTAGTTGTTGTGACGATGTTTCAATGTTTTTCTTTCTTTCACCTAGTTAGTTGCTTTTGAATAATATGATGACCCAAATTATGTTTTTCTTTTGAATAATATGATGACCCAAATGGATAAAAAAATATGTGTTACAAAATTTGTGCATAGTTTGATACTTTGGTCTGTTTAGGTTTTATAGTATCGAACCATGCATAATTTGTTACGAAACTTAAACTAAACTAAGAAAGAACGACAACTATTTTCTCTCTAAAATTTTCCCAAAAAAAGGTTGAAGTTTTTAGCAAATTATGTGGCTTGTACAGACACGTTCATCAGGAACTTTGTCCGCCTTTTCTTCAAAGCAACAAACAAATTGTGGGACATTGTCACTTCTTTTTGTTTTTTGTTAAGCACGTAAGTCACTTCTTCTGTTGTTTAACTATGTTTTTTTTAAATGTATTTATTCGTCCAAAAAAAGGATTATTTGCCCTTACTTGTATATAGTCATTATTCTAGGTTCATTATTATATCATGAACTCCTAGATAATGTAGTAATACTATCTGCAAAGTGTTTCCACTATTCCACACGTCTATGCAAGACCTAGCACAACGCAAAACAAAGCCATATATGAACAACTAAGTGAAGATTTGCTTTGGTTCAGTAATGAGAACCAAACCCAATTTTATTGTAATACAACTATAATTTTAACAAGGAAAACGTTATTTTACGGTTATCTTACTGATTTATTTCATACAATCAACTATACTCATTTTCAGGTTCAAAAAAAAGAACTCTACTCATTTACACAAGGTTTAATACAGGAGTATAAAGCGAAAGTAAAATACTAAAGAGGTCAATTACAAAAGATTTTATTTTGTCTAGACTATTATGTTTTAGCTTCTTCTTTTGGTTCCTTATTTTTTCTCTTTTTTCATTCAGGTCATAAACTTTCTATCTGTTCTTGTTTCAGGCTAAAGACTTTAATTGTTTCAGGCTCAAGGCACAGAAGTTAGCAGATGTTCATGGAGTCGCAATTTGGTGGGGGATTATAGAGCGTTTTTGTCCTCATCTTGAGTTTAAATGGTCACTGTATGAAGAACTTCTTTACATAGTGTAAAAAAATATGTGTTTATAAAAATTAGTATTTTCGAACTTTCAAATAGATAAAATGAAGATAAAATCTAAAATTTTGAAAATAAGAATTTTTTACAATAAGAACTCTTCCGAGAAATTAATTAATTATAAATGAATTGTTAGTTGCCAAAAATCTAGGTGCTAACTGTAAATGAAATAACATATTATATGGTAAAATTGAATTTATGTATCGATTAAACATCTTACAATATTAAAATCCGAATGAATATTTTTTTTTTATAATTGGATTGATTATGATTTATGAACCTATTTTGGATTGCCATGTTATCATTTTTTAAGCTGGCACATTTTTATTTTATTTGTTGGGTGAGATTGATTGTGGAGGTGCCTGACATCTAATCATTTTTTCAGAAAATTTATTCTCGATTAATATTTAGGGGGTTGTATTTTGTTTTTAATTGATGTGAAAAGAAATCATAACATACTAGATTTGTATCCGCGCATACGCGCGGGTTTTGTTTCACATAATATTTTTAAAAATATATTTGTGTTGATATATATATATATATATAGTTAATTATAAGAATATGGTAATTTTTTTGATTATTTAGTATTAGGTTTTTGAAAAATAAATTCTTTGTAAAATAAATATCTTTTTTTTAAGGATTGAAAGTATGGTAATTAGGAAAACTATTCTACTATTCTAGAAATCATAAATATGATATGAGTAAAAAGACGTAGATAAAAGTCATATTTTTCTGTTTGAATTGCTTGAAAACATATAGTTACCTCTGATTTTTAATGTTCTCAAATTTATGACATGTACAATTGCTTTGATTCTGCAAGAACCACCTCATAATTTATGTTTCACGATAAAATGCAATTATAATAATATTATATTTGACCCATAAAAATCGCCAAATCTTTGAATGAAGATAACACTATATTTTTACATTTTTTCATACAATAAGCTTCGAAAAAAGTGTTTATGATGAGGATAAGCCGAAAGAAAAATATCAAATTAGTATAGAAAATATTAAAAAATTCTAGACGAATACCAAAAAGTTAGAAATGTTGTTTATTTATTTTTGTTAGGAATGTGAAAAGCCTTAATATTAATGTAATTTAATAGTTATATACATAAATACATATAAAATAAACATTAAATAGAATAGTTAAGTTAGAAGTAGTGATATTAATTAGTTTTTATTTTTTTATTTAAAATTTATGATTTATTAATTAGATGAAAGGACATGTGTCTTTCATTTAGATGCTGATGTCGCAGTAGGATGGAGAAAATTGACCTAAAATCATATATATAACTAGGATAAAACCTGCGTGTACACACATGTTTGTATATTAAATATATTTTCTAACTTGTATTTAGTATAAAATGATATATATTTGTTATTATGTCTGTAGGAGTTACTATTTGATTTGTAGGAAAAATATCCTAACAAATACAACATAGAAGATTGAGTATTCGATGAATTTGTTTTAATACTGCATAATTAATTTTTATTTTCCAATTTTTTATTAAACAAATAAACATAAAATATGACAATGATCTTATAATAGGGATATTGTGATGACTCTTTCATAAGTAAAATTGTTTGACTTTCATCCCTCCTAATCTCTTTGCCTTTTTTTTGGCAGGTTGTGCATTCGTCTCCCCCAAACCTCAAAGCCATTCACCATATGTTACCACCATGTTTAAATGTGCCAATTGATTCATAACATTCTTTTTCAGCATCAAAGAGTCCCATTGCATAATAGAAAATTTAATGTTTAACGCCTATAACGGTTTGAATATCTTCATAGCTCATAAAATTTTTTTTCTGATTTATCATCATTCATAGATAATATATCTCAGATGATGATGAATGAGTGTTAAATATCTTACTGGTGCTTTTTCCTCTTTTTTGTGTTTCTCTTGTCGAGAGAATTTTCTTTACATCTGTCTTAAACCCAATGCTAATGAAGTTCAGATGTTTCATACAATTGAGAGCTATTTTAGGTTTGCAATTCATCATGGCAAGGAGGTGGTTGATTGGAGATACACATGCACCCTACCATAGCATAATTTCCTTCATTCGTCCACCACATGATTGCTAATACACACATACCTATAATAGCCTGAGTTTTTCATATCTGACCTGGAACATACCAATACACATAGCCAAATTTAGCTGAATCTTTGTCTCATTAGTTTCTACCTCATCAAATCCATCCAGTCTCATTCACATTTAATCTAATCTTTGGGATTTTTATTTCAGATTAGAAGATAACAAAATTTATAGCAACAATAGTTTACTTTTTCCCCCCCTTAAAAAAATATAGAAGACATTATAAAAAATGTGGAGCAAATGAATAACAAAGAAAAATATTTTGTTTATTAAAAAAAAACTTAATTTAGAGTTGCACTCAGATGTAAAGATAGCTTTTTTATTTTGAATAAATTTTACATTTAACTAAAAAAACAAAAAAAAAGTGAGCAGCTGCCATATACTAATAGAAATTAACATTAATAAAATAGAAAAGAGAGAAAAAAACCAGAGAGCTATTTTAACACATAGTTAGTA
Organism: Eutrema salsugineum; assembly: GCF_000478725.1. Taxonomy (NCBI): domain Eukaryota; kingdom Viridiplantae; phylum Streptophyta; class Magnoliopsida; order Brassicales; family Brassicaceae; genus Eutrema; species Eutrema salsugineum. The sequence continues at coordinate 10,201,666 of NW_006256829.1, forward strand.
CTTAATCTTCACCAGATATCCAAAACATATTAACATACATAATATTTACTTCAAATGAAAGTGAAGTAGAAGAAGGGACATGGTTTGTTGGTTTATCTCATGTAACAAAGTAAACTCAATTCCAAAGGGTATAAAACGTAGCATAAACATATGCAATCTAGTACTTCAATTCATGGCTGCTTGTAGCCTAATATATGGGAAACAAATAGCATATATTTGAGGAAAAGAAAAATACAGAAGAGAACAATTCACTTTTTGTGAGAGCCTCGATATCCAAAGTTGGTCAGGAATTTAGGTATATTTGAGAGTCGATATTCAATTCTCTTACGGGTAAAAAGATAGTGGTGTTATTGAATTGGGGTTATAAACGCAGCTTTGAGATCATGAGTCTGCATTTTTATATGAAGTGAACAGCAAAAAACAAATAATTGTTTATGCATTTGTAAAATAGAGAATGTAAACCTAACAAATGGGTTATTGTCTATGCATTGGCTAACCTAACAATATACCGAGATAATCAAAAGAAAATAGTAAATTAGTTAAACTATCAAATGGATTATTGTCTACAATTTGGAATCAGCAGCCTTCATATAGTAGAAAAAAGATAAAAACAAAATGAAAGATGAAACTGAGAGTGAATAAAAAGAAGCTTAAAAGATTCGACTACAACAGACAGATGAAATATAGAAGATGAAGTTTCGTTAAGATGAGAAGTTAAATACAAATATGACCTAATAAATACGAAGGAGCCGAAGAGGCAGGATGCCAATATCAATAAAATTGCATAGCTTTTTGCATTAATTTTTTTATCAAATATAATTGTAAAAATTAATTTTAAAGGTTATGTGTCAAAATAGTAGATGCTGATGTGTCAAGATTGTGAAACACAACTCAACTTTTATATAATAGATTTGCTTATTCTTATTTAATTGATGTCATACGATAAGAGTCGATAAAAATATCAAAATTTTACAACTGATGTTAAATTGAATTTTGTAACATTTAATATATAGTATTAAATACCTCTAATTGGTGTCAGATATCTAATTAATGTGAGTAATTATTTTTCTCTATGATACTCCAGAAAAAAAAATCTCGTAATATTTGGTGAGCAAGACACTATTGGTGGACAAGTTAAGGCTTTGTCGCTTTTGTAGAACATTTTTCTTCAGGCATCAATTGAAGTGTAGAGCTTCTTGTCTTTTTTTTTTTTTCTCCTAAAGAAAATTCTCCAAACATGTCTCTGCTTCTCAGCCGATTATCGAAGCTCAGCCCTGTATCCGTGAGAAGGTCCTCTCTTCGTCTTCTTCTCTCTAATGGCTTTTCATCTTACTTGCTTCAAACCCCTCCTTGTTCCATCCTTGGTGGTTATGCTTTTACACCCACTCACACAAAACTCATCATTACTACCTTTACTGAAAGTTGTAACATTAATTCGGGTAAGAAGGTGCCTAATGAGTTGGTGTTTCCTAATCTATATGATTATCGAGTGATAACGATTGGGGCATCTCATGGCTGGGTAGCTACTCTGAACAAGGACGACGGAATTCTGCGTCTCCAAGACGATCTAAACCCATATGCATCGAACACAAAGCCTAAACGCATCTCGCTGCCTCCTCTTGTGGCTCTGCCTCTCTGCCAAACCAACATCGTCACCAACGTGGCCATGTCTACATCGTCTCCAGAGGATGAAGACTGTGTCGTGGCTGTCAAGTTCTTGGGACCTCAGCTCAGCTTTTGCAGACCCTCTGCCGCTGATCAGAGCGAGTGGACCAACGTCAGGATCGAAAACCCCTGCTTCTTCTCCTCTAGAGTCATGTTTTCCAAGAAAGACGACATGTTTCGCATCCCCGGATCTGGAGGCCACCTCATCGCATCATGGGATCTCCGCGCCAAGAAAACCCACAAACCAAAGATTCACAAGTTGCGATTCCGAAACCTTCCCAAGCTGACCAAGTCCAAACGAGAGCTTATGGATTCGTGCTTGACGAGCGTACACTTGGTGGAGTCAACAACAACCGGTGAAATTTTCTTGGTTAAGTTGTACAAGAAGACCGCCAGTGGTACGGTGAGATTGGAAACCAAAGCTTTGATGGTGTTCAAGCTGGACGATGAGGGAAACGCTGTTTACACTCAAGACATTGGAGATCTCGTCATGTTCCTCTCAAAGTCTGAACCTTTCTGTGTCCCTGCTAGCTCCTTTCCACACTTGCCATACTTGGACCCTAACTCTGTCGAACTCTGTGATGTGGACGAAGACGCAGGTATCCATCTGGCCACATCCGACATTGTCAAGTGTACTTTATACAAACAGTACTCCTTACCATATTCCACCTCAAAAACTAGTTGTCTGAGTCATGCATGCCGTCTCCAGTAGTGTACCAGAGATATATCCTTCCTTGTTTCCAGTTTCTAAGATTTGATGAACCATTAATGTCCCTTTACTTTAATAATCGTTTTGTTGATGACTCTTTTCACTATCTCTTTGAATTGATCTTCTCAGCTTCTGATAAATGTTAGCTCATGCGTCAGTGTAATCAACTCGCTTTCAACCTTTTTGTCTCAATGTTGAAGCTTGTTATATATGTCAGAAACAAAAAACCCATTTACACAAATCACGACAAAGAGCCAACACAAAGCAATATCCTAAATCTCTTTGATCCAATTTTACAGCAACAAACCAGTTTCTCACACTATTAGACCCTTTAAAGCTGCAACTGCTTCTGATCTCAAATCACAAAACCTTCTTTAGCAGAAAAGAAGCACACAACTTTCTGATTGTTCACAACAACAAAAGTTCAAATCTTGAAAAACAGAAATCATCAAAAAGGTTTCTCTCCAGGAAGATAAGAAGGAGAACCCCACTCCACTTGGTTTTTCTTTCTATTAAAGATCCCACTCAGATTCGGCAGAAGCACTTTCTTAGATACCACAGAAGTTTTCGTCTTCTCCAGCTTATTATGGATTGGTTTCTGTTTCGTAGCTTTGTAGTGATGTTGCGGTGATGATTCAGCGGACATCTTCGCCTCGGCTTCTGCAAGAATCCTCGACGCCACTTCCTCTGCTTTCTTCTGATCTCTTTCGCGCCACCTCCTGAGTTCTCCTTCCACCGCTTTCTTAGCAGCATCAGCCATAGCTGCTTTCTTCAGTGCCTCCTGTGTTGCACTCTTTAGCTTCTCGATCTCCTCTTGTGTTGTCTCCAACTTCTTCAGTGTCTCGTTTTCGCTAGCTCTCACTGCTTCAACCTGAGCCAATGCAGCAGCCACTTTCATATCCGCTAGCTTATCGAATACCTCAGCTCTCTTGCTCAGCGACTTAAACTCCTCCTGAGACAGTGTGATGCTCTGAGCTCCAGACTCAGATGAAGTCGACTTACGCGCAGCGTTGGTTTTTTCAGACACTGACTTTATCTGTTCAAGCGCCTTTGTCTCAGCAGCTTTTGCTTCTTCGACCTCATCTAGAGCGACTCTCAGGTTTAGCTCTGTGTCTTCAAGAGCGAGATGCGCTGTTTCCGCTTCCTTCCTCAACTCTTCGGCTTTGTTTCGCATTTCCTCAGCTTCTCGTCGTGCATCTTCTGTCTCGGAAGATATCTGATTTAAGGTTAACATCATATCTTCCAAAGCAGCCTTTGCTTTAGATTCCTCTGCAACGCATTCTTCTAGCTCACTCTTACCTTTGCTAAGCTTCATATGAAGATCTCCAGCCAGAGATTCGATCTCAGCCTCCTTCGCTTCAACTTCACCGTGCTCCGTCTTCACATTCTTCAGTTCTGCTTTAAGAGATTCCACTAACTCTTGCAAAGACCTCTCTTCTTCCACAAGCTTCTCGAGTAAACCCTTTGCTTCATTCAACTCCAAACTCACACCATTTACAGAATCCATATCCGATGCTTTTGCAGTCTCCATTTGCTTCTGCAATTCGTCGATCTCGTTATACGTCTCAGTCAACTGCACTTCAAGCTTTTTAGCGAATTCGGGGTCAAACTCCTTCTTCAAAGCGAGTAATTTCTTGGCAGATTCTTCCATGCCAGCTCTATACGATTGCTGCTGAATCTCCTTCTCTGCAAATATCTCAGACTGTTCTTTCCGGGCTTGAGAACACGCAAGCTTCGTCTGTTCAACTGACTCATTAACAGCTGCTATTTCCTTCCTAAGCAACTCAATCTTCTCAGAGTTTACTTTCGTCACTTCCTTAGCTTCCTCTACTTTGGTTAAAGCAACAGTCTTTGTCTCCGACATCTCATTCGAAACCTGACGGATTTTTCTCAGCTCTTGCTTAGCGGTATCAAGTTCCTTACACACCGTCCCATACTGCTCCATATCCTGAGCATCACTACTAGACACAGAAACATTTCCTGGTTTCACTTCTTTGATCCGACTCTGAGCAGCTTCAGTCACTTTAATCGCAGAATCTCTGGATTCATTAACCGCTTCGAGCTTCCGAGTAAGCTCATCAACAGTTCTTTTCGCCCATTCGAGCTCACTCAACGCTTGCTCTCTGATTGTTTCAGCATTCTTTAGCTGTTCTTTTAACTTGTTCAACTCTTTCTGCGCCAAGTGAAGCTCTGTTTGCTTCACCAAAACTTTCTGCAAACCACAACACAATTCAATTTCTTTACTCGTTCAAAATTGATTGTGAATCAAATCAAGTCGAAGAAGTTTTACCTCAGCGGATTGAGGACTGGCTTTTCTAATGAGCGGTTTTTCAGCTGAGAAGGCAGCTTCACCGAAAAGATTAACTGCATCTTTAACTGATTGAAATGGAGCGCTTGTGTCTATCTCTCCAACCTCCACAGTCGGAGAAGAACCTGAAGAATCCTTACGTCCCTTCTTAGCAACCATTTTGCATCTTCTTTCTTTATAGAGCCACAAAGACTAAATCAGGATTCACCACCTAACAAAGAAGAGAGAGACACACGCATTTCTCTTTTCATTCAGTAACGATTCCATTAATGGGAAATTTAGCAAATTAAGCAATATCATCAACAGTACACACACGGAATAAACCAAAGCCCTAAGAACAGGTTATTAAGGGAAAGATTAATATAAGTCGAAGATTAAAGGTTTTCCCTTTTAACTGATCTGCTCAAACCCAATCACCAAGAATCAGAAACAGATCCTATAAAGTCAATAATCAAAAGAGAGTAATCGAGAATAGGGTGTTTCTCTTCAACCTTTAAAACCGACGGAGAAATCTCCCAAAACAAGCGATGATGACCAAATTATAGATTCGTACCTGATCTTTCCGGTATGAAAATTATCGGTTTTCTGAAACGGAAGATAAAAACCGAGAAACGGGAAATCGAAGCCGCGCCAAGAAACTTAAGGAAAGAATCTAAAGTAGCGATTTTTTTTTTTGTTTTCTCTGGGAGAGAAAAGACAATCGAGACCAAAATAAAACACGTTAATCTGAAAAAGATTTTTCCAGTCTCAACGCCTATGAAAGGGAAAAAAAAAAGATTTGAGCTTTGGAAGCGATGAAGTTTGAAATAGTTCTGTAATCAGAGCAAAGTCAGTGGCGAGGAGAGAGAAAGAGAGAGAGAGAGGGAGACACAGAGAGAGACAGAGAGGAGAGAGGGACAAGAAGGGGAAGTGTATTTGGTTGACAAATGGCAGCTTTTGGTTGGTCACCGGTCACCGGTAAACCTAATTGTTTATTTGGACGGCGAGTAAATCTCTAATTTACTTCATTTGAAATTTCTTTTGTGTTAGCATTATGTTTTTGTGTTAGCATTATTCCGCTAAAGATTCCTTTATAACTTATGCTGCCTAAAGAGTGAATGGTAAGTGGTCGTGGAATACATACATGCAAATATGCAATAATAAAAACAGTTAGATATAATAGTGAACAGGATTTACTATTACAACTCCTAAATGTTTACTAACAACTAGGAGAAAATTAGTAAATTGAGACCAAATTGCGTGGAGCTTGATGGGCAAATAAAACTCTATTTGGCACGTGAACTAGACGACATGTATGGCTAAAAAATAGATCTAATTATAAATATATAGCTTGACTAGTCAGAATGGGCCAAGGCCTCCAAGGATGATCATTTTGACAATGATTTGTTCTTTGTACTTGTGTAGTTGTGTATACATCACATTTAATACGAAATAGAAAAATAAAAATATCTTATATCTACGTCTCTTTGACTCTTATATCTTTCGTGACTCGATCATATATGATGATATAGATTAATGCCCATCTCGATCAAATTTATCACATTTTCGATAACATGATAAAGAGTAAAACTCTCTATCGAAAAAAAAAAAAAAAACACATTCATCTATAAATTACTCGTCTTGATATCGTTGATCAATAACTAATATTTGTGTTGCACAACATGTGAAAATAACAGAAACTTTTTATTGAGCCGTAAGAATGATTTCTAATGTCGTGAAGACAGTAGTGTTAATACCGATAACAGAAACTGCGCCCTCCATCTTGATCAAAAAATGCGTCGATTTCATCTCCGTCTTCAAGCCCAAGCTGCAACAATTTCTTTATCTCAGTGTGATTCATATATTTATTATTGGAGTATATATATTTATCTTGAAAAAAATGTGAAATATAAATACCTCACTAGGAGTTTGATTGGGTTTGATCCGGTCTCCGTCAAAGTGAAATCTGAGAGTAGACATTTCTATTCCAAATTTGTCGCAATAAGCTTTCATCATTTTACAGAGCTCAACGTCCTTCTTAATCCGGAAGTACACACTCATCTCTTTCTGTCAAAAGATAGATTCTCGAGCTTTTATATAAATAGATTTATAGTAATTATTCATACAGTTATAATAAATGATGAAAATGAATTGTTTTTTAAGTTGTGGGAAACTCTAATTAAAGACATCAAATTTTAAGGAACAAAGGGAGGCGCCTATGTAGTTTATACGGAAATATGTAATGTGCAATTATTCATCTTTTTAGGTCGGTTGAATAATATGACTTTTACGGAAGTGAACATTTCTTTTTGTTTTGGAAAAGTATATATTGTGCAAATTATAACTTACGGAAATATGTATTTCTTGGACTAGAATCATAACGCTAAGTCTAAACTCAAATGTTTTATTGAAAATATTTGTAAAAAAAAATGAATTTAACAAAATTAGTGTTTTCATAAATAGCATGATAAAGAATTGGTTTTTTGATAACTTTCAATAATACTATTTGTTTCTGTATATATATAATGGTTAATTTCCAATCAACCATGTTACGATTTATACCTTCTGAGTACTGATACTGACGGTGACATGAGATGAAGGAACCGACGGTTTCTTCTCGTCCGAGGCCGACATCTTCTTCACTTTCTCCTGTGACGGTTGAATTGTTCTTTAACTGATTAGTTTCTTTGTTCTGTTTTTATAAACTTTTCATATGATTTGATCAGTTACGTTCCATGCATTATATACATCCGCACAGGAATACGTAAAGATAGAGATACATCTGTATCATATCATTGAATTGAGTGACATTAATAAATTTTAAACCTTTTAGTTTTCTGTTCCCCTTTGAATTTTTTTTTGTTCGTTTCCTCAATTGAGTAACATAATTGATGGTTTTGATCGTCACAAAATTTTGTGCTCATTTATGACTTGTATCAGTTTGAGCAAAGGAAACAGAAATCAAACATATAGTTCCATTGAACGAGAAAAAATCATAACACTCATATTTTGTGGTCAGATTCAGAGGATCCAGAATGGGCCTAACAAATTAGCTCATCAATATACCCAACTTCCAAGTGTTTAGGATTCATGTTTGTATCTTTGTGTAGGTGAGATTGTGAACTAGCAACTTGAACAATAGGATTTTGATTTATTATCGTGGAAAATGAAGACGAAAAACAGAATAGACTAACTTGTTTGATGTAATAAAAGGCATAACAAAAGTAACGACACAACATAATATATTGTAGAAAGTTAAAAAAAAAGGGAAAACATAATATATTGTAAAACCAAGAACTAAAAAGAAAACACCATAAAATTAAACCCAAAAAAGACCCATGAAAATCATTACATATAGACACAGTAACTGTTTTTTTTTTTCTTTTCTTTTTTTTTTCTTTCTGGTTTTCCAATAAAGTGGCAACACGATTTTACAGCATTTTTAGAAGAAAAAACAACTTCAAAGAAGAAGGAATCATAATCGTGATACTAAAGGACAGCTCCAAATCATCATCTTCAGAACTTTTTTTTGTGTGGGGGTAAATTTCAAGAAAGACAATAAAACATAAAAGAACATTGCTTCAGATGCGTAAAGCAATGCGACTTTTTTTTTCTTTGGGAACAGCAAGCAAATCCATATTTGTGTTTGTCAAGAGTCCACAGCCGGAGATTGCATGCAGCAGAGCCACTTCTTCTGAAACAAAGAAGCTCGATTTGTGTGACGATGGAATCAAAAGATTGAAGATAAAAGGTACAGAGACGAAGAAAACTTACAGGCTGAGGTTTACTAGGATCTCCTCCTCCAGACTTAACATGACCCTCAGAGGATTTACCGGGTGATCCGGGTTTGCCACCGGTCTTCTTCTCATCCCTAGCTTTGTTGAATATCACTGTGAAACCTTCTGCTGATGCTGGATCATTCACATCCCATTCCCCAAACTTTGGCAAGGGACGACCTTTGTCCTGTTCATGTCAAAACACAAATTGGTGAAACCAAAACATCAAGAAACAAGTTAAGATCTCATTGAATCCAATGTGTAACTCTTTTGTGCCAGTTAGATGAAACTGATAGTCTGTTCTCATGTTAATGAACTCTAAAAAGAAGAACGAGTGGACAAAGGCTTACTTAGACTTTTTTTGGTTAATATCATTGTTAAGCAAGTCTTAGGTGGGAGCAAACACAAAAGAGAAGAGGCAAATATAATTAGAAAAGACATCATCGATCAAATAGGAAACCAGGAGTTAAATATTGAAACCTTTTGTAAACATCATGTATCAGGAAAAAAAGGTTTTGTAGAATAGCCCAAAGTAATCAACTTTCCATTTTTTAGCAAACATTATACACCATAAGTCAAAAAGAGTACCAAAACTAACCAGTAGAGAAATTCAAAAGTTCCTATCCACTTTTATTATCCATAAATTAGGTAAGAAATAAACGAAGTTTGAAATTAATTTTGTCTCTCAATAAGCAAACAATTCACAAGGCAAAAGGAAGATCCTTTTGCCTGTCCCTAAACAAATGCTACACAATGTTCATGATTCTTCACTATCAATGAATCAAGAACAATCTGGGAGATAACTTCTCCGTATCAGCCCTGATTCATTTTCATCTCAAATCCAACATCAGAACTTTCAATCAAAATCTAAGCTAAAAGAGAAATCAAACCCTCAAAACTCATCCTAGGTAAAAACAATCAAAATATGAAGCTTATATCGTGCAAATGAGATTAAATAAAAAGACAAGATCGAAATCCAAAAAAAGTAAGATACAAAAATAAAAATCGAGATCCAGAGAAAGGATTATCAGCAACCAAACATTAGCTCATCAGAATCACACAATACACATCTGATTATCTTCATCCTTATATCAAATATCTAAGATTGAGACAAAATTGTTCGAAGGAAAACAAAAAGTAAGAAAAACATAAACCCTCCGATGAAAATGAAACAAAGCATCTAACTTTACCAAACGAAACTAAATTCTCCCAAACTTATCAAATCGAATTCGAAGATATTCTAAAGCATACATCGAAACAGAGAACTCTTAACAAAAAGAAGAGATTTTAAACGTACCGACATAGCGTCTGCAGAAAGGAGGAAGATTTATCCCAAGAAAAATGGAAAAACGATTCGGGAAAATGGAGATGAAAGCCGCCGAGAAAACCAAGGAAAGTGAGAGAGAAAATATTTGATCGCAGAAGAAAGAGAATCTGGGCGAAAAAAAAAAGAAGAGAAAGAGAGAGACTTTTCTCTTTTTCTGTCTTTCTTTTTTGTTTTTTTTTTCTTTTCTGAAAAATTCTTTTTTGCTTCTCTCTTTCTCTTCTTTATCTGCCCTTCTCGGTGCGGTGTCTGTAACGGTTTATATAAACGGAGTTAGTCCCACTTACGTGACGTCTTTTGGTTTCTTTAACGGAAAGATGAGCATATATGTTGGTTCAGACGGATGCAGGGCAAGTGACTTGCTGGCTCTGTTTTGTCATGTTGCATTAACTTTTTTTTATATATATTTTTTATTTATACATAAGAATTCTCTTTCATATTTGATTATTTTCAGATGGAAAAGATTTTCAATAATTATAACCATTTTTGCCAAATAAACAAAACCAATTGGCTATAAACCATTTTCCCTTTAAACATCAGTTTAACAAGAGATGTCTGAAACGATTATGTCAATATATAATGACACTAGTTGTTCATTAATAATTTAGACTTATCAAGTGGCCTACTCTTTGATGAAATACGATTACTTTTATCTTAATCTATTTTATGTTTTTGGTTAACAACGATTGTAATATGTAAAAATTATTGTCTAAAATACCATCCGTCATCAGTGTATCTTAATCCACTAGCTGTATTAATGTTTTACTTTTTTTTGTACATCTCTAGTTATACAAGTTATTACAATAAACAATAGAGATTTGTTGAAGTATGATAGTGGGGACATGCCTTTTTAATTTATGTTGTTGTTTATTCCTGATAGGTGCAACCAATTTTTGTACAATAATGATATTAAATCGCAAATTAATATGAATGTAAATAAAATTGTTACAAGAATAACAGACAATCTACACATTGATTAATGCATAATTAATAATGTGTTACAGGCTCACGAGTGGGTACTGCAAAAAGGAACAAATCCAGTGATGTAATCTGACGATCTGCTAGATTCTGTCTGCATCAAGATCCATCAGACACCATCCCAACACAATAAACCAGTTTCTCTGTGTCCCCATTCCGACAATTTCATCAAAAAGATTCCTCAAAAATACACAGAGAAGAAGAAACCTTTTGCTTCTTCCATGGCTCTGCACCATGTCTTTACCATTTTCCCTGAATCATTTATCTGAATGAGTCCAGGCTGATTGATTTGCGCAATTGAAGTCAGCACATGAATTGCCAACACACCTCCAGCTATTACTCAGAGTTTGTGTTCCTCTTCCTGCTCTTTCTCTGTAAAGGGAAAACAAAAAAAAAGTTTGTAAGAAAGAACAAATAAATAAAGATCTTTAACGCAAGTGGAGTAAAGACAGCAGTTATAAACCCACCTGGAGCTTAAAGAAATTCAACCAAGTCTTTTGATCTTTTATTTGGTGTGGTTTTTGAGTTGTATTTTGTCAGGGAAAGGCGCAGCTTCACTGTCTTGCTTGTCTTTTTCTGCATAACAGCACAAGTTTTTAAGTGCTTGAGCTTCTGGAATTGGTTGGCTCTCATGTCAATGAAACAACACGAAACAGAGTATTAATTATGATTGCATACTTAATTGCTAATCAGAGAGGAGAATAATGACTTAAGACGCATACTGTCAATCAGCCACAAAGCTCGAGCAGGTTTTAGCTGGTTCCTCTACAGAACATTTGCTCTGGACATCCAGCTCTTCACGGTGATTAACTGCAATTCCACCTGGAAAGCAGAAAACACACTACATATGCAAACTGTAAATAAGAAACGAAATAGTAACAGTCTAACAGACATAAAGATTAAGAACGAACCGCGTTACAGAGCAGCAGACCCTCAAGATATGCGTTAACGCAGACACCTCTATCAAGAAACCTTGAGTGTTGTAAAGGAGTTTCTTATTGATCAAGTAGATACATGCAAAGATCTAAGTTTATACACGGAAGCCCAATTAGGCCCAATAACAGCCTTTTTAATCTAAGCTGTCATTATGTAATCCTTATGGTCATTGGACCAGAGATGGTAACAGCCTTTCTGAACTCTTGAAGGTACCTGCGTGATTTCGAGGTGGAAACTATTGGATTGAAAGAGACATCAAGAAAATGCTCTAATGAAAAAAATAAATGTGGAGCTAAACTCAAAGATACGGTCTTGGATTGGGAGGTGAATTAGCTCTTCTCTTCTAATACGAAATCTTTGTCCTTGGTTGAATCATATTCCACCGGTTTTACTTTTTATTTATTTTTATACAATGTAGGTTAAGACATTTATAAATAGGCAAAGATGAATCTCTATGTGTATCTTATGCGTCTTTCTTTTGTATGGCAGGATGCTTAGCCCCCAAAATAAATAAAAAGTAAAACCGGTGGAATATTTATAATCTTTTGTGTATCTTATGTGTTTCTGCAGAGAAACACTGCAAAATGGCTGATCTTGTACTCTGTTTTGGTACCAGGTATTTAATGACTCATAAGAACTCTCATGTTTATAATCTTTTTAAAACTAAACTCCCTAGTTTATATTATCTTGCGCTTTGCATGTTTCATGACCCTAACTCATTTTTGCAGTTTGCAGTTTGCAGAAAACCCTTGCTTGCAACTTGCCTCTCAAGTGTCTCAGGGGTGGGGGCAAGATCGTGATCGTTAATCTTCAGGTAAATCATCGCTTTTGCTCATCTGCACGAGCTCTTTATACGCGTCATATAAATAAAGGATCATATGATTTTTATGGGTTATCTCTGGACAGTGTTTACTATAAGCCTTGATAATTTCTTTGGGATGTATATGGAAGAATAAGATTTTCATCACTTTGTATATATATATATAAAATTTCTGAAACTGTTGCCAAAGCCTAAAGGATGTATTGTCGTTAGGAAATAGCATGTATTTTGTAATTCTCGTTAGCTTCTATCATTGTTTTTATTTGTTTTTCTTTTTCTTTGGCAACAGGCTTTGATAGACCAGTTACAAATTTTGTTTTGGACCTTTTGGTATTGAGCCATTTATTTTAAAATATGTATGGAATTATTCAATGTTTTATAAAGAGATTAAAATAGGCCTAGGATCCGCAACAAAATGATTAAAATGCAGTTTATCTCATTCCTCTGTTTCTCCAGCGAAAGCTCCGAATTCTCATTCCCCTGTTTCTACGGCGAAAGCTTCGTCAACGCCTGAGCAGAGTCCGCCTTTTGTCGCCATCTCCTGCTGAATCAACTCCTACTTCCACAAAGGTCGACCTCTGGACATGCAGACAGAACCACCAAGAACTCCTGCGAGCTTACTTGGCCAGGGTTGAAAGAAATTAAGTCCAGGATAGCCGATTCGAACGAGGGAGTAACACTCTCTGGCGCTTCAAACGAGGACTATGGTTCAGACTCGCCCCTTCACACAAGAGCTATCGGTTCTTTGTCCAAAAACAATAGACGACGCGCTCCATAGAGCCGCAAGCTTTGCCCAGTAC